>NC_091454.1:196594905-197194905 GCF_027789765.1 Dendropsophus ebraccatus | reverse complement strand
GAATGGAAAAACACTAGCTGTGGATTTAAAGAGCACTGAACCTAAAGTCAGCAGCTGTTAGAGGAGAAGCTTCTAGCATTCACACGTATGTATGGAAATCATTCTGGACGTTCTCAGAACTGGACATATGTGAGAAATAGCGATCGTTGGGGCAGACATATTTTACATTCCCTGTCATTGGACATCCCAATGATGAACATAAAAGTCATTCTATTCCCATAGAATAAAATCAGTTTACAGGGAATATTTCATTGCATTCAAAGATGCAGATCAGCCATATCATTAAAACCAGTGGGGAGGTAGGATATTATAGGCAGCCAGTGAACTGTCTGTTTTTGACTTGATGTGTTGGATCCTGAAAAAAATGCGGAAATCTAGTCCAATCCCACATAAGATTACTGGAAAGGTAATGCTGACTATGATAAAACAGTGTCAGATCACACAGGGCCTATAGGGCTGGGGTCCAGTAGCCTGTACTGACCCCCGTCCACCACTAACAGCACATAAAACTGATTGGGAGCAATGGAAGAAGGCAGTCTGGTCTGATGGCTCACATTTTCTTTGACATCATGTGGATGGTCACCTACCTGCTGAAGTGATACACTTAACAATGTTCTTATGGGAAAGCTTGGGTTCTGGCATCACGTAGATGTTACTGTGACACATATCACCTATCTAAACATTGTACACATCAAGTCCCCTAGTCATGATGACAGTGAGATTTACTTTAACTTGTAATTTAGTACATTATAAACCATGATGCTGTAAACTTAAAGGGGTACTCCGGCATCAGGAAAAAAAAATATATATTTGTATCTGTGCATGTGATCCAGCCGAGCCTCCTGTGTCAGCAGAGGATGATGTGTTGTCTGCAGTGAGAGGGAGGAGCCCGGGAGCTGTAGACAATACTCACTTTGTAGTTCTTCTATTTTCAACTTCCAGTCGGGTGAATCATGCTGAAGCCAGTACTATTAGTGATAACATTATATGAGTAAGTTATATATCTTGGGGTGATAGTTTTATTTAAATCAATTTACTGATAGTGGGATACCCCTTTAACCTCATACTTTTAATGCTATGGTCGGTCGCATTGTTAGATTGTACAGATCTGTAATGTGGCCATCTGTGTTAGGATCAATAACATTAAGAGGGGAATAAATGAAACTTTTTCCCATCATTTTTTGCTGGGTTTGTGCCTTTTCATTTATTCCTCTTTAGGTTTATCCCCCCTATAAGTTTTGTCTTCTCTGCAGTAGTTAGGAGTCTGACTTATTCTAGACAAGCGTACACATGTAATCACTTTGTGTGGCGGCCACTCTTGTGTTACCTGTATATGTTGGGAGGGCAGGAGGAGAAGCACGTGATGTGGGTCCTGACCGCCATCCATGTGTGGAGAGAGTAGGATGTTTGTGGTGATAATTACAGCTCCATGTGACAGCCTGGAAATCTGTCATACCTCCCGCAGACCTCCTGTTTGTTTGTAGTTGTCTTGGAAAGTTTAGCAGGTGACAGGATGTGTTATATTTCATCAGAGCTGGTTAATAACTGCCCAGGACTGGACGTCTGACTGCTTGGCCCTTAAAGGGGGTTTGGCCTTAAAATAAGTTTTCTTCTTTTATAAAGTTTCACTTCACTTTTGTATGTGGCAGCAGAAAGACACCGCTACCAGGTAGAAACTTAAGTAGTAATGTCAAACACTTAATGCATGAATCAGTACTATCAAATGTTCCTGGAACGTCTTCTATAGAAAATCAGAGCATGCCAATGGGGGTTTATCAGCACTTAGGCTGGTTCACACCACTTGCTAAAAACAGATGGAAAAACGGATGCAATTGTGTGCATTTGTTTTGCCATTGACTTTTATTGTAAACAAACGGATCAAAATGCATCAGTTTTTTAACATACACAAAAATAAGGTCAAGTGTGTTTTTGTGTACGTTAAAAAAAAAAGTATGCGTTTTGACAAACCTGTAATTTTTGTCCAAAAACCTGCCAAGTGGGCGTGTTGCGCGTGCGTCATGGGTGTATCCTTTAAAACCCGCCACAACCGACAGATTTACTAAGCTGGGTTTTCTATTCTTAAAACCAACCACTTCTAGTGTGGTGGGATGGTCAGGTTTTAGTTTTGTCCTGTGAAAAATCCCGTACGTGGAATCCCGTAGTTTCATAGGCTTCATTCTATGGTTTGGCAGATTTCCGTTCAAAGTATTAGCAGGGGCGAGCTGCGGAATCCACGGCGGGTGACCTGCCGGGATTCCGTAGTGTTGACATACCCTTACTAAGGGCATGTGCCACGTGAATTAATTTGATGTAAAAAAAACAGACTCAGCCGACAACATAACAGCTTAAAATTGATGGATTGTTAGTAAATGAGGCCCATTGTCTTCTAGATGTTTTGTTTTAAGGAGCGGATACTGCATTATACGTGAAGGAAAAGCCAACAAAGGAAACCTATATATACCTCTGTATGGAATCAAAGGCGTATAATGGTACCGTAGGGCGCCATAGATTTTTATAGGTAACCCATTATGGCTCCATGTAGTACAGAGCAGTAATACAGTCATGTGCATGAGCTCTGGACTTGACAAAAGAGAAGTCAAAGATGTATGTATTTATTGGTTTATTGGTATATGGTATAAATTATATGGTGAGAATCTAAAATTGGAATATGTTACATAGATGACTGGTGGAGACAGATATCATTATGTATGGGTATATAACTATGCAGAAACTCATAAAGATTTCATCTTGGACAGTTTATAAGATAACATGATTTTGAAATAATAAAAGGGGAATATAAAGGATTTGCATAGAGATTACAAACTTCATATTAAAGTTGCCCTAGATACAAGATAGTTGTTAGTGCTTCCCAGCAAGTTATTTCTCACCACAAGTTTGAAATATGTTTATATCCAGATAAGTTATCTGTATATAATAAAGGAGTATTGCAATCATATACATTTGTGGCCTAGTCAAAGGATATATCACACATGTCTGATAGATCTGGATCCCAACTATTGAACCAACATTCAGAATGGATATTTACAGCTTTTATAGAAAGTATTGCTGGTGCTATAGTTCTCAGCAGCAGGATACAGTTCTTTCCAGTAAGGTCTCAATAAGGTACAGTCCCAAAAAATATGCGGAAGGGTGCCCTCTCGTGATAGACATCGCCAGCACAGAGGCGAAACAGTTGGGTACATCCGGTGGAGAACATATGGAGTATGCCTGGGCTTTAGTCTTAAGCTGTCCCGAAAACGTTCACTCTCTGTCAGGATCAGGAGAAATGAGCCCACTGTGCCACATGATCATCCGTCCCTAAGGGTGTTGTCTAAGTGTGCCCTCCATTCTTCACAAGATACTCCTGATGGTGGAGATAGGCTTTTTCAGAGGACATGCCTGGTTGCTACCTCTTGAGATGAACAGAACACATGGCAACCAGTCTGGGCAGACAAGATGACAAGGGTGGTATCCACCAGAGTTGCCCACTTCAGTACAGGCACAATAGATGTAAAAGACAGGCACAAGTAGGTATTGAAGTCACATCAGGACAGGAACACATGGATAGACGGGATCCAGGAACCAACTAGGAAAGCAGGACCAGACAGCAGGCACACCAGGGTACAGGTACACCATAGCGGGAACACAGGAACTTGGGGGGAGAGTGTGGGGACACCACATCGGGAATACAGGAACCAGGACGGAGAATGCAGGAACACCAGGCAGGCTAATAACGGGTATGGTAGCTTAGGAATGCTTGTTCAGCCCAATAACATAGAGACCTTAACAGGATCTATGGACCTAAACGCTCAGGCAGGGCACATGTTCAGGAAGCCTCCCTATATACCTAAGCAACAAGTAGGGATAATTAAGGCACCAAGCCTTTAAATCTGTGAACGGTGTATTTGTGCCCCTAGTGGCCGGATCCATTCTACACGAAGGGAAGAAGAAAGAGGACACATGCTGCTCCTTGTGAGGAGGCCCAAAGCCCTTAAGAACCCAGGACGCAACAGTGAGAGCCCGGCCTCTTTTACACTCTCTCTCCCGACCGGCTCCCCTCATCCCTGTACACAGAAACGTTCGGTACAACTAAGCATTTCAGAAAGCCAGAGAGCTTTACTGTGGCTTATCTTTCCCGAAATAAAGGGATCTGTTGGTGGATGGTAAGGAGAGCCCTATATATTTTTTAAGGTATATGGCGGACCTTTACAATCATGCCTAGTACAGTACAATTCCAACATAACAAACAGTAGAAAGAATCACAAAACATTGAAAACAGTGAAAATAAAGGTAGAACATCACAAATACCAAAAACATATAAAACACGTCACCTGGCAGCCGACACACAAGCCCGTCAGGAGTCCTAGTAGGACATTGCATGATCTCCAAAGTTTTATTCCATGAATAAAAATAAAAAAAAAATAATATTCAGTAATGCTTCTAGAGGAAAATTCTGCATTGTTACTAGAGAAAAAGACCTATCAAAGGACTTCTGAGAGATTAGAAAGAAAATCTAACTAGTTACTAGGAGTAACTACATGACTTCACCCGGAAAAAGCTTCTAGGCTGCTGCTGTCATCAGGAAAACCATTGTAAGCAAATACCGTTTCCTCTATTACATTGCAGGGCTCCAGCCAAAAAACATTAATAATCTGTGTAATTTATAACTTCCACTTACTCCACGTCATAGAGTCCAACAGGAATCCCAAATTTATACCAGACTGGCTCTCCGGCTAAACGAACCATCAACTTTCTTGAAAGAAGAAAAACCTTGGTTACTGACCCGACTGAAGGTAGAGATCACATGTTTAACCCTATTTTGGGTGTTGTTTCGTTAGATAAGGTATAATATACATTAATATTGTGCTGCATGTACGGGTCTGACATTGCCGTATACTGTCTGCAGAAGCAGATAAGAGGATGAATAAGAGGACCACACCCTACATTTCACCCATCACATGCCCTTATTATTCTTCACTAATTTGTGGGAAAAACTAATACTCATGAGAATGGAATCTCAGTTAACTTGCCTGTTCTACTTCTCACGTCTACATCAAATCCAATGACTTCATCCAATCCTTATGGAAATAGTAATCAAAGAATGACACATCTTGTTAGAGAGAATCTGTCAGATCTCTGTTCTTTTATTCTTCATGGAAATGCATAAATAAATTGACAACTGGGTGTTACCAATCTGCTTTTCAGTGGTGTGTATGTTGCACATCAAAGACTTTAGCACAGTGTTCTTTGCTATAGTCCAATAAGCTGTCTGTACGTTGTAGTGACTCCAGATGCAGGGAGCCCACCTGATCCCATCAGGGTGGTGTGTAAGAAGAGAGAAAATTGCGATGTTATGTAAGTAATGTGTGTTCTCCCATCTGCTATTTTGTTGGGTTATACTGTTCATGTATTGGTTTGATGTAAAAAAAAAAATGTACAATTTACTTTGCATTGCAGTTATGTTATGTGGTTTCAGTTTTTGTTTTTTTCAGTTCCTGGTGACAAGAGTCATGCTGTCTCTGGAATAAAGTGGTCATGTTTTTGTAGCACTGGATAATCCCTTTAAAAAAACATGGCGCTGGAGAATTCCAACCTTCTACACCAAGAGCTTATTGTTGAATGTGGGAGAAAGTGACTGTGGACAGTCTTCCATGCTGGCATAAAGTGGATGGGGCTACTGCCTGAAGGTGTTTGCGTGTTATGCTGGAGTTTGAGGAAGCCCAAGAGAAGTGTGGAGCAATAAAGATGATGGCAAGCAGAGTGTGGAGTCATGAGAGACTGAGTGAGAAGGTGAGCTGAGACAACTGGCTGTATATCAAAGAGGTTTGTTGCGGATCGCAGGGTGCTACAAGTGACTTTACGTATAAATAACACCATGAAAAACATTTTCTACCCATGTGTCTTTTACCAAAAATGATTCCTTACCCCTATAAAAACAGCCCTAAAATCTTGGGCACAAGGCGTTTCACTTCTCTGAAATCTGCTATCCACTGCCTGTTGTCAGGGGAAATCTGTCTTTGGTAACAACTAGTTGAGGACAGAAAACAGGAATTGTGTATGTGTGTGTTGGGGGAAGGGGTCTGGGCTTAGCATATGCTTTTTACTAGGGATGGTCCGAACCTGCCGAGGTTCGGGTTCGTACGAACCTGAACTCTCAGCAATGATTCCTGCTGTCTTCCACCTCCGTGGAGAGGGTGTATACAGCCAGAGGACCGCCTGGAAAACTGGGATACAGCCATAGCCATATGCTGTACCCCTGTTTTCCAGATGGTCCTCCGGCTGTATCCACCCTCTCCACAGAGGTGGAAGACAGCGGGAATCATTGCCGAGAGTTCAGGTTCGTACAAACCCGAACCTCGGCAGGTTCAGACCATCCGTACTTTTTACCATTGAGAAGGAGAGAGACTGAGAAAGCCTAGACTGTGTCCCTGCAAGCTGAGCTGCCTGCTGAAGATGATTCACACTGTTTCTCAAAGGCAAATCAAGGCTTTCTTCTCATCATATCTGACCACCTATAAAGTTCAGAACAGCTGTCCCCTGTGCAGTGACTCAAATTAGCTTCTCAGCAGCAACAGTACTTTTGTGGTAACCCCACAGGACTTTCGGTAGTTTAACCGTACCTACCAACTTTTTGGACGGCCAAAGAGGGATACTTCTTGTTCAATCTAGTAAAATTTTACAGACATTTCTATACTTTTTAATTCGAGGATGCAGTCACACATACAAAATCTGCTGCAGATTGATGCAGCAGATCCTGTATGTGTGAATGCATCCTTAGGTCTAGACCAACATAAAAATGGTGTTATTGCAAATTTAATTCCTAGGTCAAAAAGAGGGACATGTAAGGGGCAAAGAGGCACCCAAGGACTTGGCACAAAAGTAGGCACTGTCCCTCCAAAAGAGGGAAGCTTGGAAGTATGGTGTAACCCCTTTAATGCAAACTGCTGTTTCTTTTTTTTTTTTCTGCTCACATATCTCCTTGAAAACCCAGTGTATCAGCTACCCCTTCTCCCCACCATGCCACCTATTACTGTATTATGTAAACCATCAGCCCAGCCAGCAGTCAGCTTATTCAGTCCAGCAAAGTGTCATGGTATAGTAGAAGTGTGTGACTGTATGTGTACTACTGGCAAACAGCTCAGCTCTGATGCTGCTCCCTAAAATGGAGAGAACAAGAAACAACTGTCATATGTCACCCAACATATATTTATACCATAGTAAATCCTATGGGGTGGAGGTGGGGGGCAATATTGTTGTCTTGATCTTGTAGTCACTACAAGGGGCGTAGCTAGGACTCATGGGGCCCCATAGCAAAAAACTATGGGGCCCCCCTCCCCTACACACTAAAATATATATATATATATATATATATATACTCGGTAATGTGGTAAAAAATAAAATCCAGCGTGCAGCCACAACAGTGACTGGCAGAGGAGAAAATGTCTACTTGTTCTGCCATCCACTGTATTTAACTATAATAGCCTATTAGGAGCCTCATGGTTATATACATAGGTGCAGGAGCAGACTACCTTTTGCTTAACTCCTTATGTACTGCAGTGTGTAAGTGACCCAGTGTTCTCTTACATGCTGCAACAAAGGGTTAATACAGAAGACAATTAGCTCTCTCCTTCACTACTCCTGCACTCATAACCTCTGACCTCTGCAGGAGGTCAGAGGTTATCAGAGTAGTGAGGCAGAGAGCTAATTGTCTTTAGCAAATTAACCCTTTTTTTGTGTTGCAGCATGTAAGAGAACACTGAGTCACTTACACACTGCAGTACATAAGGGGTTAAGCAAAAGGACACAGGAGGCTCTTATCCTCCCTGTGCATCCCCGGGCTCCCTCCCTCCACAGGCCCCATAGCAACCACCTTCTCTGCCACTATGGTAGCTACGCCACTGGTCACTACTTACATGGGTTAAGCCAGCTACTAACAGCTAAAACAGCTACTGTCCCGAATGTTAGTAGCAGTCATAGAGAACAATATGAATTAACCCGGTAGAGCATCCACTATGGAGGATGGGTGCACTATTGCTGTGGATCTTAGCTGGAGAGAAACCCTGGTGCAGAAATGGACTTCTTAACAGCTGAAGAACTTCAGATTCGGAACTAATGTATGTTTCTTCAATGTGACCCTTAAAGGGGTATTCTAGCCAAAGGCATTTGTGGCATATCTGTATGATGTAATTCCCGTTGATTCAATCTTGTTTTTCTACAGGATACCCTATTTCTGAAAGCAGTGATAATGCAACCTTCTTGGAAGTAGCTCCACGTTTCATTGGAATGAACATACATTTCTTGCTATGTATTATAATTTAGTATTATAATATTGAATTGAATTCCACTTGATAAGGCTGTTGTATGTATACTGGTTATATAACATAGTCCTTGAGTGATCAACCTTGTAAAACAACAACAAAAACACCATTCTGTATCTGTCCTTGAGGTTGTGTTGTCTCCTGGTGATAGTGACGTCCTTGCTCATAACTATGCACTATTGATAAATCAATTTAATCACAGAACAAACTCCAAGCTGCATTCACTGATCTTCATTTATATGAAGATTATCACCAAAAAGACATTTGTTACCTATTATTGTGCCTGATATGTGTATAACCGATACAGAAAAAAATTCCATTACAATCAACATGACTCAGAATGACGCAGAATGGATTGTATATGTGTAAAGAGTTATATGTTTAGGGGTTGTAAGCTAAACGCATATTGTTCTAAGCATTTAAGTGCATATGGCTAGTATACCATGTCATTACATCACATTAAAAGTAATATCTATCTATCTATCTATCTATCTATCTATCTATCTATCTATCTATCTATCTATCTATCTATCTATCTATCCCTGTTGAGGAAAAGTTGTACAAGGACCTTATAACCCTGGATTAGGCCAGCATCCTCTGAGGAAAAGTTGGGCAAGGACCTCACAACCCTGGATTAGGCCTGCATCCTGTAAGGAGAAGTTAATCAAGGTCCTCACAGCCCCAGATAAGGCCAGCATTCTTTGGGGAGAAATTGAGCAAGGAACTCACAGCCCCAGATTAGGCAAACTTTCTCTGAGGAGAAGTTGAGCAAGGACCTCACAGCACCGGATTAGGCCATCATCCTTCAGCCTGACCACGTACACAAGTGGAGTTCATGTCGTTTATAGCCTAAGGATCTAAACCTCACAGCTAGCAACTGCTGTACAAAAAATTGTGGAGGTAAAACATAGTTCTCTTTAAACAAGTGTTTACTATCACATGGTTATATAAATAAGATTTGGACTTCAAGTTATAAAAAAATTTGAATAGTCTGGCAATGTCGTCACACTGGGAAGCTAGTGGCCACTGGTATGGTTTTAGGGTTCCTGAACCCTTTAAGATTCTCATGAGGAGCAAAATCTCACGTTAAAGGAGTTGTCTCACCATGAAGACTTCTTTTTCAAAAGAAGCCAGCTTTGCCTTTTTTTGAACCATGGCCCGGTTCCTGCACATGGCCCGGTCTATTGCCAGGCACTGGCCCAGCATAAAGCACTGGAGGCAGGTGGGCCGGCCCCCAGTGTGACGAAACCGCTCCCCTTTATGACGCTGCTTCATTGATTCTGATAGAGGGGGAGAAAACAGAGCCGGAAGCAGTCGCTTCTGTTCCCAATGTAGCGGCAGCGCCAGTGTATGGAAGCCCCAGCTTCACTTTCATTGTTTATCCTGGACAGCATGGTGACTGGCAGCGCTGAGTCCTGGGTTCAAATCCCAACTAAGGCAACATCTGCAAAGAGTTTGTATGTTCTCTGCGTGTTTGCATGCATTTTCTCCCACAACCAAAACATACAGATATCTCCATTTAGATTGTGAGCCCTAATGGGGACAAACTGACAAACTATGTAATAAAAGTATTATTATTATTATTTAATGACAACACCCTTATGTGAAGATATATATATATATGTAAAGTTTTTTTTTTTTTTTTTTGTATGAAGCTTACCATTTAAGGCCATGTTCACACATGGCAAAAAGGGCCCGTTCTGGGACACAGCCGTGTTACAGAACGGCTGCTGTCTGAGATGTTCAACCTGGCTGAAACTGCAGTATCGGCCGGATGAACATCCCTTCATTTTAATTAGAATGCGGGCATATTCGGGTGTGCCCGCACTCCAATTTGCCATAGCACACAATGTAAAGTATGTCTGGGAGCCGTACTTTACATTGTGTGCACAGTCTGTCGTGCGGCAGCAGCACAAAAGAGATGTGAGTTTTCTGTACGGTCACATGGAATCCTGGCCACAGTGTATACACTATGGCAATTAATCCATAGGGGTTAATGCAATCGGCCGCTGTGATTAAACAACGGCCATTGTTGCTAACCTGTTTAATAAAAAATACACAGTGTGAACTTGGCCTAAAAGGGTTATTCCATCATCACAATCTATGTCCAGTTAGGGTGTGTGGACATCATAGTGGGCTACTAACAAGCGGTTCTCCAGAGGGGAGATATATAGCCATATGCCAGCAAAATCAGATATTTGTTGGAAAGGTTTCGGAGCTAGATCCAGGGGTTTCCTGTGTTCAGACAACTCCTTTATGAGTAATGAGTAATGCTAGTAAGCGAAGAAGAATAAAAGCTCTGCACAAGCAATAATAGTGGAGAATACACATAAAGGCTGACAACATGAACAAAACATCTTTTTCCCGTCATAAAAAATATGCTGTTTTTCTTCCTTCATTTGCGAAAACGGCAATTGTATAAAAATAGAATCTCATTGTCTTCCTGTAGCAGCCAGCCACATATTGAAGGTGTTAGTGTACAAGTTATGTAATGCTGATAATAGGAGAGCTCACCACGTGTGATGCCTCACTTCCACATATTGCCCCCCGGGTTATTGGAACAATAGGCACATTCTTCTGGGATGATATCATCCGGAGACGAGAGCCCCCGCACAGACCCTTGTACACGGCACACTGTGTCTTATGGGAAAGACCGGAGAGCTGGGTTATTCTTTAACACCTAAAGGACTAGATGCGTCATCAGGAAAAGAACCTATTATTTTATGTGAAGTTTTTGTGTTTTTCCTAATTTTCCATTTCACTTATCTAAATTTAAAAAAAACCAAAATCTTTCAATTTTTTTCGTGGTTGCGTAATATTAGGCTGACGCTTCCTGTTCTTTTGGGGGGGGGGGGGAATCACTAGTGTCTTCCTTATCACAGGCAGTAATACAGTGAACATTGGAACCAGTATATAGATAAAACAGGACCAGACCATTCACAATAGGTGATGTTCAGAGCTCAGTCTATCCACAGGGAACCGGGCCGTGGCTAAAGCACTGGAGACGGGCCGAGCCGCCCCCAGTGGGAGAAATCCCCCTCCCCTCTATGACGCGGCTCCATTGATTCTAACGTCATAGAGGGGCGGGGGTTTCCTCCTACTGGGGGCGGCCCAGCCCACCTGCAGTGCTTCAGCCCCAGCCCGGTACCTGTGGATAGACCTGTACATGGGAACCGGGTTCCGGTTCAAAAAGAGGACCGCAGCACTGGCTTCCCTGCGCCTGCACTGATCTATCTGTGGGTCATGTTAAAGCGAATGTACCTGATGGTACATTCGCTTGGCTACGTTCACACTTACCGGATCCGCAGCAGATTTCATTTAAATAACTGAACACAGCATCAAATCTGCACCATCAAATCTGCTGCAGATCTGCTGTGGATGCTGTAGGTGTGAACGCACCCTTAAACTCCATTTACTTAAATGGAACTGAGTTTGAAACCCCAACCAATCTGGAGACAAGAGAGGCATGTTTTTGTAGCGCTGGATAACCCCTTTAGGGTACGTTCACACTTACCAGATCCGCAGCAGAAAATCAGCTGATCCTCAGCAGATTTAGTTTAAATAACTGAACACAGCATCAAATCTGCACCATCAAATCTGCTGCGGATCTGCACCCCTAAAATTGATATTATGGTGGTCCGATTTACCTGTTTTGCCCTGTGTACTCAATCGTCTGAACAGAAAAGGCAGCAATGACAGGGCACTGGTTGCCAGAAGCTAACCCTGCCAACATTTAACCAGCCTGATTGTACTTGGAGAAGTCCAGCAAGACATACACTCACCGGCCACTTTATTAGGTACACCATGCTAGTAACGGGTTGTCTTCTGCTGCTGTAGCCCATCTGCCTCAAAGTTGGAGGTACTGTGCGTTCAGAGATGCTCTTCTGCCTATCTTGGTTGTAACGGTTGGCTATTTGAGTCACTGTTGCCTTTCTATCAGCTCGAACCAGTCTGCCCATTCTCCTCTGACCTCTGGCATCAACAAGGCATTTCCGCCCACAGAACTGCCGCTCACTGGATGTTTTTTCTTTTTCGGACCATTCTCTGTAAACCCTAGAGATGGTTGTGCGTGAAAATCCCAGTAGATCAGCAGTTTCTGAAATACTCAGACCAGCCCTTCTGGCACCAACAACCATGCCACGTTCAAAGGCACTCAAATCACCTTTCTTCCCCATACTGATGCTCGGTTTGAACTGCAGGAGATTGTCTTGACCATGTCTACATGCCTAAATGCACTGAGTTGCCGCCATGTGATTGGCTGATTAGAAATTAAGTGGTAACGTGCAGTTGGACAGGTGTACCTAATAAAGTGGCCGGTGAGTGTATGTTAAGTAGAGAACAAGTTGCTACATCCAGTCCTGTCAGTACCGGTATTTGCCACCACTCCCTTTAAAAACTGGGCTAAGGTCCTTCAGCCTGACTGGGCAAATTGCCTTACATTGTGCCTCCCGGCTATTTGCAGAGATATAAAGTATATGTTTAATATGTTTTTGTAAGTTTGATAGTGATACTTTAAATATAATTGATTTATTTATTGAAATTTTATTTAAATGGCGTTCTTTTGCCCCTTTTTTAAAATTCTTTTAATTTTTTTTTTTTTATCCTTTCTTTCCACCATTTTTTTTTTGCCCATTTAGCCACACCAGTGGATGGATGCATCCTGCAGTATGTCCTGTATGTCACTCTATATTAAAGGGGTACTCCCGAGATTTTTCCCCCCCCAAATCAAATGGTGTCAGAAAGTAGAAATGTATACATATATCATAATAAATATTTTTAAATTACTCTAAAAAATCTCAAGTCTTCCAGTACTTATTGGCTGCTGTATGTCCTGCAGGAAGTTTTGTATTTTTTTCCAGTATGACACTCTACTGCCACCTGTGTCTATAACAAGAACTGTCCAGAGAAGAACCAGATTTCCATAGAAAACCTTCCCTGCTCTGTACAGTTCCTGACATGGACAGAGGTGGCAGCAGAGAGCACTGTGTCAGACTGGAAAGAACACACCACTTCCTGCAGGACATACAGAAACTGATAAGTACTGGAGGAGTTGTTTTTTTTTTTTTTTAATTATCACTAATTTACAAATTTATATAATTTTCTGACACCAGTTGATTAAAAAACCTTTTTTTTTTTCTGAAGTATCCCTTTAAGCGGTTAAGCCTACAATGCATCGGGAATAATAAAGTATCCAGCATTACATGTCTCAGTATAGTTCTTTTTAGGATAATGCTTATGGTTACTTTACAAGAAATATAACCCAGGGGATAATAGGTTTTATATGTACAATGGATGAGTCATATGAAGGCACAAATGGCCGACACCTTACAGGACTAAAAATGAGTCAATAATTTGTATGGAGCCTGCAAGGCGAGGTTCTCTACACTGGCCTGGGCTGGTTTACAGAGGAAAAGAGACACATAAGGAAATACAGCATTAGTGCAGGTGTAGTATATACAGCCAGTAACCTATGTATATCATATTCAGGTAAGGAGTTCCATAGGTTCTATATAACTAGTGCAAATGGGTAGTAAAGAGTCAAGGCCTCTTTGCCTGTCAATCATCCCCTCCGAGCACGCTGACAGGCAGAGAGCGGTGACTACACACAGGCAGGGAGCAGCCCAGCTGACTACCTGTCGGGCTCCGGGTAATAAAACTTCATCTTCTTCGGTATAAAGCTTCTGCGTTACGTGCCGCGGGTTGCTCAGGAGCTTTATATCATAGCCAAACTGGGACGATTGGTTCCCTTTAAGGGCACAGGGGTTATCCAACATTAGAAAAACATGGCCTCTTTCTTCTAGAGACAGACCCACTCTTGTCTCCAGTTCAGGTGTGGTTTGCAATTAAGTTCCATTAACTTCAATGGAACTGAGTTATGCTGCGTTTACACGGAACGATTATCGTGCGAATTTTCGCTTAAACGGTCGCATTTGAGCGATAATCATACCGTGTAAACACAGCAAACGATCAAACGACGAGCGAAAAATCGTTCATTTTGATCTTTCAACATGTTCTTAAATCGTCATTCGTCGTTCGCTGATAATTCGCAGATCGCTTTGTGTAAAGAGTCTTTCACCGATTTACCCTATGTAAAAGATGGGCTTAAGCGATCTTAAAAACGATTGCAATAACGATTTTTGATTAATGAATTTTCAAACGATTTTTCTAACGATTGTTTTGTCTAAACTCTGATCGTTATAAAAACCAAATCGTTGCTTCAAAATCGTTAAACGATCGATTGGGCGAATTATCGCTCCGTGTAAAAGTAGCATTACAGAACCTACATCTAAACTAGAGACAAGAGTGGTGCTGTCTCTGGAAGAAAGTGGCCATGTGTTTTCTAAGGCTGGATAACCCCTTTAAGGACCAGGCCAATTTTCAGTTTTTTGGTTTGTTTGATTTTCTAAAAGTCATAGCGCTTTTAATTTGTACCCTATAGGGCTGTTTGGGGTCTTATTTCTTGTGCTACAATCTCTAGTTTTCGATGGCACCATATTTGTGTTGATGGGACGTTTTGATCGCTCTTTATCATTTTTTTGGAACAAAAAAATCAGAAATTCTGGCACTTTTTTGCTTTTTTCGTTTTTGCTGTTCACTGTACGGGAACACTATTGTTAGATTTTACTATGTCGGAAAATTACACATGCTGCCATATATAACATGTTTATTTATTTATTTATTTTTAGGCGTTTTATATATAAAATGAGAGGGGGGTGATTTAAACTTTTATTGGGGTAGGGCATAGGTCATTTTTTTTCCAAATTCAAATGCAAATTTTATTTTCAAAATAAACATAGGAAGGGGATGGGTACAGAAAAAAGAAAAAGAAAAGGGGGGGTTGGGGAGGGGGTGAAAGGGGTATACATAAAGAATAAACACTACCAGTTCAGTACAATTCTTGAGAAACACATGGTGCTAGTTACAATTATAGACAGCTATAGACCACGCTTTTTAAGTCCCCCTAGGGGACTATTAAATTCATGCCTAAATTCATTCCTAAAACCGATCAATGATATGCCATTGCAAAGCATCGATCAGTGTTACCTGCGATCTTCACATAGAGTCTGCCTGCAGCAGACTCTATGAGAAGATTACCGAGCTGACTGCACAGAGATAAGTAGGGTGGGTTGGTGGATACAGAGTCGCTTTAAGTACTGTAAGGCTTAGGTTCACATTATGTTTTGCAATCCGTTTTATGCTAAAAACAGATTTAAAAAAACGGATGCATCAAAAGACTGATCAAAATGCAGCCTTTTTTTTATCCTTTTTTTTTTTTAATGGAAGTCAATGGAAAAATGGATCAAAACGGAGGCCCACAAATGCTTCCGTTTCTTCATCTGTTTTTCATCCTTTTTTTTTGCATAAAACGGATGAAAAGAAAGGATTGCAAAAACGCAATGTGAACCCAGCCTAAGGCCCTTTTTTCTTAGTAAAACTCATTTACCCGGTAATCAGCCAACGTAAAAGAGACAGTGATTGGTCTGCTGTCAGCTGGTTGTGGGACCATATAAATTATATTTATCACCTGCACATTTCTCTGTCTAACCAGGGGATGTGAGGCCGATAACAATACATAGAAGTGGCCGCATGAGTGATCCATTAATCTGTGATGTGGCCAAGCCGCATGATTAATCGAGCCTTGTAAGGACTCAAAAGATTTTGCTAATGCTGCGTTTACACGGAACGATTATCGCTTGAATTTTTGCAATAACGATCGCATTTGAGCGATAATCGTTCCGTGTAAACACAGCGAACGTTCAAGCGACGAGCGAGAAATTGATCATTTTGATCTTTCAAATCATCGTTCATCGTTCGCTAAAAATTCGCAGATCGCTTCGTGTAAACAGTCTTTCAAAGATACACCCTATGTGAAAGATGGGCTTAAGCGATTTTAAAAACAATCGCAATAACGATTTTTCTTACGAATTTTTTAACGGTTTTTCTAACGATCGTTATAAAAAAACAAATCGTTGCTTCAAAATCGTTAAAAAATCGATTGGGCGAATTATCGCTTGGTGTAAAAGCAGCATAACCTTCAAGCATAAATGACGGTGTTGTGTAAGGACTCAGGAGACTTGATATTCTACAGCTGTAGCCAATGTAACCTTGTATCTCTGCACGCCCAGTATATGTAACACACACATGTAACAACACATGGTTGCTGAGGCCTCTATACAATCGTCTCCTCCCTGCAGCATTGTAGCAGCTAGAGGCGAAAGGAATGAAATACCTCGAATTGAATGAATCTCCTCGGAGAACGCGTCGCTCAGCCTGTCAGCTTTGTTCTAACAGGTCAGCTCATTCTTCAGTCACATGCGGAGGGCGGTCAATAGGACTTTCAGTCAATTTCATACTGTATGTGCTGACACCCATTGCTTTATATATAGAGGCAGTGCCTTTAACAAGCAATAGATTTACCTTTACTTCCCGGCTCACAACAAAAATTTTAAAAAAAGGAAAGTGTCCAGCTCAATTTTTTTTTAAAGGGGTACTCCGGTAATTTTTTTTGGTGTGTTTCAAATCAACTGATGTCAGAAAGTTATACAGATATATAATTCACTTCTAATTAAAAATGTCCAGTCTTCCAGTACTTATCAGCTGCTGTATGTCCTGCAAGAAGTGGTGGATTCTTTCTAGTCTGAGGGGATGTGCACACTTTGACAGAAAATCCGGCGGGCGCACGCGTCTCCGTCCGTTTTATAGACTTCATTCTATTCACGGGCGGATTCTGTCATCCGTCGAAAGAATGAGTGTTCACATACCCTGACACGGTGCTCTCTGCTGCCACCTGTGGTAAATCTCCATAAAAAAAACTTTTCCTGCTCTGGACAGTTCCTGACACGGACAGGGGTGGCAACAAAGAGCACTGTGTCAGACTGGAAAGAATTCACCATATTCTGCAGGACATACAGCACCTGATAAGTACTGGAAGACTTAAGATTTTTTAATAGATGTAATTTACAAATCTATATAATTTTCTAACACCATCTGATTTAGGTAGATTCTGCTTACACTAACTCTTTTGCTCTCTTTTCATATCCATCTTGTGCTCTGTGCTGGTATTTGGTTACGTTCCCACCTACAAGTACCATGTTGCTGTGTCCTGGCAGCTGTCACTGACCGGGGATGATTCCGGGAAGCACAAACCTTAAATCTCCTTGCCGCAAAGTCACCTTCCTGCAAGGGTTAAGGGGGGGGGGGGGACCAGAGATTCCTTAGATGCCATGACCTCAATTTTAGTCTTCCCTGACGTGTTTGTGGCGCCAATGGTGCACGTCGCCAGCCATGGATACACCAACCTGTGGACACACACTCTATATAATCTCTGTCCGCCATATAATGTCTTCCCCCCCACTTCATATTTCTTCCCATTGTTCTTCTTGCACGTCTTGACATATACTGTATATACTGATGTGTGGGAGACACTTGGAACAAACCTGTCTCAGATTATTATATAGCACGTAAAGCGTCCATATATTTGTTAGTGTTTAATGTATATTATAGTACGGTTTGATTTTTTTTTTTTTTTTTGCCTTTATTGAATAATAAGAGAGGCAGGGATTTGCTTCCACAGCTGAATATAATCCAGATTTAATTGCAATAATCCCTTTAATTAGAAGGCATAGCGTCCATTGTGTCCTCTTGGAGGATGACTATGGCAGATGTCATTGATATATTATAGGTGTGTCACATTCTCTAGATGTGGCATCATAAGCCGAGAAACTGAACGTTATTGTCCGGATTCCATAGTGTGACCAGCTACTTATGAACAGGAACCAGTCTTCACAAATTGGTGGACGAAGAAAGGGCCTACATAGGCAACATGGCCAATGTCACATCTACATGTCCACTGTTCTGCCCATCATTGGAGCCACACAATAAGAACGGCAGAGGTGCGGGAGCCATCAAACACATACACAAACACATGGAGTAAAGTACTTCACTGTCTCTACTGAATTGCAGCCCTGTGCTACTAACCTTCCTAATATAACAATTACCATTGTTTGGGTCTAGGCATGCCTATACTTAAAGGGGAACTATGGCAAAAAAAAAAAGATTTGCTTTCAAATTAAATGAAGTCAGAAAGTTTTATAGATTTGTACTTTACTTCAGTTTAAAAATCTCAAGTCTTCCAGTACTTATCAGCTGCTGTATGTCCTGAAGGAAATAGTGTATTCTTACTACTCTGACACAGTGCTCTCTGCTGCCACCTCTGTCCGTGTCAGGAACTGTCCAGAGCAGGAGCAAATCCCCATAGAAAACCTCTTGTGCTCTGGACAGTTCCCGTGAAGGATAGAGGTGGCGGTAGAGAGCACTGTGTCAGACTGGGAAGAATAAACTACTTCCTGCAGGACATACAGCAGCTGATAAGTACTGGAAGATTTGAGATTTTTAAATAGAAGTCAATTACAAATCTGAATAACTTTCTGAAACCAGTAGATTTGAAAGACGTTTGTTTTTTTTTTGCCATAGTTTCCTTTTAATTTAGAAGAAGGGGGTTCGAGATGATTTATGTCTCTTTTTACATTAACCACTTTATGTAAAATGTAATACATTTGCTGCACAGTAAAAATATACTCTGATATACATATATATATATATATATATATATATATATATATATACAGTGGCGCCTTGGATTACGAGCATAATTTGTTCCGGGACGGCGCTTGTAATCCAAATCCACTCTTATACCAAAGCAAATTTTCCTATAAGAAATCATAGAAATACAGACATTTGGTTCCACAACCCAAATATAATGATTTATTATTCTGAATAACATGTAAAACAGATGAAACATTCAGAAGCAGCAGAATCTGTGATATTATAAGTTACTGTACAGTAATGGAGAGGATAGGAAACACAAGGGTGGACAGAGACTGCAGGGAGCATGAAGGAATGAGCAGGGCAGATGTGGGCACATACATGCCGCACTCAGGGCCGTCTTAACAGCATTATGGGCCCCTGGGCAGAGGTGTGAATTGCCCCCCCCCCAACCGCCACCATCAAATCCCCCACATCTTTGTATATAGTGCCCCCCATAGTAGCCAATCGCCCCATATAGTGCCCCCCATAGTAGCCAATCCCCCCATATAGTGCCCCCACAGTAGCCAGTGCCCACATAGTAGCCAGTGCCCCCATATTAGCCAGTGCTCCCCATATTAGCCAGTGCTCCCCATAGTAGCCAGTGCCCCCCATAGTAGCCAGTGCCCCATAGTAGCCAGTGCCCCCCATAGTAGCCAGTGCCCCCATAGTAGCCAGTGCCCCCATAGTAGCCAGTGCCCCCCATAGTAGCCAGTGCCCCCATAGTAGCCAGTGCCCCCATAGTAGCCAGTGCCCCCCATAGTAGCCAGTGCCCCCATAGTAGCCAGTTCCCCCCTAGTAGCCAGTGCCCCCCATAGTAGCCAGTGCCCCCATAGTAGCCAGTGCCCCCCATAGTAGCCAGTGCCCCCCAAAACAACAATCCAGTTACTCACCCGTCCGCCGGCCCCAGCAGCTCCTCTCCCGGCAGCGCGCACTCCCGTCATCCTTCGGGCACAGGCAGCGGGGTACAGAGAGACTGCCTGTGCCGGAAGTGTCCGGCTGCACGACACATCCAGGACACAGGCAGCGTCTCTGTACCCCGCTGCCTGTGCCGGAGGATGACGGGAGTGCCTGCTGACGGGAGACATCAGCTGCTGGGGCCGCCGGACGGGTGAGTTCCGGGACCGCCCGCCCCTTCTACCGCCGCTCAGCTGAGTCAATCAGAAGCCCAGGAAAGTGCTGCTCATTGCACTTTCCTGGGCTTCTGATCGGCTCAGCTGAGCGGCGATAGAAGGGGCGGGCTGAGCGGGCTGGGCAGGCGGAGGGGGCAATACAGGGGGCGGGCGGGACGGCTTCCTTGTGGTGCTCAGCACTGCTTGGGAGCCGTCTTCGCTTTATAGGATGCACTTAGTGCGTCTTATAAAGCGAAAAATACAGGTCACAGAGGGCAGGGGCCCCCTAGGACGCAAGGGCCCCCGGGCAGCCGCCTACTCTGCCCATTGGGTAAGACGGCCTTGGCCGCACTCTCTGTCCGGGGAGAGAGGGGTTACAGCTATGGAGAGATTACCCCCACAGTCCTGTCCCCTGATGTAAGCCCCAGCCTGAAGTGATCTGCTATGATTTGGAAGGTGTGGGAGACTTCCATGGTCGGTGTACAGGGCTGGAGACCCCGCTGTGCAGGCCATGCCCCTCCCCTGCTCCCCCTCCCACCCAGTACAGCGAGCTCTTACACCAAAACAATGCTCTTACGCCAAGTCACTGTTTTGAAAATCTGTGAGCTCTTAAACCAAAACGCTCTTAAACCAAGTTACTCTTAAACCAAGGTACCACTGTATATATATCTATATATATAATTTATTTATTTTTTCTTACACAAATTCTAAAATACTTCTACTTCTTGCAAGCATGCTGCATGTTTAGGCCTCCAGCATTACAGCAGACCTGTTAATCTTTCATTGTAACCTCCACCTCAGATAATGAGATAACATTACTGATAAACTGTAAGCTGAAAAGCGAGATGGCATTAGTAATAAATGACTGTTGTACTGACATCTAGTGGCCAATATGATAATTACCATAGATCACAAGAAGACTTTTAGTCAAATCCCGTATTGTATCTCCTTACAAAAAATTAATTCCTTAAAGCTGAATTTATATCTCATCTGTTCTTACCCTTCAGATCGATATAGGAGCCGAGCAAAGGAAGCTGCAGTAACTCAGCATGGCCACTATACAATGTATGGAGCTGTCTGTTTCTGCTCTATGAATAATAGCTGGGGTGCAGTGTGTTGGTCCTTCACTGATCAGATATTAATATAATTAATTAATAATTAATAATATAATTAATATAAAACATCCGATAAAGCCCTTTAACAGCGTCTGTACATCTGTGACTTTGCAGGTGCTTAGCTGGTACCCACTGTAATTTCACCCTCTGTGGAGAATATAGTAATGTATCAATCACACAGTTCTGGTTTTGTCCAGTCTTGTATGTCTGCACATTAGGAGAACAGATTACCGACATGTCAGACCCATTTATAGCGCTATGTTTAACATAGTAAGTTTCCATCCAACGTCAGAAATCTCCTATAGTGTGGTGACCCAGACCTCTGCTGAGATAAGTATAGGCAGGGCTGCTCTTTGACCCGACCACTTGGTTGTTGGATGTAGAACATGCGTCTCCTGGGGTCAATGTATGTAGTGATGACTAAGCTGCAGGTCATGTTCCACATGGCAATCTGTTTTCTGTCATAGAACATGGTCAGACATCAATCTATTCAGCGGGGGCTGGAGGCCAAGCAGAGAGAGAAGACCTCTAGCAGCCTATGACTACTTGGATAATTTAACACTTTTCCTTGCAGAGAAATCAGGAAGAGATGTCAGTACTTACGTTATCTTTTTTAGAGGATTTAAAGGGAACCAATCACCCAGAAAATCAATGTAAAGACAAGGATATGTGCTGATAGATCACCCAGCACACTTCCCAAATATGCCCCTGTAACCTCTGTGCCCCCCTCAATTAGACAGTAATCTTACTTTGTTCAGGTCACGCGCTGTATGTAAATTTTTGCTAAGTAGTCCTGGTGGGCGTATGTAGTCCTGGTGGGCGTATGTAGTCACGGTCCGGGGGCGTATCTAGTCACGGTCCGGGGGCATATGTAGTCACGGTCTGGGGCTGTAATCACGCCCAGAGGGGCGTGATTCGGAGGCTTGCGGCCCAGTGACGTCATCCGGCGGCTTGCGTTCCGCGTCGCGGCCGCGCCGACGTGTTCGGGAACCCGCGCATGCGCAGTACGGCGGGAGACGACGCTGACGTACTGCGCATGCGCGGGTTCCCGAACATGTCGGCGCGGCCGCGACGCGGAACGCAAGCCGCCGGATGACGTCACTGGACAGCAAGCCTCCGAATCACGCCCCTCTGGGCGTGATTACAGCCCCAGACCGTGACTACATACGCCCCCGGACCGTGACTACATACGCCCCCGGACCGTGACTACATACGCCCACCAGGACTACATACGCCCACCAGGACTACTTAGCAAAAATTTACATACAGCGCGTGACCTGAACAAAGTAAGATTACTGTCTAATTGAGGGGGGCACAGAGGTTACAGGGGCATATTTGGGAAGTGTGCTGGGTGATCTATCAGCACATATCCTTGTCTTTACATTGATTTTCTGGGTGATTGGTTCCCTTTAAAAGAATGAATTATTGCCTGATCCTGGGAAAGCTGGGTGACAACCTCTGAATAAGAAATTTGCCTCCATATCCAACCAATCATCCCACTCCATTTATATCACTGCAAAACTAGGTAGATTTATCCTTCAGAATACTAGAAAAGCTGGGTGGCAATTATAGCGTTAAAAATATTTTTTTATTCTGCAGCGATGTCAATGAGGTGGGACCTAGAGCGTCCGTGGCTGTGAGGCCTCTTGAGTCTTCCTTCCCGCCCTCTCTGTCTTTAGCTACACCCCTTGCCGTGATTTCTCCACTTCTGAGTATGCGTCAGTGCACCTGTGCCACTGCGGATTGAAACGGTGCATGAGCAGACTTCTTTACTTCTATTTAAAAATCTCAAGTCTTCCCATACTTAGCAGCTGCAGTATGTCCTGCAGGAAGTGGTGTTTTGTTTTCAGTCTGACACAGTGCTCTCTGCTGACATCTCATAAACATTACAAGAACTGTCCAGACCAGGAGAGGTTTTCATCATAAGGAACGCCTGGAAAACTGGGATACAGCCATTGGCATTGGCTGTATCACAGTGTTCTAGGTGTTCCTTACGATGTATCCACCCACTGCACGGAGGGAACAGACAGCGGGAGTCAACTGCAGAGATTTTTTATTCATACGAACCAGAAATCCGGCTGGTTTGCTCATCTCTACTTATCAGCTGCTGCATGTCCTGCAGGAAGAAAGTCATGGACAGAGGTGGCAGCAGAGAGCACTGTGTCAGACTGGAAAGAATACACCACTTTCTGCAGTACATACAGCAGCTGATAAGTACTGAAAGACTTGGGATTTTTTAATAGAAGTAAATTACAAATCTGTATAACTTTCTGGCACCAGTTGATTTAAAAAAAAAACAAAAAAAAAACATTTTTTTGCTGAACTACCCCTTTAAACATTTTTTTTTCCTTCTAATGTGTTTCTATTTTTTGGTTGTAATATTTTCTACATTATCATGGGTGGCTGCCATCTTGCCTGAGATGTTTTAACAGCATTTAGAGATATGTTTTACAGCAAGCCCAATGGACAATAATCAACAATAGACAGGATCTATCCCATTTAAATAAATGAGAACGGCTTCTTGGTGTGCTGGGTTATCCTTATCGAGGTCTTTCTACAGGAAGGGGGGATGGACGCTGAGTTGTGAGCAGCAGTTATAACCATATAAAACCTCACCAATAACAGCAATGCTTTTTCCCTGGCTTCCTTACCACTGAGTCCAGGTCTCCTGGAAACTCTATTAGCTTCAGTATCTATACCCAGCATTCTAGGAAGTATTGTCTACATTGCAGCCATAGACAACCTTGGAGATTCACAGATCAGCCAGAAGAATGTGGAACCCACTCAGAAGCTGCTGCTGCAGTCAGCAGGGGACACCGGACACTGGGCAAAAAAAAATAAAAATCTTTCAAATCAAATGATATCAGAAAGTTATACAGATTTGTAATTTACTTCTCTTTAAAAATCTCCAGTCTTCCAGTACTTATCGGCTGCTGTGTGTCCTGCAGGAAGTGGCATATTCTCTCCAGTCTTACACAGTGCTCTCTGCTGCCACCTCTGTCCATGATAGGAACTGTCCAGAGCAGGAGAGGTTTTCTATAGGGATTTGCTACTGCTCTGGACAGTTCCTGACATGGACAGAGGTGGTAGCAGAGAGCACTGTGTCAGACTGGGAAGAATACACCACTTCATGCAGGACATATAGCAGCTGATAAGTACTGGAAACCTTAAGAAGTTAATAATAAGTCCATATAATTTACTGACACCAGTTCATTTGAAAGGACTTTTTTTGCTGAAGTATCCCTTAAGCAGTGAGAGTCACAGACCTTCATAACAATAACAGATACAGGTGTCCGTAACAGTAACTACAGGTCTCCATAAAAGTAACGACAGACCCCCATGTTATAAAGTCAAGAGAAAGGCAAATTTGTCACCACAAACCATTGGGGTCCTTATGGTTATACATGGTAATGTACTGTTTTGCATAAACATTTTCTTATTGAAATTGTACTATAAAATATAAGTGAAATTTATTTTATACCTAAATACAACAATGGATTGTTGACTTGGGGTAAGTAATACTGCTGTGTAATAAGAGTTTAGATGTAGCAGTCTTACCCTATGAAGAAGAGCAGCTAGAATGTGAAACTGTATTGTCTCCAGTGACCACAAGGGGGCAGCAGACTCCCTGCATTTTCTGCAGTCTCTTATCACTTTGTATACACATTTTGTTGTACATTTCTAAGAACACCGTGTGACTGACACATGAGAACATCTAAGTACTGCAAGGGCTTACCTCAAATGAGATAATTCATTGAACAGAAAGTTCTCCTCCTCGAACCATATCCCTAACAATTATTACGTAACCCTGACCGTCGAAATTATAGATAGATGCTTGTCATTTATATTGGAAGTGTAGATTAAAACATACAATAGCCATCTGAATAATATTACTTAGAAAGCCATCAGGTACTGCGTGGCTTTTAAATCAACTGGTTTTAGAAAGTTATATAGATTTTTAATTTACTTCTTTAAAAATAAAATCTCTAGTCTTCCCATACTTATCAGCTGCTGTATATCTTACAGGAAATTTTTCCTTTTCAGTCTGACACATTGCTCTCTGCTGCCACATCTGTCCAGGTCAGGAACTGCCCGAGCATTAGCAAATCCCCTTAGAAAACCTCTCCTGCTCTGGACAGTTCCTGACATGGACAGAGGTGACAGCAGAGCGCACTGTGTTAGACTGAAAAGAAAACAACATTTCCTGCAGGACATACAGCAGCTCATAAGTATGGGAAAGACTTGAGATTTTTAAATAGAAGTAAATTACAAATCTATATGACTTGTTGGAGTACCCCTTTAGGTGCTCCAGAGCAGGACTTGCTCTATATTAATAATGGTGGTCCATAGAGGACCTATACTACTCTAAGATGTTTATGCAGTGGCCCAGAACAGAGGTTTTCTCTAATTTCTCGCAAAAGTGTATATTGGTGTCAGGATTTGTTCTTATTTGTATGTTTCCTAATTATTCCTGTTCTGGAAAAGTGGTCCCACTGCAAACTGTTTGTATTATGTTGCCCCCCAGTGTCCAAGTATGGTACTTCTCATGTATATTTATCTACCTATGGTCCAATGGTGTGATAATGCAATAGGCTTGGTGAGTCACGTGACTGTTCCCCTGCTGCCATGGTAACTCCAATAGCCGTCGAGCTTTGGCTGGGGATACCATGTCACTTCCTGTCTACCTCAGTAGTCTTGTCCCTACCTTCAAGGGAGGAGGTTGTGTAGTCCTTTCCTCTACCTTCAAGAGGGAAGGTTGTGTGTGCTCTCTCTCCACTGTTAGGAGAGAAGGACGTGTGCTCTGCTGCTCCAGTGCTGACCAGAAGTAGTCTAGTCGGAACCTTTTTCCTTATTCTCAAGTTCTCCAAGATTCTCATCTCTAACAAAGATCTGGGTGTCGTTCTTCAGTCACTATTCTCATCATTATCTATTATCATCAACAGCAACTCCATTTCACCCAGTATCATATCTCTGGCACTACTACTACCATCATTCAGTCTCCTTGCTTCAAGTTTTGCTATCATCACAGCCTATTGCAGCATCACCCATTTCACAGTTATATTCAAGTCCGCCTCAATCCTGGTTGCATCCAGCAATCCTGGTTGCTATTGGTTACCACTGTTACAATAAACGCACAACTACCGTTGTTTCTGAACCCTGGCATTGGTCTAGTTATTGGTGCCTTGACTAAGGACAACGAAGAATTGCTCGGGCCCCGCATGGTCAGGATCCCCTCGTGGGTTAGTCTGCTCCCCTCGTGCCAATACCGTCACCTAACATCTGGCAACTGGCTACCCGGGTCCTACCCAGTACTACCACCTACTACTACCCTCAGCGGGAGGCCCCAGCGCATTTATATTCCCCACAAACTTATACTTATACTATACCCTTTTTTTTACCTTTTGTGCCCCTATCCTCATAGGTTACATCTCTCATTAGGAATTGCATAATAGTTACAGAGTGAGGCAATACAATGTACACATTATAATGGTGCTCGCCTATACAACCCCTATCTCTCTTTGTTTCATCACTTATACCGGGGACACGTTACCCTGAGGTCACTGCTCCAGTCTATTGCACGTCTGTCCTGCCAGCATTGCCGTCCACGTAACCAGTCTCTTACTTGGCACGCTCCGAGCCTTCTACCACACGACCTTTCACATGAATGTCATTGAACCTGCGTTTCATTAATGGTCAGTGATAAATTGATGGAGTTGAGGATGTATTTACTTTTCTTAGAAGACTCCACTGTGGCTTTAAGTGACTGTACCACCAGGCCCAGGCTGAAGCACTGGAGGCGGGCCGACCCACCCTTAGTGGGAGGAAACCCTTCCCCCTCTGTGATAGGGTTCCATTGATTCTAATGGAGTCACGTCATGGAGGGGCTGGTTCCCTGGTGTCTAGTGGGGAGCATCCACACATCTTACCCCGTTCGGGGTCAGCGCCGTAATGGCTGCAGCAGCCGGAAGCAATCAATGTGCCTATCTCATCGATCTATGCAGCATATCTATGCAGCATAGATCTGTACGAGAGATCAGTGCACTTATATTAGAAGTCCTCCATGGGGAATAACCCTAACCCCTGGGGGGCTTCTAGTATAAGTGTAAAAGTACAAATAAAAGTGTTGTTTTTAATAAAAAGCCCCTCCCTTAATAAAAGTTTGACTCACCCCCCTTTTCCCATGTTATAAATAAAAATAAATAAATTAATTAACATGTTTGGTATTGCCGCGTGCGTAATCGCCCGATCTATTAATTAATCACATTCCTGATCTCGCACAGTAAATGGTGGAAGCGCAAAAAAATCTGAAAGTGCAAAATTGCACATTTTTGGTCGTATCAAATCCAGAAAAATTGTAATAAAAAGCGATCAGAAAGTTGCATATGCGCAACCAAGGTATCGATAGAAAGATCACATCATGGCGCAAAAAATGACACCTCGCACAGCCCCATAGACCAAAGGATAAAAGCGTTATAAGCCTGGGAATAGAGCGATTTTAAGGAACATATACTTGTTAATGGTTTGAATTTTTTACAGGCCATCAGATACAATGAAAGTTATACATGTTATATATCGTTGTAATCGTAACGACTTGAGGAACATATATAAGAAGTCATTTTTACCCCCCCCCCCAAAAAAAAAAAAAAAATGAAAAAAATATTTCACCACACTTTGAATTTTTTTCTGGTTTCGCAGTGTACTTTATGAAAAAATTTAGTACAATAAGTGGCGCAAAAAATAAGGGCTCATCTGGGTTTCTAGGTGAAAAAATGCAACTGTTATGGCCTTTTAAGCACAAGGAGGAAAAACAAAAACGCAAAAATTGAAATTGGCCGGGTCCTCTAAGGGTTAAACTGGCAGCCCCGTGCCCTACGGGAGTGGCCTAGATTGTGTATGCATTAGGCTGGCACAACCTCTCTGTCCCTCCTTCCCACCCTCCTCATCATTAGGAATGCTCCAGGCAGATTGCCTACTATTCGTCAGCTGTGTCAGCCTGGCACATGGGGCTGGATCATTAAAACACCTGTGCAAATGTTCAGCATGGAGAAAATGTTCGAGTGGCATTCCTAATGATGAACAGGGTGGGGAGGAGGGACAGATTGGTGGTGCACAGTTAGGGCACAGATATTCTAAGCCACGCCCGTAGGGCACGGGGCTGTAAGTTTAAAATAGTTTTTTAGGACAATAACTGCATCACCTGCTGAACGGACCCCAGGACAGATTCTGGATTAAAAGCAGCTATCCGAAGGTACAAGCGGTTTGGGGGGGTCAGATTGTGGATACAAAGTCGCTTTAACTTGTGAACAGTGTGAACTACTTGTGAACTACCGCCGTAGCAGCCGTAACGGCGGCCCGTGGCGCTGGCCCCCGGAGCTCACATAGCCTGTAGCACCCGGCGGCCGAGCAGGCCTCCCGGGTGCTACAGCTGTTTGGGGTCCAGGGATGTCCCGGGGATTCCCAGGCAGCACAGGTGACAGGCTCGGAGTGGCTTGGCGTCCGCCGGGGGCCAGGGTAAGTACTTCTGGCGCAGGGACTTCCAGCACTAACAAGCGCTCCTGTGTACAGGCTAGGGGCGGATGCTGAGCTCACTGGTACCTGTGCTGCCGGGGATGCTGCCCCCCCTGCCACCGTATTGCCGTCCCGGCAGCACAGGTACCGGTGAGCTCAGCGTCCGCCCCCAGCCTGTACTTCCGGCACAGGAGCGCTTGTTAGAGATGCACCCTGCGCCGGAAGTACTTGCCCCGGCGGACACTGAGCCACTCTGAGCCCGACACCTGTGCTGCCAGGGAATCCCCAGGACGCCCCCCCCCCCCCCCCGGGAGAAGAGGAGAAGACAGCCGACGGGGGAGTTAGGTGAGTTGTGTTTTTTTTTATTTTCTATCTGCTTTGCAAAGGGGGATAATACAGGGTGGGGCCATCTATGGGGGATATACAGGGGGACCATCTATGGGGGATATACAGGGGGGCCATCTATGGGGGATATACAGGGGGCCATCAATGGGGGATATACAGGGGGGCCATCTATGGGGGATATACAGGAGGGCCATCTATGGGGGATATACAGGGGGGACATCTATGGGGATATACAGGGGGCCATCTATGGGGGATATACGGGGGGACATCTATGGGGGATATACAGGGGGGACATCTATGGGGGATATACGGGGGGACATCTATGGGGGATAATACAGGGTGGGGCCATCTATGGGGGATATACAGGAGGGACATCTATGGGGGATATACAGGGGGCCATCTATGGGGGATATACAGGGGGGACATCTATGGGGGATATACGGGGGGACATCTATGGGGGATAATACAGGGTGGGGCCATCTATGGGGGATATACAGGGGGGACATCTATGGGGGATATGCAGGGGGGCCATCTATGGGGGATATACAGGGGGGGCATCTATGGGGGATATACAGGGGGCCATTTTTGGGGGATATACAGGGGGGCCATCTATGGGGGATATACAGGGGGGCCATCTATGGGGGATATACAGGGGGGGCATCTATGAGGGATAGTACAGGGGGCCATCTATGGGGGATATACAGGGGGGACATCTATGTGGGATATACAGGGGGAAGCATCTATTGGGAATATACAGGGGGCCATCTATGGGAGATATACAGGGGGGGCATCTATGGAGGATATACAGGGGGGACATCTATGGGGGATATACAGGGGGGCCATCTATGGGGGATAATACAGGGGGCCATCTATGGGGGATATACAGGGGGGACATCTATGGGGGATATACAGGGGAAGCATCTATTGGGAATATACAGGGGGCCATCTATGGGAGATATACAGGGGGGCATCTATGGGGGATATACAGGGAGGACATCTATGTGGGATATACAGGGGGGCCATCTATGGGGGATAATACAGGGGGCCATCTATGGGGGATATACAGGGGGGACATCTATGGGGGATATACAGGGGGGACATCTATGGGGGATATACAGGGGAAGCATCTATTGGGAATATACAGGGGCCATCTATGGGAGATATACAGGGGGGCATCTATGGGGGATATACAGGGGGCCATCTATGGGGGATATACAGGGGCCATCTATGGGGGATATACAGGGGGCCATCTATGGGGGATAATACAGGGGGGCCAATCTATGGTGGATTATACAGGGAGGTATATATAGGGGGATAATACAGGGGGCCATCTATAGGGGGACACCATAAGGGGGCATTTATAAGGGGACCAAATGAGAGGGCATCTATAGGGGGACAACATGGGGGACCATCTATAAGGGGGATGGACAACACGGGGGGTAATTTATAAGGGGCCAACAAGGGTGGCATAAGTACGGGGGAATACACAGAGGGGCATTTACTATAAGAGGATCACATAGTGTCAGGGCTATCCACTAAACAAGGGTGTAAATGGGCCAATACAGATGTGCAGTGTGTATAGAGATGAGGATGGTGCCATAGTGAGGAGTGAGGATCCATAGTGTGGATTCGTGGCTCGGAGAAGTTCTAATGGCCCATGAAGGATGAAGAAGAAAATGAAGGAAACAACTCCCATCAGAGAAGACGTCCCCTGTGAGTCACTTAATATAACTGTACTGTAATTTACACTCACCGGCCACTTTATTAGGTACACCATGCTAGTAGCGGGTGGTCTTCTGCTGCTGTAGCCCATCTGCCTCAAAGTTGGAGGTACTGTGCGTTCAGAGATGCTCTTCTGCCTTCCTTGGTTGTAACAGTTGGCTATTTGAGTCACTGTTGCCTTTCTATCAGCTCGAACCAGTCTGCCCATTCTCCTCTGACCTCTGGCATCAACAAGGCATTTCCGCCCACAGAACTGCCGCTCACTGGATGTTTTTTCTTTTTCGGACCATTCTCTGTAAACCCTAGAGATGGTTGTGTGTGAAAATCCCAGTAGATCAGCAGTTTCTGAAATACTCAGACCAGCCTTTCTGGCACCAACAACCATGCCATGTTCAAAGGCCCTCAAATCACCTTTCTTCCCCATACTGATGCTCGGTTTGAACTGCAGGAGATTGTCTTGACCATGTCTACATGCCTAAATGCACGCCATGTGATTGGCTGATTAGAAATTAAGTGGTAACGTGCAGTTGGACAGGTGAACCTAATAAAGTGGCCGGTGAGTGTATATGGTGTACAGAACCTGTGTAGAGCTGAGTGTGTTGATGGCGTAGTGGTCGATTGAGGGGGTGGGGGCCCCAATCAAAAGTTTGCTATGGGGCCCAGCCATTTCCAGTTACGCACCTGCTTGTGAATCTTCCTCCAATACATCCAGATAGATGAATTGAGTTTGTGAATCCTATGGGAACAGGGATCGATTTGAGTCAGAAGAAGCTATGCAAGGTGCTGCGGAACTAGTTGCCGATATATAAAGAAAGGAATTAGTCTGTTTGAAGCAGGTGCTATGTAACTGTTGCACCACGGATCTATTAGTCTGGATCAACTAATCTTGACAGCTAGGCCCGAATAGTTTAGAGTGGAGTTCCTGACTGGTTCTCCTAGTTTTTGTAATTCTGTGCTCCTGTGTTCTTTGTGCTTTCCGTGCAAGGTTCTAGTCTAGTCTTGTCCCAGTTAATCCTTATATTTGTATTTTAATGCTATATTCACACTATGTAAAAAAAAAAAAGCTGTATTTCATAACAATGTCCATTGTTTGCACAACACCAGCCCATGTTATGAAATATGGCTGTTGTGTGAATATAGACTAAGGGTACAAACCCACTTGACGTATTTGCTGCGTGAATCAGTCTTAAAAATAAGCAGGCAAAATGCAGGTTGGCTTTATACAATTGTTCTGCGTTAAAATACGCAATTGCGTATTTTTGAAGTGTGAAGCTACATGCGTTTTTCGCACAGGTTGTTAACAACTGATGCTTTGCTAACACAAGCTTCACGGTTCAAAAATACGCAATTGCGTATTTTAACGCAGAACAATCGTATAAAGCCAACCTGCGTTTTGCCTGCTTATTTTTAAGACTGATTCACGCAGCAAATACGTCAAGTGGGTTTGTACCCTTAAGTTGTATTTGTAAATATCATTTGCCTGTTTGTTTAGCACTTCTTTCCTTTGCTTTTGTCTCTTTGTCTTATTGTCGACTTATTGAATGTGAAAGGTAAAGTAAGTTCAGGGTTCCTTATAGGGTATTTGCCTGGACAATGAGGCTTAGGGTGCCTTTACACAGAGAGATTTAGCTGACAGATTTTTGAAGCCAAAGCCAGGAATGGATTTGAGAAGGAGAAATCTCAGTCTTTCCTTTATCACCTGTTCCCTGTTTATAGTCTGTTCCTGACTTTGGCTTCAAAAATCTGTCAGATAAATGTCTCTGTGTAAATGCAGCCTTAGCGGTGTCTGGTGTTTGGTTAGAGTTCAGGGACAGACCTAGGAGAAGAATAGGGACAGTTTACTAGGATCAGTCCTTGTATTTGTCCCTGTTTTTTTATGGTCTGTATTCCTTCACTCATCTATTCATCCCTTCCAGCTCCTGCCATCTAGTGGTAAGATGCTATTCCTGTTCTTATTGCCTGCCAGTATTGATATGTATGTATGTATGTATACAAGATTTATTGGCTCTCAAGGACAACCATGGAACATTAGGAAATGGATATTTTCATCAGACTGTGTTAAAGGGAGCCTGTCACCGGGGACGCGGGCACAGAGCCCGCCCGACCCCCCGGTGCAGCTCCCGGATACTTACCCTTTGCGATGAGTCCCGTTCCTGGAGCTGGTCCCGGGACGAAGATATGAGCGCCCGAAGCCGTGCGCGCGCTGTATGCAAATGAGCAGAGATGAGTCTGATGCCCATAGAGAATGACGGCTCCGTCACTCTCTATGAGCGTCGGACTCACTTCAGCGGCGCGCGCGCACGGCTTCGGGTGCTCATATCTTCGTCCCGGGACCGGCTCCAGGAACGGGACTCATCGCAAAGGGTAAGTATCCGGGAACTGCACCGGGGGGTCGGGCGGGCTCTGTGTCCGCGTCCCCGGTGACAGGTTCTCTTTAAAATCTCAACAATAAAAAAATCCTATACTAAAATGCAGTGCAATAAAAAAACCATTTTATGCATATATATTCCTCATGCATGCCTTGATGCAATATATCTTTAGGATGTCCTGTATTCAGTTTGTCTCAATCCAGAGGTTATTCTGTTATCCTAGTAGATTGTGGTGCTGCTTTCAATTTTATTGATCCCAAGATAGCAGAAATCCCAGGTATTACTCCTGTATCTTTAGAGAATCCAGGACAGGTTCCTGGGGGGGGGGTAATCAGATTCTCTACTCCTGTAACCATTCTGGTGGATTATATTCATTCTGAGAATTCTGTGAGGTATAATCTGTTGTTATTCTAGGAATTTCATGGTTTCAGTTGCACAATCCTGCTTTACATAGGGAGAAAGGGGAACGGGTGACGTGGGGACAGAAGGTACAGCCAGGCATGATGGGAATTGTAGTTTTGCAACAGCTAGCTGGCCTTAGTTTGACCCCCCTTGTTTACTTTATCTTTGTCTATAGTGGAGGTTGAAATTTCATTAAGGATTTTACTTTAGTGTCAAACATGGGTGAGATGTGCAGCCATTTTCTTGTTCTCCAGACTTGTACATTAAGGATTTTGTGTCTTCTCTCAGTCAAGTTGAGATGCGCTACCTCCTCATAGGGCGTATAATTGTGTGGTTCCTATGGGAGATGGTGAAACAACCAGAGAGAGATGTAACTGTATAATAATATGGATGATATATGGGTTTAAACTGAAATTCAGCATTTGGCCACAAGATGTCGCTGTTTTGCAGTTTAAGGCTGTCCTGTTGTCAAGGGAGACGAACCTTACAGTTGGAAGATGTGACCTGAGGAGAGAAGAAGGAACAGATGAGGGAAGTCTGAGCAGTCATTTTGATGAGAGATGGCTATAGCAGATGCAGACTTGTGGTGTGGTACACCTCCGGAGTGGAGGCGACACGGCGACTGTGCTCTGCCGGGATGTCGGAGGTAGAAATAGCAGAATACTTGAGAGAGAGAGACAATACTTGTGCCTGTGTTTTGACTCTTTGGTCTTTGCACCACCTATTGCCCTACAATTGTCGGGGGACCCATCCTAGTGGGTGACACAAGCCCCAGACCCTGTTACCTGGGATGAGTGGAATGCTGAGGGTTCCCTGCTTACACCTGCGCTGCGAGATAGAGTTCATAGGCTTTTAGCAACTTTGCTCTATCCGGATCATTTACTTTACTTTTCTTTATGGATACTGTCCTGCACTGTGACTCTCCTTTTACACGGCGTGGGTTGAGATGATCTCTGACTTGTCCTCTCTAGTGAAGGGTTTAACACTGCATAGTGTTGAGTGGAGTTACTTGAGAAGAAACTGTAGGTTGCATCTTGTCTCTACAGAGTCTAGCAACAAAAGACACTACACTTCCTCTACCCATGTGACTTCCTATCTACAGCCCCTTTAAGGTGTGCTGGGAATGGGTGAAGACTAGTGCATATGTGAGAAGTAAAGAAAGAAATGATAGGACAGAAGAAGAAAGCACTCTCATTGCTCTACAGATCCATGTGACATACAAATAATTTCAATACTACAGCTGTGCAATAACTAAATACACATACTTACAGCAGCGACATCTTGTGGCGAAACTTTAACACTACTACATCACCACTTACATCCAAAAAGTACAGGCTTTTATGAAGGCTGTAACTACTAGCAACACCCGTGGTGGGACACCACAGGCTGATGCCATCCACATGAAGTATCCTCCTTCTAGGACACTAGGACACCATAACTGCAGAGAAGAGCAGCTATACTAGTCTGTGACTGGATCCTGTTGAGAGGGGAGAGATGTGCTGAGACAGCATAGGAGCTGTGTCAAATCCAGTTGTGAAGAGAAATGACCGCCATCTTTACTACAGAACTTTGGCAAGAGGGACCCCCTCATTCAGTAACCGTCTAAAGGAGACCCGGGTCAGTAGCATGCACGCTAAACTTTCTGTTACAGGTATTGGGCCTGTAGATAGTTTAGTCAGGACTATTGTCTGTCACAGGCTACATTATATTGAGTAAGGAACATCACAGCATACTCAGCCATTTGTCTTGTTATTTTGTTATTTGTGGTTTGGGGAACAGTGTAAATAGTTTATAAAGATTGTAAGCTGTTGTGCTACACCACAAATGCCCATGAGATGCACCCCCACATATTGATTCCTGTTTATTCAGGAAATTAATAGGTATATGGCGGGTGGCCTATCTGACAGGTGGCAGCCATATGGTGGCGGGGAGGACGGGACCGAAGGCGGACAGGGAGCAGAGCGGCACTCCTCCCGGCAGGCATATGGCGGTGGGGGCGGACGGGGAGCAGAGCGGCACACCTCCCGGCAGGCATATGGCGGTGGGGGTGGACGGGGAGCAGAGCGGACAGGCTGGGGGTGCAGGAGGCGTGTATCAGGGAAAATGAGCGGAACGGGGAGCAGAGAGTTCAGTGCAATACTACTATATCGCACTGAACTGTTAAATTTATAGTAGATTATCCTCTAGAAAGCCACCGACTGCCATAGTAATCGGCACCCCCTGATTGCTTTGGGGGCAGAAATTGTTGTCATGCCCTGAGAACTGGCAGCTTATACTACAGTACTGCCCTGGACACTCCTTTCCTTATCTGCAGCTTTTTGCTCACATTTTGTACATACCCCAGATTCTCAATGCAAACCATGAGCTTCTAATGCCAAATGTGAACTTCGAGCATGTTTGGGTTTGTCCGAACCCGAACTCTTGGCATTTGGTTACCGGTGGCTGAGGAAGTTGCATCTACCGGTTTGGGTTTGGGTGAACCCCAGTTGTACACAGACCCCCTGTGTGCTCCAACAGTTGTATAGACCCGTGTGTGCTCCCCAAGTTGTATATAGACCTGTGTGTGCTCCCCCAGTTATATTTAGACCCCCTAAGTTTCTGATGCTGGCCCTGCAGGGCCCCCCCCCTCCGACAGACTGTCACCCTAATCTCTTTTCCAAGCAAATTTCCCAGCTCTAATTGGGGATTATACATAGACTTCTGACCACATGGAAATCTTGACATATTTCCATCTTAGCCCCTATAGCTGCAGTAAGGATGTATTGCCTACATTCCTGTATCCCTTTGTAATCTTAGCAATGCAGATCCCCACCTCGGCTCTTTGCACCAAACAATCTTCTATCATTAAAGGAGAAGTCCGGCGAAAATTTTTATTAAAGTATTGTATTACCCCCAAAAGTTATTCAAATTACCAATATACACTTATTACGGGAAATGCTTATAAAGTGCTTTTTTTCCCTGCACCTACTACTGCATAAAGGCTTCACTTCCTGGTATATGATAACATGGTGATGTCACTTCCTGGTATATGATAACATGGTGATGTCACTTCCTGGTATATGATAACATGGTGATGTCACTTCCTGGATAAAATGGTGATGTCACGACCCGACTCCCAGAGCTGTGCTGGCTGTGGCTGCTGGAGAGGATGATGGCAGAGGGATGCTTAGTGTCCCTCCAGAGCCCTGTGTCTCTTAGTGTCCCCCTGCCATCGTCCTCTCCAGCAGCCACAGCCCGCACAGCTCTGGGAGTCGGGTCGTGACATCACTATGTTATCCAGGAAGTGACATCACCATGTTATCCAGGAAGTTACATCACCATGTTATCCAGGAAGTGACATCACCATTTTATCCAGGAAGTGACATCACCATGTTATCCAGGAAGTTACATCACCATGTTATCCAGGAAGTGACATCACCATTTTATCCAGGAAGTGACATCACCATGTTATCCAGGAAGTGACATCACCATTTTATCCAGGAAGTAAAGCCTTGATGCAGTAGTAAGTGCAGGGAAAAAAAAGCATGTTATAAGCATTTCCTGTAAAAAGTGTATATGGGTGATTTGAACTTTTTTGGGGGCAATACAATACTTTAATAAAAAATGTCGCCAGATTTCTCCTTTAACTTTATTTGGAATTCAGAACTGCACTGAATCCCTTGTAAGGTAGGTAAACGGACTATCCTTCCTTGAAGAACTGTTTTATAAATAGTGACACTTGAAATAATTATGTCACGCCAGAGAGGCTGTTCAGTGAGTATTGTTGTGTGTTTTGAGTTTATATATGTATTTACTGATGTATGAGGTTATGCTGCACTGTATTAGTGTTATGTTCTGCTTTATTACAGGTGCTGCAAGGCAGTGGGCCATGGTTCCCAGCAGTGCCACCATGTTGGATTTTGGTGATTGGCAACATGTATGTGGTTGGCTACTAGATGGGATTCTTTTTTCTTCTTCTTTTTTTTTCTTTTACTTACGTAGAGGTTCACTATCTACAGATTATACTGCTCTATCATATTTCTCTTCACTTTTGTCCTTTGAGCTTGTCATCTAACGCGTTTCCAACCTTCATTGTCTTTATTTATAATGTGACCAGCCTTGTGACTATAAACCTTACATTCAACCCCCTTCCACACTTGTTTTATTACAGGTGCTGAAGGTGGTGGGCCACAGTACCCTGTGGTGTCTCCATGTTGGATTGTGGTAGTTGCCAACATGGCCGAAGACTTGGGCAGCCAATCACCAAGGAAGTTACAGGTATAAGCATAGACCTTACCTATACCTACTACAAGCAGGGAGATGGTCACGGTTATGCTGGTGCCATACTACCAGCTGAAAAAGGAGCTTAGCAAGATAGCATCATTGGCACCATAGGAAAACCTTGAGGATATACAGTAGCATTGTCAGAAGTGGTAAGCAGCATTGCTGGCCCGTGTGTAGCAGGCCTGGGCTTGGACATCAGGCTGCTGGCTTGCTTGTCACAGGAGAGCCAGGACAGAGGATGCTTATAAGTCATGTGATTCCGGTTGCACGTTTCCCCGCTGCCCGAGCTCGTGCTTAATCTTTTCATATAGTAAATATTGCACCACGTGCCAAATTCTAGTAATAATCGACCTTTGTTCTCTCTAATATTTACTCTGAGGTCGCTTAACAGCAGAATTTCTTTGTATTCCATGGTTTCATTCTTTTTTGACCTTGTGAGTTAACAGACATGCCTCTACTAATAAGGACCTGGAAATTTGCCGTATACCTGGACGCTGATCACGTGAGCCAATTCAATGGCATTTAACATTCCTTCCCTAAGGGCCCTATTCCACCGGACGATTATCATTCAGATTATCGTTAAATCGTTCGAATCTAAACGATAATCGTTCGGTTGAAATGCAGTTAACGATTAAAAACCGAACGAGAAATCGTTGATCGCTTTATAAGACCTGGACCTATTTTTATCGTTGCTCGTTCGCAAAACGTTCGCAAATCGTTTGCATTGAATAAGACGTCGCTCGGTCGTTCGCAGTAGATACGAATGCAATAGCGAAGAAAAAAACGATCGCAAATACGATCATAAGAAACGATTATCGTTCCATGGAAATGAGTAAACGTTAATGAACACTATTAACCCCTTTGTACAGTGGTCCCTAATGATGGCCTCAGGTTACAATAGTGTCTGCATACAGTGGTCTTTCCTAGCCCATCACTCATTTCATTGGTTTGCTTACTTAATTCAGTGCAATACTACTATATCGCACTGAACTGTTAAATTTATAGTAGATTATCCTCTAGAAAGCCACCGACTGCCATAAACGGCACCCCATGATTGCTTTGGGGGCACAAATTGTTGTCATGCCCTGAGAACTGGCAGCTTACACTACAGTACTGCCCTAAACACTCCTTTGCTTATCTGTAGCTTTTTGCTCACATTTTGTACATACCCCAGGTACTCCATGCAAACCATGAGCTTCTAATGCCAAATAGAAATGAGTGAACTTCTAGCAAGTTTGGGTTTGTCCGAACCCGAACTCTTGGCATTTGATTACCGGTGGCTGAAGAAGTTGCATCTAACTTCTTCAGCCACCGGTAATCAAATGCAGAGAATTCGGGTTTGGGTGAACCCCAACGTACTTGATGTTCACTCATCTCTAATGCTGAAGACACAAAACCAAAGCCCTTCATATCTGTGGTGCCAAGTCTATTACTTTTTCCATCATCCCACCCAACCACACCCATAGAAGAGAAAGGTTCTTCCCTTCACTATATGAAGCCTGCACTTGGATGCAACTGACTAGGGTCCTGGCCTAGTGATGCAACACCACGAGCTGAAAAAGAAATCGGAGTAACATCTGATTATTATTATATAATGAAATAGAAGAGGAGTAGCACTCACCACTGTAGTCTTCATACAATTCTTTATTACTTACTTCATGAAAAAACACATATGGACACAGTGTGGACTATGTGAGCAGAAGCTCACACTCTGTGTCCATGCGTGTTTTTTCATGAGTAATAAAGTAATAAGTAGAGATGAGCAAGTAGTGAAATATTCGACTTTCGAGAATTCGAATCGAATAGGCACCGATATTCGACTATTCGAACGAATATTCAATCCCATTATAGTCTATGGGAAAAAAATTCGAGGCACTTGGAAATCCAAATTCGTCCACCTGGAGGTCACCAAGTCCCCCATGAAACCTCCCTAAATGATGCCAACACCTCTGGAATGACACTGGGACATTAGGGGGAGCATGCCTGGGTGCACCCAACACCCCAAAATCGCAGTATAATGCCACTCTCTGCAGTTGCGAATGAAAAATATTTGCGAACACTTTACGAATGTTTACGGCAATGTTCACACATTTCCTTTGTATTTCATGCGCAGCGTTACATACATGATTCCAATGTGTGTCCGTAGAGCGTCACGTTATTCGCGCGTATTACGCAATACACTGTACGAACGCTAGGCCGCAGCAGAGCAGAGATTAGGCAACTGGCACTATAGGTATCATGTGCCTTAGGCCTTTTACTGGGCAACTGGCACAATAGGTATCATGTGCCTTTTACTGGGCAACTGGCACAATAGGTATCACTTGCCTTTTACTGGGCAACTGGCACAATAAGGTATCACATGCCTTTTACTGGGCAACTGGCACAATATATATAACGTTTACCTGCCCTTAGTGGGCTAAACGCGGGACACTATACGTCACTTGTACACACAGGGTACTGGAATGAATACACCTGCTGATGCTACTGTTATATCATCTATTTCTTAGCACTGAGAAGTGCTTTGGATTCAGAGATGACTTTTTCGCTGGATCTTAGCCCTGAAAAGGACTTTTGGGTTCTGTAGTAAGCCTGCCTAACCAAAACGCTACTAAAACCTATCTCTCCCTGCTGCAAGATCTTTCCCTGGCTAGGTTGAAAGCGCATCTGCGGTCGAGAGGCAGAAGTCAATTATTAAATATTCAAGGTCATGTGGTTCAGCCATCCAATGAGGGTAGACGCCGTTTTCGTGCTGCGTGCGTACTCCCAGGGTCCCTCACGGCCTCCCTGCATGGTGATTGGATTAAAAAAAGCACCAAGTGCGATGGGAGGGCTTTGGAATGTTTCCCGCGTATTCGTCACACTACTCGATTGAATTCGAATCTTTCAAATACCGCTATATTCGATCAAATCGTATTCGCTCATCTCTAGTAATAAGAATAAGTAATAAAGAATTTTATGAAGACTACAGCGGTTCTCTGCTTTGGAGTTTAGCACTCCGTAGTCCGCCCAAGTGGGTGAATGGCACACCGCAATCTGTATGGACCTTACCCATGGCACCTGTAGTTACCACCTGCTGTTGTCTCTTAGTAGTGGGGATCAGAATATCATTATTTAATCCCTATTTTCTTGAGAAAGAATGTTGGGGTCATATGAATTTGTTCCACCACAACCCTTGTAACCTGAGGGAACTATTATTATTGTTGTTGTGTTATTATTCAGACACTTATTCTGGGTAATCGCACTCCCATCTATCACGGTATGTGAAGTATAAACATTGACATAAAGTCACATGTGTTTCAATGAATAACACTCCTAAAGAAATATGTATTATTGCACATCAATGCGAGACTCAAAAGAGAAAAAAACTTCATGCAAAACACTTAACCTTTATGTGTGTTTTTTATTTGTAGTGTTTTGACTTTAAACAAATATGAAATCATTGGTGTTTATATTGAACGATGGACAACTAAAATGTGTCCTTAAAGAGGAAGCCCACTTAAAGGGGTATTCCTGCCTTTAGTACTTATCTCCTATCCATAAAATAGTGCCTGATTGTGGCGGCCCAATTGCTGGGACCCCCTGAATTCTCATGTGGATAGATTATCAATTTTTTTTCCTAGAAAACCCCTTTAAAATTATCACAAGCTTCTACGGTGATCTAAGTTCAATTCACTTGAATTGTGTAATGTTTGAGTCGTACGGATACATTCCCAAACTTCTAAATAGGGAGTAAGAGGGCACCCCAGAGTGATAACCCTCACCATCCACTTCTTTTACACTGCCTTTGAGTTTCATGTTGTATCTCAGCAGATCAGTAGCGCCCTCTAGGGGTGCGTTATGTTTTCTTGTTGTTTCCAGTAAATTAATGAACTTGACCTGATTCCTGATAAATCGCTCTCGCCAACAGAGGAATGAAGTCATATGAAGAAGTAATGACATACCTGGTCAAGTCTTTAACATTTGTGAATATCTGAATATTCACTCTACAGTCAAACAGTATATAAAAGGGGTGTGATTAAAGAAAAGCAATAAAAACGTGACTTTATCATGATGTCCTGCGTGCATTTCTTATGTCTACCAATCTTTAAAAAAATATTTCCAACTCATCCATGGAAAATTTTATACATTCCCCTATATATAGGTTGTATAATGGGAAAGCTCCCAACATATCCGGCTAAATGTGACCATAGATGTTCATTGTCGGAGAACACTCCAGTCCTCTTTATTAGCTAACAAAACACAGTAATCACTGAACTCAAGGAGATCAGTGAAAAAATTCCAATGAAGTACTCAATAAAGAGTCTCCACTGATGCCCCCCAAAATTTAAATATGCAAAACAGGAGTCCGTGGAGCCTCGGTTGCGAGTCTCAAAACACGGGAATAGCCAGATATCTCTAGCCTGTTGCCACGGGGTGCCTCCATGATGGGGAGAGCACCACACCACCCTGATAAATAGCCCCTTAAGTCCCACTTAGTTGCAAGTATTGGAACATAAACAGGGAAACAACAGGGTGGCCCCTTTTTGTCAATGTCTAACTTTTGGGGGCATCAGTGGACACTTTATTAGCTAGACAGATTTAAAAAAAGGCACATGGTTGGTTGGTGTCTTTTTACTTTGCTGGCAGTATGCATGGTTTATATGTATTTGTAGCATGGAACAGTGCAAGCAAAGACAGCTGCTAGATGGGATTGGGGTGACTTGGTAAGGTCCAAGTAGGTTGTTAGAAGTATTCGGAGCCATGCTGACTGCAGTGCATCTTACAGGAGCATGATGGTGGTGGTTCTACAGATGCTCGGTTGTGTTCAAGTCAAGTGGAGAAATAAGGGTCAGGGCAGTTCTTGGTCTATTGTCTTGGTTATAATCTTCCAACTAATTACAAATATTTCGAGCTATGTGACATGTCGCATTTTCTTGCTGGAAGACCCCACCCCCCCTAAGAAAGATGATGAGCATGTGTGGGTGCATGTGATCTACAAGGATGGATTCTTACACAGATTGGATACATGTACCTTCCCCGTGGATTGGTGGTCCCAGAAAAAGGCACCAGAACATTCCCCAGACCATAATGCCATCAACACCAGCTTATGTTTTCCCCACAATGGTCTCAGGGTGTTTTGTCTCTGTTTCTATAATTCTAACCTGACATGCTGATGCGTTAAATGAAGCGACTCAGCAGAGACTCTTTGCTGGTCCAATTCTAATACTGCAGCGAACAATGCATTAGCAGAGGTGCAGTCACCACCCGTATGCTCCAGAGTCACTAATGCAGTAGGGTTTGCAGAACTGTTAGTTTAGACTTATTTTGGTAGCCCCCCTAGTTAATTTCGATGGTGAGCTGCTCCACTGTAGCATGTTGATCGGCCCTGATATATCTTCATAGCCAGTGTTCATCTCTGACATCAATGACAAGTGGGACTCCGCAGTTTTCACGTCACTTATTTACAGTGGTGCCATTTGTCTATTCACTGTACACTTTCAGCATAGAAGGAGACAAACAGTTCACAAACTATTACTGATAGGAGGAGAATCCTAACCATACTTTATTTATTATTTATGTTGCACCAACATACTCCACAGTACTGTACAAAGATTCAGCATTTTTCATAGCAGTTCCTGTCCTCAGAGAGGCTCACAATCTAATTTCACATGCAAAATCTTAGTATCTTATCAGTATCAGTATGCTTTTTAATTGTAAGAGGGGGCACCAGGGCACCCATTAGGAGCACTGCCCGCTCCCGTAGTGCTGATCCGCTCCTGGCCAGACAGATTGGCGCTATGAGGACGGGCAGCGCTCCTAACAGGTGCCCCAGTGCTACGGTCTCATCGGACCAGGGAGCAAACTACTAACTACACCGGAATGGTGCCGAGGAGGTTTGTGTGTATGGGTGCTGGTGAGTATAGAATATGAGTCCCAGTGATGTAAAAATAGTACAGCTTTACTGTCAAGTTCTTCAGTACTACAATTCACTTTTGCTGAATAGATAAATCTTTAACAGAGACTTTAGTGCTTGAACTTGTTGTGCTTAAGGAGGTTCTTGAGAAGTAGAATAAAAGAGAGGTAGTTGTAGCGGTGCTTGAAGAGTGAAGGAGAGGAGAGGAGTTTGTCAGAGGAGCCCCAACCCAATGTAGCTGTGTACTCTGCCTGAACTTGAAGATATATTTTGTAGTGAGATACTTGTAGTTGTGTTTAGACTTTGGTCTGACCACCTTCTGCCCTACAGTGTCAAGCTACCTGTCCTGTCAGGGTACTACAAGCCCCAGCTGTGGTTATCTGGGCGTAGCTAAGTGTCTGTGTCTTCCCAGTTACCTGCACTGCAAGATAAGATATGTAGGCCTTCAGTACTGGCTGCTTTGTCCTATCCAGGCTAGTTCCTCTTGTACTCATGATACTTCCCTGCTCTGTGTAGACATGTTCTCGGTGTGGGTTAGGGTGTTCCTGGATGACCTACCACGTAGTGGTAGTTGAGAAAGAACTGGTTGTCTCTAGTTGCATCTATACACTTGGGTGTCTAGACTAGACTGCACTGCTTGTCCCTGACAGGGGTCCTGGCATCAGCCAGGCCCTGGCTTAAAGGGAACCTGTCACCCCCCGTGCTGGGGTGACAGGCTCCCGACCCCCCGTTAGAGCCCCCTATACTCACCTAATCCCGCCGGGTCCCGCTTCTGGAGGTGGTTGGGTGACGGAGATCTCAGCCTCTGCAGCCCGGCGCGCGCGCTGAGAGATGAGTCCAACGCTCATAGAGAATGACGGAGCGCTGGACTCTCCTGTCATTCTCTATGGGTGTTGGACTCATCTCTCAGCGCGCGCGCTGGGCTGCAGCGGCTGAGATCTTCATCACCCGACCACCTCCAGAAGCGGGACCCGGCGGGATTAGGTGAGTATAGGGGGCTCTAACGGGGGGTCGGGAGCCTGTCACCCCGGCACGGGGGGTGACAGGTTCCCTTTAAGTACTGCAGGAACAGCTGTTGTTTTTTTTTGTGTCTTCCCTCTGAGAATCTGGATAAGACTTACTGTGCACTTCTTCCACCAGTGTCTCCTCCTACAGGGGCCTAAAGTGAGCTACCCTGTGAGTGGTGGGGATGAGTGTGTGCATAAGAAAGAAGAGAAAAGATTGGCTAGAAGCAGAGAGCACCTCCTGTTAGTCAACAACTACACATGGTATAACAATAACATTAACCCATAACTAACTTCAGCTGTGCAATACATAGAAATATTAAATACTGACACCTAGTGGCAAAATTGTCCAGGACAATCGATGCAGATGACAATTGATGTTCTGGTGCAGAATAAAAATTTGGAACTGATCTGCTGCCTGAGATAGGAGTCGTCTTGGAAGAATTTTTCCCACACCTGCCTAAAACTCCACAAATGTCTGCACAGTACTGTATAACCTCCATTCTATCAATAACAGAATATTGTTATTGTTATATCGTGAAGAACAAAGTGGAATTGTGAAGGTGTTATACTCCATTGGACAACAGGTAGGTACGCAGAGGCATCTAGATCGTCCTGTCTTTATCTGCACATCTCCTAAAGTCAAGCCCTTTGTAAGCAGAAGCCAACCCTGTGATGGTTGATAACTGACCTGACTGGAGACTACCTTCTCGACCTTATTTTTTAAAACTCAACTGTAAATGCTGGAGTGGAAATTAATGGTCATATATATTTAAGAGCAGCCCTATGTCAAATAGCAGTTCGATCCCCAGCCAGAACAGGGGTAAGATAAGCAACTCATTGCATCACCATTACAGATCCTACAGCTCCCACTGGGGTTGACACCCATCATTCTTAGTGCCTTATATTGCAAGTCATCTCGACCAATAGCAACACATTAGAGAACAATGAATCATGGCAAGACCAACATTTCATTCCACACTCTCCATACATTATCTATTTAGTCTCCTTCCCCCAGTTCTCAACTGCTGCTTTCCACTGAAAACACACTCTGTGTGTGGACTTCACTTTTAAGTGTCCTCCATTTGGATGTGATTTTGCAGTTCAGTTATATTAGTTAGTCGTGCTTAGCTGCAATACCTCACACAACCTGAGGGCAGGGATGGCGCTGTTTTTTTTTAGTAGCTGTGCATTTACTTATCCCTGGTTAAACCCCTTTAAGGGGCTGTAGTGCTGATTTAGTGCTGCGGCTCTCCCAGTGACCCGGCTATGCAGGGGGCTACAGCTGGATCCATTTAGGTAATTCAGCACTGCAGCCCCTTCACTCTCAGGATCAGCGGGGGTCTTAAACATCAAACCCTCAATGGAGTGGTGGCTTATACTAGCAACATGTTATCACTTTACAGATGTTCATACTTGTATAACGGAACAGGGGCAAAGTTTACCATGCTCCGGCACTGTGGGGCAGGCTGCCATGTGATTGAAGAATGAGGTAACAGTGATAACACTTGATTTGAGAGGTGCAGACCAGTCACGATGGGCAATATGCCCCCCATACAGGTATACTGACAGGTAACCTAAACACAAAAAATGGCATAAAAAAAACAAACAAAAAAGATCGGGAGGAAATATGAAAACATATGAAGAACCGCGTGACACGACGAAATGTGAAGAACAGATAGACGGGCAAGTTGTGTATGTGACAGACTGTGCAGGGGAAGAATGAGACTTAGAGAATTGGGAACAGGAGGGATTGTAGAGAGGAGGGGGCTGTTGGAACAGGAGTAGGAGGGAGGGATGAGGCAGCGGCTGTCCACTTCTGATAACATAATCTGCAGCATACGATAGACCCTTGGACCTGGGTGTTAAGCTTTAGTGAAGTGGCACTGAGAGCACAGGGAGTGCAGCACTGAGCGTACGGCTGGCACACACACAGCTTTGGCCATGGGCAGCATCAGTAAGGAGCATGACATGGGTACCGATGGACGCCAGCTGCATGACCATCGCCTCAGCTCCACCGACATCAGTGGTATCGATTTACGGACATTCAAGAGAGATTACCACCACCGGTGAGTAGCAAGGGCGGACGGCGCTTTTTAGCAATAGAATTGATTTAATATTTGCATGATCCAATGTCTATAAAAATGCAGGAACGACAACGGGCAATTGAGAAAAACTTCCAGCAGGCCTGAAGGATTGTCGCTAGAAATGAGCGCAACTGGAGCATGGTCTAGTCTGATCATTCGGCATTTGATTACCGGTGGCTGAAGGAGTTGGATGCAGCTCTAGGAAGTCCTGGAAAACCACAGGGCTGCATCTAACTTCTACAGCCACCGGTAATCAAATGCCAAATGAAGTTGGATGCAGCCCTATGGTTTTCCAGGACTCCCTAGGGCTGCATCCAACTTTTTCAGCCACCGGTAATCAAATGCCGAACAATCAGACTCAAGCATGCTCCATCTGCGCTTATCTCTAAATGCCACTTCTATGGCCACCTTGACATGTTCAGCTAATACTAGTTCTGTGATTCTGTGATGTTATACTCCAGTTCTGAATTGGGGACACTTAGGTGACGCTTTTAGACTTTGTGAGGCCTATGAAATACTACAATCTGAGGACCCACAATCTGCAGGGCAGGGGGTTATAGTGCATGCTTCAGGTCACCCTCAAACAGTTCACTGAGTCCGTTCTGGTGAGCTTATCTATTGCAGCATCGTTTTTGATTGTAATTTAACTAATAGGTGTCACTGAGATACAGATGATTTCAGGTTATCCTGAATAACATGACTCTAGATGATCATCAGTGTGACCGCAATTCAGCCAATTTGATGAGTGTGCACAGGGGTAACAGGTGTGACAAAATGAGCAATAAAAGTTAGAAGAGAGCGCGGTAGAATGTGCAAGTTACACCCAACTTTCAAGCTGGTATATGGATGTAGCATATCGATATATATAAAATATAGCGCGTTCCTTATCTTTGCGCCCCAAAGATCTGCAATAAACATATATCTAGTATAGTAGGCTCTCAAGAAGTGGATTTTTTAAAATTGAATATAATATATGCTGATTGAATTAATGATCAATAAATCATATAATAATATCATATTATTGTCATATTGATTTATTGCTCATTAATTCAATTAGCATATATTAAACAATAAAAAAATTCTACTCCTTGAGCTCCTACGATACTAGAAAAAAATTAAAGATGAGCGCAACTTGAGCATGTTCAAGTCCGATCAGCATTTGAATGGAAAACATGGATGCAGTCTCCTAGGGCTGCATCCCACTTCTTCAGTCACTGGTATTCAAATGCTGAACAATAGAACTAAAAAATGCTCACGTTGCGCTCATCTCTAATAATTGAATAGAAATTTTTTTTCCTAATTTTTTTTTTTAGTTACTGTGACTATTAACAACCAATGGGAAACTGGAAAAACAATTTGTAAATTGTAGAAATAATGAAGAAATATTGCGTTCTTGTTAACTTCAGATTTCCCTGCAGGATTTTTGTCAATCGGAGTCTGGGTCTGGAGAAAATAAAATGTTTTGGATTTGATATGGATTATACATTGGCAAGTAAGTTGTTTCTTTTCCCGGAATGTAAAATCACAGATTGTTTATATAAAAATGACTATGGGGCTCTTCAACATAAATACAGTGGCCCCTTAACATACGATACTAATTGGTTCAAGGACAACAATTGTATGTTGAAAATATTGCATGTTGAGACCAAAATTCTACTGTCTGTAACATTGTATGTCGAGTCTGGTCTCAAGTTACAATGATCCAGAAAGGACCATTGTATGTTGAAAATATTGTATCTTGAAGCCATTGTAAGTTGAGGGATCACTGTACATCCTTGGGTGCATGGATTTAGCTATGTGATTGTTACCTAATAACATTGTCTTATGCTGCGATTACACGGAACGATTATCGTGTGAATTCGCACGATAACCATCGAATTCGAACGATAATCGTACATGTAAACACTGCGAACGATCAAACGACGAGCAAGAAATCGTTCATTTTGATCTTTGAACATGTTCTAAAATCGTCGTTCGCAAAAAATTCGCAGATCGTTCCGTGTAAACAGTCGTTCGCCGATTTAACCAATGTGTGAGATAGGCTTAAGCGATCTCAAAACGATCGCAAAACGAATTTCCGTACGATATATCGTACCGTCTAAACGCTGACCGTTATAAAAAAAAAAGGGTTACTCCGACTTTGTTAATTGTACGATCGGGCCAATTATCATTTTGTGTAAACGCAGCATTACAGTTAAATGGTCATAGTGGTTTCAAACAGCTTTCTTCTTTGCTACAGCCTATGTGATTCCTAACATATTTGTAAGTCACTTCCTTTACCAAAAATGACTCCTTAACCTCCAAAAACAGCTCTAAATTCTTGGACAACAGGTGTCTCATTTCTTTGCAATCTATTGTCCACTGGATGTTGTTAGGGGAACTCTGTCTCTAGTGACAGAGAGATCTGAACAGGACACAGGAAGTGGGGGCAGGGTTTACCACATGCTATGGAGAGAGGACAGGAGAGAGAAAAAGCCAGGGCTGTGTATCTGAACTGCCCCAGCCCCAGGGGCCGCTTGTAGGCCGGGACCGCGGCTATTAGTGGGCAGGGTCCGATCGCCGTGCCCGCTAATCTAAATCGCTGTGACAGCTGCATCTGAATACTAACTGCAGCCTATTCCCTGGTGTCTAGTAGGTGGATCGACCCCCCCCCCCCCCCCCGCGCGCAACGTGATTGCGGAGGGGCAATCCCTGCTTCTGATCTGGGCCGAGGTCTGCGCCGTAATGGCGCAGATCCCGACTCAGCACTCTATTGAATTCGGCTGCAGCAGCCGAAAGCAATCCAGTGCCGATCTCATTGATCTATGCAATATTAGTATACTGCATAGATCTCAATGAGAGATCAGTGTACTTATACAAGAAGTCCCCCAGGGAGAATAACCCTAACCCCAGGGGGAATAACGCTAACCCCAGGGGGAATAACCCTAACCCCAGGGGGGCTTCTAATATAAGTGTAAAAAAAAAAAGTGTTATTATTGATTTAAAAAAACCCTCCCCTAATAAAAGTTTGAATCATCCCCCTTTTCCCATGTTATAAATAAAAATAAATAAATAAACGTAATCGCCCGGACTATTAATTTATCACATTCCTGATCTCGCACGGTAAACGGTGTAAGCGCCAACAAAGTCCCAAAGTGCAAAATTGTGCATTTTTGGTTGCATCAAATCCAGAAAAATTGTAATAAAAAGCGATTAAAAAGTCACATATGCGCAATCAAGGTACCGATAGAAAGAACACATCATGGTGCAAAAAATGACACCTCACACAGCCCCATAGACCAAAGGATAAAAGCGCTATAAGCCTGAGAATAGAGCGATTTTAAGGAACATATATTTGTTAACAATGGTTTGAATTTTTTAAAAGCCATCAAATAAAATAAAAGTTATACATGTTACATATCGTTGTAATTGTAACAACTTGAGAAACATATATAACAAGACTTTTTTACCCCAGGGCAAATGGCGTAAAAAAAACAAAAAAAAAAACAAATAAAAACAAATAAAAAAATGCGTGCTTTTTTTCAATTTCACCACACATTGAATTTTTTTCTGGTTTTCCAGTGCACTTTATGCCAAAACCCAGCCTGTCATTGCAAAGTACAATTAGTGGCGCAAAATATAAGGGCTCATGTGGGTTTCTAGGTGGAAAAATGCAAGTGTTATGGCCTTTTAAGCACAAGGAGGAAAAAACAAAAACGCAAAAATTTTAATTGGCCCGGTCCTCTAAGGGTTAATGGTTCCTCTTATAGAATCATGCAGGTATATATAATGACAAGCATGCTTTTAAGTAGCATACACAAACACAAATGCATAAATAGACATTTCCTAAAGTATCACCATCTGCGCTTAGTCACAAATCTACCTACAGGACTTTATATATCTGCCTATAACGCTGTGGATGTGTATCATATTCTCTATTATATTGTGGTATTCACTATACACCTTCTGCACAGTGTACCGCTCCCCCGACTACGAGGAACTTTGCTTTGAGCTTCTTGTGGACAGACTGGTCTCCATTGGATACCCCCATGAAATTCTTGAGTATAAGTATGACCCAAGCTTCTCTACAAGGTTTGTGTCTATTTTGTTTTTCTAGTAATATATGAATATTAGCGGTATGTCCACCATCCCCTTTTTTTTTGCAGTGTTCCCAATGTATTTTGGCAGACTGATCCTTTGGGGTATTTACTATTGTCTATTTACTGATGTCTTATCCATAAGGTCAATCAAATATTAATTGGTTTTTATATCCATATCCAATGTCCAGACAAACCTTGTAAGTAACGGGAGATATAGGTGGCTTCTCATATCCCATGCTTTGCTTTGCATGCGTTCAGCTGACGGCAGGACTCATAGCACAGGCACTGCACAGCAGCTTGCGCCGTGCAGACCAGGGACAAGGAAGATGTCACGTCGGCCGGGGGGGAGCAGCTGACGGCAGCACAGGCACAATACCTACAAGGGAGCTTGCTTGGGGACCGGGGACAGGGAATATGTCACAGCGGGCAGGGGCCCCCTAGGACGCAAAGGCCCCCGGGCAGCCGCCTACCATGCCCCATGGGTAAGACGGCCCTGATTACACGGGGCGATGCAGAGGAGCAAATGAGGGCCGACTTGTCAGGTCTGCTCGGGTGATTGCTAGATCGTCCAGGCAGCCCATAGAAGATAGCACCAGTCTGCTACCGCCGTTCCTATTCCGCGGGGCGACGACAGCAGATCGCTGGTATCTTAGTCGTTTCTCTTTCAACATGTTGAAAGACAACAACAGACAACAATCAGCCGAAATTTCACTGTTTTCGTTCCAATTTTTTTTTTCTGCATACAAATACACAGTCAGCTATGCTTTCTGTATACAGCAAAAGTGTATGCGCTGCAATCCGTTTTCCCTTATTATGTAAATGAATAGGAATAAGTGGATCTTGCTGTATGGAAGACAGCAGCTTACATCCTGTTAAACAGTTTTAAATGTATATGTTAAAAACTTTTGAGTGTTCAGACCAGGGCCGATCAGGAGAATAAGCTGGGAGAAGTGCGCCCTCAAAGTGTTCTCACGCGGCTTTGTAATAATAATATAAGTCTATGGAGCCGTCCTGCTCACACAGACACAGAGCTGGGATAGAAGCACCGGGCAGTGCGGTCTTCTGTCCACTGATTCCCCTGATCGTCACACCCCAAATGGTCAAAACTTTTAACGTCAATACAGATACAGATACACAAAATGCAACCTTAGATGCTCCCCCTTCCCGCTGTAATTATGGCCGGGTTTATACAGAATTTTTTTTTTTAATTGTCTACATACACAACAGATAATATGTACATAAATGCTGTGTGTATCTCTGTATCTTTCTACAAGGTTTTCTATACTAAGACATATGATATGGGGGAGATTTATCAAACATGGTGTAAAGTGAAACTGGCTCAGTTGCCCCTAGCAACCAATCAGATTCCACCTTTCATTTCCCATAGAGTCTGTGAGGAATGAAAGGTGGAATCTGATTGGTTGCTAGGGGCAACTGGGCCAGTTTCACTTTACACCAAGTTTGATAAATCTACCCTATATATTGTATATACTGTATTGCAGCTAGACCCTATGGCTTTTACTTACACCGTGACAACTGATTTGTTGATGTCTTGTTTAGCCGTATTCCTGCTGGTCTTCCCTTTCATAGCTTGTCACTTACAGACATAAAAGACTTCTCAATAGGGTCTTAATCCAAGGAATGAATAGGCCCTGGTATCATTTTCCTAGCCTGAGAGGAAGCTATTTGTATGACATATAAAATGCCATTGGTTTGGAACTAGCAAAACTGTGACATGACCACAACGTGTGAATAAACATCCAACTCTCAGCCAATTGAGTCAAGCCTTTTAAAGGGGTATTCCATCGAAAATCTTCTTCTTTCAGATCAATTGGTTTCAGAAAGTTATATAGAGTTGTAATTTACTTCTATTTAAAAATCTCCAGTCTTCCAGTACTTATCAGCTGCTATATGTCCTGCAGGAAGTGGTGTAATCTTTCCAGTCTGACACAGTGCTCTCTACTGCCACCTCTGTCCATGTCAGGAACTGTTCAGAGCAGTAGCAAATCCCCTTAGAAAAATCTCTCCTGCTCTGGACAGTTCCTGACACAGATAGAGGTGGCAGCAGAGAACACTGTGTCAGACTAAAAAGAATAAACTACTTCCTTTAGGACATACAGCAGCTGATAAGTACTGGAAGACTGGAGATTTTTAAATAGAAGTAAATGACAAATCTGTAAAACTTTTAGAAATCAGTTGATTTGAAAGAAAAAGAATTTCGCCAGAGTACTCCTTTAATGATCAGCTTCTCACTTTATTGGTTTAGTACCTTGTCCTGCCTACAGGTGGTGCAGTAAGGCTTACAACACATAACAAACTTTTTTCATTAACAAAAGTCTTTCTCCAGAGGGTAACAATGTGTATTACTTTTAAAGGCGTGAACCCAAAATACTGCTTAGAAGCGGAATCCCTCAGTGACATCACCACGCTCTTCTCCACAACACTTTACATGATCTGTCAGGAACAGATAAGGTTATCCTGCCGCACATACATGACATAGTCGTATTTTTGCCCGGGTACATGTTACACGTAGTCTTTCTCTGACACACAATAATGGGGCACTATTTTGCTCTGTGTATCAGCAGCAGTGACTGCAATAGATTGCATGGTTTCACATGCGTCAGAGCTGGATCGGGCTTTGTATTCTTTGTGCACTCAATGACACTCTCAGCTCTGCTACATCTGTATACGCCTATCTGAATGAATAACTATGCCTTGTGTCTTTGGCAGGGGTCTGGTGTTTGACAGTCTCTATGGAAACTTGCTGAAAGTGGACTCTAATGGGAATGTGCTGGTCTGTACTCATGGTTTCCGCTTCTTGAAGGGGTGAGTGACATAAACACCCCCAGTGATTGGCCGCAGTGGCTGCGCCCGCTGTTTGCTCAGGCTCATCTATGGGACGGAAATAGGGTCTGGATCCAGAGTGACATGTTTGTGGGGTGCCGTCATGATGCTAAATTCTTACAGAAGATCCCTGTGGGTTTACTATTTCTATACATAAATCCATTGTGCACTGGCCAGAATTCCATTGAGTCTCCTCTTTGTCCTCTGACCGTCTCCCTCGCCGTGAGCGGGCCTGACACCATTACTAAGTATCTCACTTTTATTACATAGAAAATAACTTCCATATTATATGGATGAGTGTAATGGTTGTCTCCCCATCCTGGGGTCCTGGGCAGCAGATCTGCTTGGCAAGGGCATTAATACTATAGAGGAAGCCCATGCAGTTGCTCTGGGCCCTTGGAAAGACAATGGGGCAGCCCCGGACAGTCCCAAACTGTGAGGGACTCTCCATTTCTAGATGAACTGGCTTACTGGCGAACAAGGAGTGTGGGATTGTCCCAAGGGATTATCCAGGATTAGAAAACACTGCAACTTTTTTTCCAAAAACAGCGCCACCCCTGTTCTCAGGTTGTGTGTGGTATTACAATTCAGCTCTATTCACTTCAATAGAGCTAAGCTGAAAAAAGTACACCCAAAGGTAAGGACAGGAGAGGCCATATTTTTCTAATTCTGGATAACCCTTTTAGTAGACAAGGCCCAGCAGTGAGTTTAGTGTTAAAGCTTTGCAGCCAGGGAGTGAAGTGAACTGATCACCTGACCTGGCTCAGGGGATGGAGGACAAGTAAGAGATTGAGGGTGTTCTGACCTCCAAAATCCTTTGTGATCCCCAGATCACCCCTTTCCCCGGTTATTTTGTATTGAATACAGTCACAGGTACAGCATGCGACTCACAGCTCTATTCATTCTCTATGAAGCTGCCAGAGAAAGCAGAATACAGCACTCAGCTTTTTCTGGCGGCTCCATAAAGAATGAATAGAGATGTGAGTCCCATGCTGTACCCGCGACTGTATTCAATACTAAGGAGTTGTGGGCCGATCTGGAGATCACCGAGGGGTTTGGATCTCTTACTTGTCCCCTATCTATGTGGGGATAGTGGGGGTTAGTTTCAAGTTGGAATACCCCTTTAAGATAAGGGAATATTTTGTGTTGCTTATATAGCTTATATATCTTTTATACACCGGTATATCCCAACCCATTATTATTATTGTTTAGGGCTGAAGTGTGGATAAAATATCCCAATAAATTCATCCAGAGAGATGACACCAAGAGGTACCATGTCCTCAACACGTTGTTCAACTTGGCGGGTGAGTTTGGTGAAATACGACATTCCAAGTACACCGGAATGAATGACATCACCTATTCGTATCACTTCTACTATTTGCCCCGGAAACCCATGGGATTAAGCAGAATATAGTTAGCACAGAGCACCTGGACCAGGAAAGCTAATCACAGTAAGCTAGGGTGCATAAAGCATCCCTTGCTTACTGTTTAGTCAGATCTACAGGTTTAACAGATTTGTATATTAATTTATTAGTCCCCAATCTGACTGCTTGGCCGTGATAGAAGTTGCATTGAGGCACGGGTTGGAGACAACTGGGCTAGACCTTCAATGACATTGACTACTACTTCTAACCACTACCATAGCCAGTTGGCCTACACAAGCGCTATCTCTTCTACTACTAAACAAAAATTGCATTCAATTGATCTGGGCTGCCTCTCTTCACAGAGACCTATCTTTATGCCTGTCTGGTGGACTTTTTTACTGACTGCCCACGATATGTGAAGTAAGTGTTGTCTATTTCATCATCATTTTGGGATCTTTATACATTTGTGCTAGCCACCTCAATGGACGCCAAACTAGAGCAAAGATTGTGTTCACCACCTTCAGCCAATATGGTGGCTTGTTGGTGCTCCCTTGCTCGGAGAGCCCAGGTCACATGTCTTACTATTCATTGTGTAATACGTTTATAGTGAAATGGGGAAGGCCCTTCCAGGCGAAGTTACTGTATATTATAAAATGTCAGTGATTGTTTATTTTAATTCCCTTGTAGCTACGACACTGGATACCGCCACGGCAATCTGTTTATGTCCTATAAAAGTATGTTTCAGGATGTGAGAGACGCCATGGACTACATGCATGACTCGGTGAGATCATGGGTGGGAGATATAGAGGTCATGCACATTATCTCATTGACACGACTGTCAGCAACACATCAGGAGGAACCCCGTATGAATTAGATAAGAGCTCCCACTGCTCCACCCCTTTCTGTGAGGAAATAGTCAATGGTTCAAGTATCTGACCATGACTCACGTAGTATTGGAGTCATCAGATCTTCACATCAGCAGAATTCCCACAGAGAGAGAACAACATTCCCCTCGGACATATATGTCATGCAGAAACAACCGTAGGTTATCATAAGCTGTTCTCAATTACCACCTGGTGGATGGCTTGGGACTAGGCCCGGACAACATCTGTGCCCATAGCTGTACTTGCCAGAGTACGCTAGGAATGTTCTCTAAAACAATACACCACAGTAAAAGTAAAAAAAACACCACAAAACAAAGGTTAAGCCATTGGGAACAAAGTGCACCATTGGGTTAGGTTGGAAGTGAAGTATAACTATATGATGTATAGTATTAAGAACAGAATATATTAGAAAAGGCATGATAACATGGTTCAAGATTTTTTTAAAAAAAAAACAGTCTGTTAATTTTTACAGAGACAGCGCCACTCTTGTCTATGGTCATGTTTGGTATTGCAGCTCAGTTGCATTCATTTGAATAGAGATGCGCTGCAATACAAGACACAGACTATGGACAATTGTGGCGTTGTTTCTTGAACAAGTAGATTTATTTTAAAATGTTAACATTTTATCTCATTGATATTTACTAGAGCTTTTCTTACATAGCTGTATATGAATTGGACATCCTAGAGACAAGGGGAGGTATACTAAGAAGCCTCTGCTCTGGTGGCAGCTTATTTCGCAGAGAACAAAAGGATTAGGCCGTTTAAATCCAAAATGTCTTCGATATAATTTGCAAGGGGGGAATTGGGAGGCCATAACACATTAAATGGTTGGCTGGTCCCATTAAAATCCAAGGGTTTGATTAACACATGACTAATGTTTATGACTAGCTTAAGGTTTTCCACTTACACAAACTGATATGCATAGGCTTAAGATATGCCATTAATATCTGACCAGTGTCAACATGTGGGTTCCCGCCAATCTGCTGTTTGGCATTGGTTGGTTGCACATCTACTCTGTGAACAATGGAGCAGGAAGCAGGTGGCTCTGTTCACCACCTAGTGGTCATGTTGAGTTACTGCAGCTTAGCTTCCGCTAAAGTAAACAAGAGCTGAGCTGTAGTAACCAGTCATGGCCACTACACAATGAACGGAGCTGTTTGCATCTGGCTCCATTCACAGTGTAGATGCGACCAATGAGATACTGATGAGGGTACATTACATAAAGTACGACAATTCAACCCTTCTCTTAATAAGGAAGATGTAACACTTACTTTTTACTTTATTTATGTGTACTTTTATAATTACTATTATTTTTCAATATGGCCAATTCCATGAATTCTCCATTGTATATTCCCATAGGGTGTCCTGAAGGAGAAGACACTGCAAGATCTAAATAAATACGTTGTCCAAGATGTAAGTTCTTCCTGTTCATCTTTGTTTTAGCATTTTTATATTTGCATACATAGATAAACTGGGTCAAATTCACACATGCGGAACACAGGTGTATTTTTGTGCCCACTCTATGACTGTAGGTCTCGGTCTAATGACATGAACTGAGAGCATCATAGGGCATCTATGATGGTGTCACTTTAAGTCGTTGGAGCTGTGGTCAGGCTGAGACTTATGGACGTAATATGGTCACAAAAATGTGCTTGTATTATTTTCATGTGAATCCAGACTTGAATTTAAAGGGGTTGTCCAGGCTTAGGAAAACATGGCTGCTTTCTTCCAGAAACAGCACCACTTTTGTCCTAAGCTTGCATGTGGTTTTGCAACTCTGTTCCATTGAATTGAATGGAGCTGAATTGTAATAACCTGGAATTGTGTGTGCTTTGAAGTCACCTCAATAGACTACTGGAATTGCACTTGTCGAGCACTGGATTATCACCTGCTATTGTTTGCTACTGGGGCTCAACAGTGTTTGTGCTCTTCGGGGAAACACCTATTGAAAAACCACCAAGTGTCTAGGGAGCTGGTCTCCTCTATTCATGTTACAGATAGATTAAAGTTTGCTTATGTTACATGTCTGCTGGAATCCTTGTGAACAGCTATAATCTGTCGGGGAGTTTAGCAGCAAGTGATCAATTTCCCTACAGTAACACCACAGGTAAAATTAAAGGGGGGTTCCACTCAAACATAACTTTTCATATGTTGCTGTCCATGTTCAGACTAACAATTCATTCCATACTTGTTATTATCGATTCAGTTTCCTTACCCCAGTTCTGAGCTGCTGCTTTATGCTGAAGACACAAAAATCTGTGTGAGCTTTTCTCTCTGTCTCCCCCACCTCCCTTCCAAGACGGCTGATGTAAATAAGTCCCTATCTGCAACTTTGTAATCCTGGGAGTGTAAATCACAGTAAGTTCATTAACAACTTGACCTCAGATTAACACTCTCAGTCTTACAAAGAAGCTACAAAGTTGCAGATAAAGCGAGAGCTTTACATCAGCAGTCTCAGAAGGGGGGAGACAGAGAAAAGCTCACACACAGTTTTTGTGTCTTCAGCAGAAAGCAGCAGCTCAGAACTGTGGGAAGGAGACTGAATAGAAATAACAAGTATGGAATGCATTATAAGGCCATGTTCACACGACGTATATGACCTGCCGTTACGTGACCGTCTCTGAAAAGATCATCTCTGCCGGTGCTGAAGTACTGGCCGGAAGATCTTTCCGGCCGCAGCGTTCTGATGTAAGCACATTAGCGCGCGCCCGCATCAGAGCTCCTCATAGCACACAATGAAGCAAGCGGCCGGAGCCGCTCGCTTCATTGTGTGAACTGACAGGGCTTTCTATCGCGCTATTTACTGAATTGACATGTCAGTTATTTGCGGCGCCGCTTGGGATCCCGGCCGGAGCGTATACTATGTGTATACGCTCCGCCCAGGATCCCCTAAAGCAACATAAGGCTACTCCACTCGTACAAAGTACGGCCGTTGTTGCCGATGGCAACAACTCCGGTACATTTAAGATGTGTGAACATAGCCTCAGTCTCATTAATAGCAGCAACATATAAAATCTTTGAGTGGAATACCCCTTTAGGGTGCGTTCACACCTACAGGATCTGCAGCAGATTTGATGCTGTGTTCAGTTATTTAAATGAAATCTGCTGCAGAAAATCAGCTGCAGATCCTGTAGGTGTGAACGCACCATTAAGCATTATAAGGTGCTCATTAAATCAATGGGCTGTCTGAGTATTGTATGCGCATATTGAGTCCTTTAGGGTACAAACACACACGGCTTATACGCTGCGTATTTACTGCTGCGATACGCAGCCGATACGCAGCAGATACGCAGCAGATACGCAGCAGATACGATCTAAATAACTGAACACAGTATCAAATCTGCTGCGTATCTGCTGTGTGTGTTTGTACCCTAAGGCTTTGTTCACGCATAGCGTTTAAATAGCACTTTTTTACTGCAAACTGTACGATTCGCTAATTACTGCTATGTGTGAACACAGTCTCAGAGTGTAGCTCTGGTTGGTAAATGAGGGTCCTAAATGGGAGACCTCCATCTATTCTGTAAACAGCCCCCGTTTGTTCTATCATAAAACCCCGATACCTGATTTTGCAGGAGAGAATCCCTTTGCTGCTGAGTCGTTTACGGGAGGTGGGGAAAGTTTTTCTTGCCACAAACAGTGATTACAAATACACCAATGTGAGTATGTCTACCATCTAAGCAGCAGCCATAGCTCTGTATTCTGCACAGTGCCTTATACTCTATCTTGTTCCTCCAGGCCATCATGTCCTACCTGTTTGATGATGGAATTGAAGATAAGGTTAGTTAATGTTTTCATGAAGACGTATGAATTGCATATAGATTTTAGACAAGGGTAACCCTTGTCAGAGGTGCAATAATCTCATACCATAAGTATCCAGGCTATAAATACAAGTCAGAGGTACAGAAACTGGCTGGATAACAAAGGAAGTGTTCATCTATAATATGTTCCTGTGGCCTGCATAAGGCCATAAGAAAGTTAGGGACCGACATACGCTGGCGTTTCCTAATATTATTCTCCATCTTGATCCATTGCACTGTTCATGTTAGCTGTAGCCTCGCTATAGACGTTACAATAATCATTAGTACATCAGCAATGAACTGTAGTGGCTATGTATAATGAGAAGAAGCAAAATAGAAGAAAATAGAAAATAGAAAAGTAGTAATACAGCCATGTATATGATGGATATTTGCAACAATGGGAACAATTATTCTCATACCGTGTTTCTTAGAAAATAAGACAAGGTCTTATATATATTTTTTTTCTCTAAAAAAAAAAAGACTAGGGCTTAAAAGGTAGGTCTTATTTTCAGGAAACATTGTATGTCCCCATTCTGGACAGTAGGTAGCTGCCATATTGTATATGTCCCTGCTGTTAGGTTACTATACTGTATGTTCCCCTGTAGTTAGGCCTCCATACTGTATACCTCCTCCCCCTCTGTAGTTCCTCCCCCATACTGTATACACCCCCCTCCGAAGTAAGGCCCTCCATACTGCACACCTCCCTCCCCCTCTGCAGGTAGTCCCTATACTGTATACATATCTACCCCCTCTGTAGTTTCTCTCCCATACTGTATACCTCCCCTCTGTAGTTCCTCCCCCATACTGTATACACCCCCCTCCGAAGTAAGGCCCTCCATACTGCACACCTCCCTCCCCCTCTGCAGGTAGTCCCTATACTGTATACCTATCTACCCCCTCTGTAGTTTCTCTCCCATACTGTATACCTTCCCTCTGTAGTTCCTCTCCCATACTGTACACCTTCTCCTCTGCAGTAAGACCCTCCATACTGCATACCTCCCTCCCCCTCTGCAGGTAGTCCCTATACTGTATACCTATCTACCCCCTCTGTAGTTTCTCTCCCATACTGTATACCTCCCCTCTGTAGTTCCTCCCCCATACTGTACACTGCCCCCTCCGCAGTAAGACCCTCCATACTGCATACCTCCCTCCCCCTCTGCAGGTAGTCCCTATACTGTATACCTATCTACCCCCTCTGTAGTTTGTCTCCCATACTGTATACCTTCCCTTTGTAGTTCCTCTCCCATACTGTACACCTTCTCCTCTGCAGTAAGGCCCGCATAGTGTATACCCCCCCATAGTGCTTCCCCCATACTGTATACATCCCCCCTCTGCAGATAGTCTCCATACTGTATACCCCTCCCCCTCCATAGTTGTTCCCCCATACCGTGTATATCCCCGCTCTGTAGTTGTCCCACCTACCCTCCCTCCTACATATTCAATGCCTCCTACTGTGCATCTTATTACCCCTCCTGCCTCCCCTTCAGCTTGTGCTGAGCAGGTGGGGGTGGAGCATAACAAGCCTGGTCCTGATTGGCTGATGCTCAGCCATCTAGTGTCAGGGATCTGGTCAGCTGACTTGAACTAGGGCTTATATTTAGAGTAGGGCTTAAATTTCAAGTTTACTCTAAAAAGCCTGCAAAATGAAGCTAGGGCTAATTTTTGGGGGCAAACATATCAGAGCCCTATCCTGGGGGTCTGTGGTTTAGCTCTCTATGGCATGGATCAGATTTGACTTGGATTTCTGAGAAAACATTGCTGCATGGAGCACCATATGGGGGTATAAGGCATCTCGGCATGACCTGCAAAGAACCAGTATAGATTTTACACAATATCCTACAGCACAACAGCAGGTGCAAGTATTGCCACATCTGGTTATTTTTAGGAGTCTCCCGACTATATTCTCAGAGCAGGAAATCCACCATAACCCAAAGCTTTTCCTAGAAATGCTTCACTAAGGACAATGACAACATTGGAATTTGTTGTCACACCGGACCTGCATCCCCCAGACCCTGAATGGGATTTACATATGTCTTCATTCATAACAGTCCAGATTTCCCTGGCAGTCAGGGTTGTCAGAAAGCTGGACTGACAAATCCTATGGGTTCGGTAATGATAGTTATAAGTAGTTCTCACCACTGGTAATTCTGCATCTTTGAAATGGTTGAATATTAGAGGAAGTCTTTATATAGTTATAATAAGCTCCCCCCCCCCCCCCCCCAAATCCCATTGATCTCTCCCTGACTCTATAGTGGGTTAATCGTCTGTACTGGGACATTGGGGACTTGGGCTACATCCAGATCGGGCTGCCAGACTAAGCGCCTAGTTATTAGATTAACAAGAGCAAGAATCTCCTATCATGTAATATATAAAGAAATGTGAACGATGAAGCAGCAGGTGCGCAGGGTTACTGTGATACCCCCACAAGCACATGTAATGCCACAACAATTACCATAGTGTTAGTATTAGGATTACTGTTGTCTCACAATTGTTTCATCTCAGACCCAAAACTGAAGGTCACATCCACTAAGGATACAGGTCATTGATTTGTTGGACCCTATAATACAGGCAGCTAGGCTATCTGAGACAATGCCAGAATGTTTTGGATGAGTTGGGTTTTAGGTCACTTGTTTCCTTAATAGAAAGACACCAACTGTGGTAGATATCCGAAACTTTGGCTAATTCCCACATTATCCTGACTCTTGTTTACAACCAGTATATTAAAAGCATGTGATATTCAAAGGGGTGGACAAGAGAAAAAAACAATAGAGCTACACCACACATATTTTTTTGTGTGATCAGGTATCTCATGCTGGACACGTTGAAGAAACAAATGTAACTAAGCATTGTTTAATTGGGAAAATTGAGGATTTGACATATGGTTTTTCCAAATTTGTATATGAAAGGTATAAAATATAGTTAGTACTTGGATTTTTATAATCATTTAATCTGATTTGTTGATATACTGTGCCTTTCTGACACTACATATTTCTTTGTGTGATCACGTGTTTCATGCTGGGCACATCTTTACTAGACATTGAAGAAAGAGTTGGGACAAGTTGAGATACGTTCTTTCAGATCCCTAAATGGCAAAGTGACATATTTCTTTAATGATATTTTAAACCCTCTTTATTAGGTAGGTTTATAGTCTAGGGATTATGCGAAGCTGGTAGCCAGTACTGGAACCATATATAGCTAAGAAAAAGCTCAACATAAGGGACAACTCCATGACTTGGGATATTTTATTTGATATGGCATTCAGCCATCTCCTGGAGTTATATGATCAGTCAATCTAATTTATCGATATACTATCCTAAAACTATATATACCTTTGTGAAATTATGTGTCTCATGCTGGGCAGATTTTCACTACATGTTGAGTTGGGAATTTAGGAAAACAGACAACCAGTCAGATGGTATTAAAGGTTTCTCAAAGCCCTGAATGGCAAAGTGACCTAGTTGTGTACTTAAAGCCAATCAGAATTAGGTAGATTTGTCATTTAGTAATTAAAGAAAGAATGGGGCTAGGGATGGTCCGAACCTGCCGAGGTTCGAGTTCGTACGAACCTGAACTCTCGGCAATGATTCCCGCTGTCTGCCCACTCTGTGCAGCGGGTGGAGACAGCCGGAGGACCGCCTGGAAAACTGGGATACAGCCATAGCCATAGGCTGTATCCCAGTTTTCCAGCCGGTCCTCCGGCTGTATCCACAATCTCCACGGAGGTGGAAGACAGCGGGAATCATTGCCGAGAGTTCAGGTTCGTACGAACGCGAACCTCGGCAGGTTCAGACCATCTCTACATGGGGCCATTAGCTGAAACAAACTAAGAAATGGCTGAACATGAGACGATGACTACATGATTTATATTTGCTGGGGATATCTTGTCTGATATGATGTTTATAAAATTCACTACTTCATTAATATGGCCATTTAATCTGATTTTGTGATATGCCTTTGTGTGATCATGTGTCTCATGCTGGCCACATCTTTACTATATGTGCTATTTACTTTGTACTAAAAGTTGCACTGTGTAAATTATGGTTTCTATCTCGCTGTTTCCTTTGTTTAGTATGATCCCAAGAAGAAAACATGGCGGTCTTACTTTGATCTGATTCTTGTGGATACGAGGAAACCGCTCTTCTTTGCAGAAGGAACTGTACTTCGTCAAGTCAACACGGTGCGAATTGTAGTTTTGCTATAAATGCTATAGGATTGTATATTGGTAATCAGCTTTGCCAAGCTTTCTAGTAGATGACAGGTAGTCAATCATTTCTATTGCTGTTGTTTTTAGGATAATGGAAAGCTAAGAATTGGCACCTACACAGGCCCCCACCAGCACTGTGCGGTGTACTCAGGAGGTAGGTGATCTTTTCTACCGACATGTCATGGGGGTAGCTGACACTGCCATTGCTGAATGTGCTGTATTTTCAGGCTCCTCTGATATTGTAAGTGACCTCCTTGGGGTGAAAGGAAAAGACATCCTGTATGTTGGGGACCACATCTTTGGTGACATCTTGAAATCTAAAAAAAGACAGGGATGGAGAACATTTCTAGTTGTCCCTGAGCTGGCCAAAGAACTCAACATCTGGACTGAGAGTAGTGGTGAGTACCTGGCTATAGAGGGGTTTGCAGGACCTGCTGTGTATCAAACTTATAGGGCTTTTTGCACGATAGACCTTTCTGCTATATTATCTGGATATTGATTAGAAAACAGATAGACACACACTACCAAACCAGTTGATTTGGCTTACCTAATAAAAAAGGGCTACTTTAGATTCAAAGTATACATCTAATAATGTGCAGATGGAACCCCTGTAAAGCCTCTGTCTCTCAAGCCCTTTCAGGCAATGGCTCCACCTCACCTACAGCCTACTGTAGTCACTGCCTGTCCCATGTGCTTTACAGTGCAGCTTTGCTTCTTCAGCACAAATAGAAGTCAGTTCAAGGATAGAATCAGAAAATACATCTGTCATGTAATTCAGCCTCAATATAGGGCTTTATGGAAATCCTCTTTAGGGTGAGTTCACACGTACCGTCCGCAGTGGATTTCACACTGCGAGTTTGCAGCGAAATCCGCTGCGGATCCTTCCCTGTCACTTTCAGTTAGCTTACATAGAATGTAAAAATCAGCCCCTTTAAGCCCCGTGGCCCGGTGCATATATTACCTGGTCTGTGTTCCAGCTTGCTTCGGGGGCTCCCAGCATCTGGACCTCCCACTCAGCCAATAAGTGTGCTGCGGCGGGGCAGCGCATTGATTGGCTGAGCACCGGGAGATGCCGGGAGCTCCTGAAGCAAGCTGGAGCACGGACCAGGTAATATATGCACCGGGCCGCGGGGCTTAAAGGGGCTGACTTTTACATATTCTCAGCGGGATTACAATGCATACAGACTCCTATCATCCACACCATGAAGACTCCCATTATCCACACTCCCATCATCCACACCATGTGTGGTAAACACGCTGGTGATCTCCAGTGTTGTTGTATCGGAGGATTGGCTAGTCACTTGCTAGATGGTAATGTGTGACGCCACTCCAGTGGTGGTTGGCCAAGATACAGACGGACCTTAGAATGTTATGTTGTGACGCCAGTGAGGCACACAGATGTGGGGGGCACACCTGCTTTTAGTTTAGGAGGCCGACTGGAGCCTTTTCCCCTGTGGACAGTGTCCTGTCGGGCTGCTACGGGGTCCCTTGGGTTAGTGTAGTCACGGATGGCCAGAGTGGTATAGTGACCTTCCCAGACTATCGGAACTGCCACCCACAGAAAGGGGAAATATCCCAAGGCTGTAGTGTATGCTGTGTTGGTGCGGGGTGAAGAATCACAGAGTCTCTTTATCATAAATAATCTTCGTTTTACTTGAAAAGTACTTGTGTGCAGCAAGACATACTGCTGTGCATTGACAAGGTAAGTTATACTTAACAGTTCCCTTGACAAAGCACTTGATAATGCACTTGATAATACGAGAACCAGATCTGCAGCAGGAATAGAGTGAGGAGTACAGTCCTGCTGACTGAGTAGCGTGTTGAAGGATACAAAGAAGCAGAGTAGCAGAGAGGAGGATGTCGTGAGTGGCCCAACCCAAGTAGTACTGTGCTCTGCCGAGATGTTGGAGGATGAGGTAGAAGAATACTTAAAAGAAGAAGAAGAGAATATTTGTGCCCATGTATTGACCTTTGGGTCTTCACACTACCTTATACCCACTAGATTTGGGGGACCCGTCCTACAGGGTGACATAAGGCCCAGACCTTGTTACCTGGGATGAGCGGAATGCTGAGGGTTCCCTGCTGACAACCGCGCTGCGAGATAGCAACTTTGCTCCTATCCAGATCAGTTCCTAGCTTACTTCTGTCTGTGGATACTGTCCTGCTCTGTGACTCTCCTAGTCCACAGCGTGGGTTGAGGTTGTCTCTGACTTGTCCTCTCTTCAAAGGGGTTTAACTGCACAGTGTTGTGTAGCATCACTGAGAAGAAAACTGTTAGCTGTGTTCTGTCCTGATTCCTACCCATACGGGGCTCTAGGTAAGACTGACCTAAGTTGGGGACCTGGCAGAGGGCCAGGGCCCAGAAAGGACCACTGTAGAGAGCAGTGTAGCTTGTGTCCTTCCTCAACAATGTCCAGCACCAGAAAGAACATACCCTTCCTATACCCATGTGACTTACTTCCTCAGCGTATCTAAAGTGCGCTGTGAGTGGGTGAAGAGTGGCATAGAAGAGGTAAAGAGAGAGGTCATAGGAGAGGAGAAGAACAGATTCCTGTTGGTCCACAGATCCATGTGACATACATACAAACAATAACCCTTTACACACTTCAGCTGTGCGGCATCTGAACACTCAAATCTAATACAGCGACATCTAGTGGCGAAACTTTATTACTACCTTCATCACCACTTCTATACAATAAGTACAGGCTTTTCTGAAGGCTGTAACCAATAGTAACACCCGTGGTAGGATACCATCCATGCACAATCCCTCAACAGGGACACACTATTCAACTCACTCTCATTCATACAATTTGCAAAAGAACAGTCACACACGAACAAGCGAACATACACTTATACTTATGTTTGTCAGTGACCTTAGGGATGCCGAAAACTTTGCTCCGGCAGGATTCTTCTCACTGAGTGCGAAGAGGCCCGGCTGAATCGTGCATGTGCTGGAAGCAGCCTGTCTCTTCCCTGCACATGCACGGTAAATAGAAGCCACTATGCATATATGAATATGCATAGTGGGCGGAATGGGAAGGGGGCTAGCTGGGCGATGGGTGATGTCCCAAATGCTCCAAAGCTGTTAATTTCCATAGGGGCAATTAGGGAATAGCTGCACAATGCGGAGGAGAAGAAAATAATTATCTACAGTGATCAAGTTAGAAGGTAAAGAGATTGTGGGGCATATAAGCAGGTTCATTGGGCAGAACCTGCTGATAGTGCTGCTTTAAGGTCAATGAAAGTGCTTTTTTGTGTTGTTGCAAAAACCATATGGTTGTAAGCCATGCACTCCAGGGCCCTGGAAATAACTTTATACATAGGGACCAGCTATCATAGAAGAGGTTGTCTCACTATAAGATACATCTGATTATGTGTTTCAGAGCTTTTTAATGAGTTGAAGAATCTGGACATTTTTCTTGGACAGTTGCATGAGTAAGTCTCTAATCCATGTATATGCAGTACATTGTATTTGTGTGCGTGCGTATATATGTATGTGTGTGTGTGTGTATATATATATATATATATATATATATATATATATATATATATATTCGTTTTTTACATACTTCCACATAATTAAACATCTAATAATAAGATTTAACACAACTGTAAATAAATGTATAAATGTAAAGGGATCACTCCTGTAATATTTGTCTTTTTTGACTAAAAAAGTATTTGCAAAAGTATTATGATCAGTGACTGTAAAGTGGGCGTTCTGTGGAACCGGTATCTAGTGTATTCCTTTATTTTAAGAGATTTTGCATGTATTTCTTGCAAATGTATCAATAGTACTGACCAGCTCCCTACTTATATACCCAGCTGTGTAATAAACTGTTTATAATTCTCCAGACACATGGACAGTGGCAGCAGCGAGCAACCAAATATCACCTCCATTCAGAAGCAGATTCAGGTACCATGACCCCCCCCCCCTTGTGTAACTCATCCATGTAACAATATCTATCTATCTCCTATCTATCTATATCCTATCTATCTATCTATCTATCTATCTATCTATCTATCTATCTATCTATCTATCTATCTTCTATCTATCTATCTATCTATCTATCTATCTATCTTCTTCTATCTATCTATCTATCTATCTATCTATCTATCTATCTATCTATCTATCTATCTATCCGTCCATCTCTGTGTTACTTTATGTTACTAATATCCATCTTTTAATTTTTTTTTCTTTTCATACATAGAAAATTACCCAAGAGATGGACTCGTGTTATGGAAAGATGGGCAGCCTGTTCCGCAGCGGTTCCCAGCAGACATTGTTCTCCAGTCAGCTGATGCGCTATGCTGATCTGTATGCCGCCACCTTCCTGAACCTTCTGTACTACCCCTTCAGCTATGTGTTCAGAGCTCTTCCTGTGATGGTATGTCCCCTGGTTACAGGATGTGCACCTAGCCGATGCTACACAGATGTGACATAGTCCTAGAATTCATAATAATAATAATAATAATAATAGCCAGCTATTGTCTACCATTTACAATACCGGTGTCCTTATGTGAAGGGAGGCTATTGGGCCCAGATGTGACTGCCACCTCTACACCTCCTATAGTTATAGCTAAGATGTAGCTGTAATAATGTTGAATGAGATCTACAGAGGTAACCTATGCAGTGATGACTCTAAGCAATGCCTCTTTAATTTGCTAAGGTTTAACCCCCGTTCATATTTTAATATTTCTCAGATGCCACATGAATCCACAGTGGACCATGTAAGTGTGGACGGAGCAGATGCCAGCAAGATTATTGGGCAACATTTGAAATACATCAAAAGGGAGCATGTGAGTACAGGATGTATGTGACTTGTAATGTAGACATTGAAGGAGTACTCTGGTAGAACAGATTATTTACAAAACAACTGGTGTCAGAATCTCAAACATTCCAGTACTTATCAGCTGCTGTATGTCCTGCAGGAAGTGGTGTATTCTTTCCAGTGTGACACAGTGCTCTCTGCTGCTACCTCTGTCCATGTAAGGAGCAGCAGCAAATCCCCATACAAAAACCTCTCCTGCTCTGGACATCTCCTGACACAGCTGAGAGCACTGTGTCAGACTGGAAAGAATACACCATTTCCTGCAGGGCATACAGCAGATGATAAGTACTGGAATACTTGGGATTTTGTAAATCCCAATTAAAGAGTTTATCCAGTGCTACAAAAACATGGCCACTTTCTTTCAGAGACGACACGACTCTTGTCTCCAGTTCAGATGCGGTTTGCAAATAAGCTCCATTCACTTCAGTGGAACTGAGCAGTGGTGCTGTCTCTGGAAGAAAGTGGCCATGTTTTTGTAGCGCTGGATAACCCCTTTAATTCACAAATCTCTATAAATTTCTGACACCAGAGGATTTGAAAACTATTAAAGCCTCAATGTTTAAAGGTGTTGTCTAATTTAGAAGCCTCATTTTCATTGTAAAATTGGTTACAAAGAACAGCCACTCATTGGCCTAATTGTTCTGATGGATGAATAGGCCAATAATTGCTCGGTGTAATAGGCCAACAAAAGAGCTGATTGCTGGGTTTTGACAGGTTTAAAAATCCTCACTTGTCAGCCCTTTGTAAGGGCCCATTTACACAGAAAGATTATCTGACAGATTATCTGCCAAAAATTTGAAGCCAAAGCCAGGAATGGATTTGAAAAAAGGAGAAATCTCAGCCTTTCCTTTATGACCTGATCTCTGTTTATAGTCTGTTCCTGGCTTTGGCTTCAAATCTTTGGCAGATAATCTGTCAGATAATCTTTCTGTGTAAATGGGCCCTAATAGGGGATGTGGGGATAGAGAATGAGAGAAGTTAAAGAGACTCTGTCAGCAGATTTAGGCTGACCTATCTAAGGGTAGCATAAACTAGTGACAGAGAAGCTTAACAAAATGATGTATCGCTTCTGTGCAGCTGATTTGGAGATCTCCTCCTGAATAACATGGACACTAAGTAGTCCTCTCTATTACGTGTGATTAGTAGTCCTGGATATTCATGAGCAGCAGCAAACTCCGCCCACCAGCTGCTGATTGGCAATTATCTATCCATGCTGTGTATAGACAGTCAACTGTCAATCAGCAGCTGGAGGGGTGCGTCAAGAATCCTATTCTCCTGCATATTAGGAGAACGGCTGAATAGAATTATACAAAAAAACACCGATCTGTTCAGCGTTTCTGCAACAGCTGGAGAGCCTGAGTTTGACATCTGTGATCTCTGTGAAGCTCATGTCACAGTGTAATACAGCCCTTACTGGGGCTGGAGTATTAGTAACCGGGCACCGTTCTCTTTTCTGATTTTAGCCTCAAGACGATTGGCTGCAGCTGGTAAACACCGCCAGGTTAAGCCTTCAGGATTCGCCAGCACTAAAACCAGAACCGGAGAGAAGTCACCTAAGTGTCATGCTTTATTAGGACTGAGCGAAACGTGCACATTATGTGCGGCTATATCACATACCCAACATTCTCTGCTGCACAGCTGACGGACCATGGCGGCCGGAGGGGTAATACTCACATGTGGGGTTTAGAAATGGTTGTAAGAAAACAGGAGTGGTAATTGTTACAGGAATCAAACTCAGTTTACAGAACACAGTTTGACATCAGTTTACATGCAGGAAGGTTACATGGGAAATGGGCAGATTTGTTTGTTGCACTGAATTCATTGCAGATAAATTAGTCCCTGTGTCATCCTCTTCTGTCACGTTGGCCAGTTCCGTCATTTCATAGGTATATTTCTTATAGAAAACCCCCAATATGTCATCATAGTTGTCACCTAGTTATTCCAGATTTCTGAGAGAGTCCATACATCCCTAAAGATTACTATCCAGTATAGTCAGAACAAACAGTCCTAGGAGCAGGTACTATAAGTCTTGGTACCAAAACTTCTAGTCGAAATGTGTGACAATGAACGGGCCTGATAGGCTTGGAGCTCTGAAGTTGTCATCTGTGACCCATGTTAATCAGATTCCTTAAAGATGTTTTCCAGGAAAAACAATTGATAGCCTATCCAGCTGATCAGCTGCTGCATGTCCTGCAGGAAGTGGTGTATTCTTTCCAGTCTGACACAGTGTTCTCTGCTGCCACCTCTGTCCATGACAGGAACTGTCCAGAGCAGGAGAGGTTTTCTATGGGGATTAGCTACTGCTCTGGACAGTTCCTGACATGGACAGAGGTGGCTGCAAAGAGGGCCGTGTCAGACTGGAAAGAACACACCTCCAGGACATACAGCAGCTGATAAGTAGTGAAGACTTGAGAATTATAAATAGAAGTGAATTACAAATCTAAATAATATTCTGACACCAAATAATTTGAAAGAAAAAAGAAATTCACTGGAAAACTCCTTTAAAGGCTCCAGCAATATGGCTGCCACCCTAATATACCAAAATTAAATAAAAGAAACCTAGAAAACACATTTTGGAAAAATACATAAGGAAATATGTTTCTGTCTGGCTCTATTCCGATAAGTTTTAAAAAAAAGAGAGAGATTCCCTTTAAGCCATCAAGGTTCTGTTTATCGATAAAACCAAATTATTTGAGTCTGAAAGATAACGCTATAAAAATTGGAAAATCTGACTTTAAAATGTCACTGTCATTAAAAAATTTTTTACAGAAATCAATAGTACAGGCGATTTTAAAAAACTTTGTAATTGGGTTTATTAGCCGAAAAATGAATTTTTATCATGAAAAAGCAGTTTGAAGCTCTCCCCCCATCTTCATTGTTCTCCTATGGAGAGAGGGAAATGAGACACCAAAACAGGACAACAAAAAGTTAATTTAAAGCTACATCACAGGGCTATCTCCTCTAACAGTCAGCACTGACCTCTCTGACTTCTGAATAGCACTCTGAATAGCTCCCCTGTTGTTTAATCCTTTGTTCTCTGCTGCCACATTTCTTATCCCCCCCTCCCCTCTTCATAGAACAGACAGGATCCATCTGATTGAGATTTCCTGATTCTGAGCAGTGGATGACAGAAAGGAGAGGAGGGGGGACCTTGGGAAAGTCTTTTTAAATGCAGATAATGGCATATTTGCCTAATAAACGCAAATACAAAGTTTCTTAAAATCGCTTGGACTATTGATTTTTGCCAAAAAAAATTTTAATGACAGTGACTATTTAATTTAAAGGAATTATCCAGATTTAGAAGAAACACAGCTACTTTCTTGCAAAAGAGCACCCCCCCCCCCCCCCCGTCCTCAGGTTGTGTGTGGCATTACACCGTCATTTACTGGAACTGATTTGCAAAACCCACACCCAAACAGAGGACAGGAGAGGTGCTACTTCTGGAAGAAAGCTGCAATGTTTTTCTAAGCCTAGAAGAGAGTTTTCAACCGTTGATTCAAGGTGGGAAGGGGGCTTATGCATGGATCTTGCTTTATGGCGTACACATGATGCCAGAATCCTCATTCACATACACAGGATTGATCACAGCAAATTTGTTACATGCCAAGCTGTGGGTTGCAAGAATTTTTTTTGGGGAAAAAAAAAGGACAATTCTGAAGTTTACATTGTTCCTTTGAAGCTTCTTTTTATACTCTTGAGTGTTACATAGTTTGGTACATATCACATAGTCCCAGCAGAAGCAGCAACTTTATAGATATGACATATGGGGGGGGATTCACTCCATGCACTTCCTAGAATAGAGAGATCTAGTAATGGTGATTAACCCCGCAGCCTGTCCGAGAATATCGGGGCAAAAACCAGACCACTGCTTAGGGTCTGCATATATGTATGAGGTCAGAGAGAGTCAATGCTTCCATATATTCTTAGAATAATCTGATTACTAGTGATATGATAGTGATGAGGTGAGGAATAGTATGGTATGGTGTGACTGCTGCCAGGGAGCTTCTAGTCTTTTGTCTCATCACTGCTAATCCAGCTTCAAACTTTTTTCAAAAGAGCGGGGTAGGTGGTGGCTGATCATAACATGCGCCTAAGTCCCTGGCCATTGTCCCCCACTCCAGTTCCCAGTCCCCCGGCCGCTTCCTGGTCTGAGCGGGGACCCAGGTTGTGACGTGTCAATCCTGTGTAGCCAGTCAGCGCCTGAGGCAGGACCCCGCTACGACCTGGGTCCATGCTCAGACCAGAAAGCAGCCAGGGGATATCGACATCGCATGTTATGTTCAGCCACATCCTACCCGGCTCTTTTGAAGGGAAAAAAAAAAAGTACTATCCTGGACTTCCCCTTACAGGGGGTATTTCATAAGAAACCATTCAACATCTATCCAATGTTTCTACCAGGAAGAATCAGATATTTTAAACTTATAAAATGACATACTCACATTTTAGCTATCATTTCATACAAACATCTCACTGCAGGACTACAAAGGACTGAGGTGACCATTCTAGGAATTAGTGTGGGGAAATGGAGCGCTGTATCTAATGTGCTGATATGCGCTATAGTGCACAGGGTGCTGAGGATGAAGGTAAGAGACAGTTTCCCTTTAATAGATGAATCATTAGAGAAACACTGGATATTAGAATAGCAACAGACAACTGAATAGATTCATTTTCAGGACCAGAAATACTAGTGCCAGGGCATAATATCCTGCACAGATAACATGGCTGCCACCTGATGATTATTTTATGATGATGCTTGGCAGGAGGTGACAACCAGTCAGAAGTGTGCACATACCCTTACGCCATGTATGATCAACAGGCGCACTCCTATCAGCTAAACAGCACCCGCAAACATTAGCCAATCTAATAGATATACACTTTTCTGTATGTTCTTTTTGTGGTTTTACTTTTTCAGACAGCTTAAAGGGGCTATCCTATACTTACATAAATATAACGTAGTAGGATTTTTTTTTCACCGATGAAAATAAAAACATTTATTTGTTAAAAACAATTGTGGTGATCATTTTTAAAGGCTATGTTCAAACACAGTATTTTCGACAGTCTTTTTTTCAAACAAAACCAGGAATGGGTTGAAAACATAGAAACAGCAAATCTTTCCATTATAATTTTGCCCTGTCAGTTCCACTCCTGGTTTTGGTTGAAAAAATACTGAGCAAAAGACTGATGGAAATACTGTTGTCAACACAGCCTTAGGCTATGTTCACACTACGTAAGTTCCACAGAAATCTATTCGGTACTTACGTAGTGCTGCAAGCTGAGGGAATCCTGGCCGGAGTGTATACACCCCGGCCAGGATCTCTAGTGGCGCTGTGAGAAACTGACCCTGTCAGTTCACACAATGGAGCAAGCGGCTCCGGCCTCATGCTCTATTGTGTGCAGTGGGGAGTTCTGATGCGGGCGCGCACGGATGACTCGCATCAGAACTCAGCGGTGCTAAAGATCATCCGGCTGGTACTGCAGTACAGGCCGGGATGATCTTTTCTGAGACCAGCCGGGTCAGTCTCTTACCAAATGTTAACATAGACTTAAAAGGAATTCTCACGGAGAACTCTCTGTGGATTCCGCAGCTCACTCCTGCACATCTCCACCCTTGCCATAGACTCCATTCTATGGCCGGCGGAGATGCGCGCAGCTCTGAGTGGGCGATCTGCACAGGTTCCGTAGTGTGCACTTACCCTCAGACTACCTATACTAACTGGGTTTCCCCCCACACAGGGTATGCTGTAATTCTCCAACCAAGTGGAGTGCAGTCTTTAGTAAGCTTTTTCCTGACCTTTTTGCCTTGATATGTATGGCTTTCACCTAGAATACTGGAATAACTGCATCGCTAAACACGCTCCAATTCCTTTAACACCATCTTTAAACTTGCATTGACACTCCACTTCTGCAATATTTTACACTTTGGTATTTTATTACAAAAAATATTATGCAGTCAATATACAGGTAAAGCTGAGCAATGTCTTTTACATTTCATAACACTGTAAACATGTACAATATTTTCCTATTCCTCCTAAAATTTAGTAAGTGCAAAATAAGGCAATATTTTACAAAAAATACAAAAAAATAGCACTTCTTACACAGAGAGCTGTATAGCAGTATCTGCTACATGTAATATATTAGCGGATTATAACACACATTTCATTTAGTGACACTGACAGCAGGCTGAATAGAATCATTGTGCACACAACTGTAATCACCAGCAGATGGCGCTGGACCTCTCTAATACATAGTAGGGAGTTGTCAGTTCCTGCTCAATGTTGTTGTGGCATGGGGCTCAGGAGCTGTGTCTGTCCTAGGTGCAGTGGTTGTCAACGCATGATGCAACGATGAACAATAGGTCTGCCCTAAGGGGGCCCTCACACATCCTTTTTGTGTGGCGGTTTTCAGGCATTTAAAAAAAAAAATTTTCTGACGTTTTTGATTTTGTTTGTGGTTCAGGTGTTTTTTGTGTGCTGAACTCTTTTTCCTCTGCCATCACATGACCTAGTTGCTGAACCACAAAAGGTGACAAAAACTCCAGAAAAAAACAGCCATGCGCACAGCAATGGCGTTTTTGAAACAATCAGAACAATCCCATTAAAGTCTATGGTAGAAAAAACGCCACACCCTGAGCATGCTGCATTTTGGAAAAACTGCCAGAGACTCAAAAATGACAGAAAGCAGAGACCCCCCCCCCCCCCCCCCCCCCCCAAAAAAACACCTTGCGTGTAAGGCAGATCATAAACGTCCATTGACCCCCAGCTAACATCTGCCCGTGATCTCAAGGCAGTGTGAAGCCAGCCTAAAGGTACAGTGACTAAACTATTACTGGTTATTTGTTCTGTCTGATGGACAGGGCCAGAGATTTCAGTTCTGAGAACAGACGACCTGAAGACATGAACATGTTGCTGAGCTGATAAGAGAGTCCTGTGCAGACATCACACTGGCCCTTCATGTTGATCCTCTGTAGGGTCTTTCTTCAGGCTAAGGACACCATGGTCTGCCTCTTCTGGCAGTGCCTCATTCCTCACATACATGTAGGCTTCTGTATCAGCCTGGTCCAGGAGATCATCCAAACAGGACACCACAGTATCATGTTCCTGCACTACCTCTGGGTACTGCGAAGCTGACTGATGGATCCGCACTGACCTCCGCACTGGGGTGAGACGCTTCCACTCTTGGCCGCTTCCAGGAATCTTCTTCTTGCTGTTTGGAAATATGGGAATCGGTGAATAACTAACATACATGTAGTAAAATCCAGACAAATCTTCAAAACTGAACACCTACATCCTTAACCTCTTAACGACGCAGGACGAGCATACGAGTATGCTTGTCCTGCGGCCGTTAAGGGTAAACAGAGAGGGCTCCCAACGCGGTCCCCAGTTGCTATGTGCAGCTGGGGGACGCATGTATTAGCCGGTGCGGCCAATCGCCACTCCCGGCTAATTATTTAAATGCAGCTGTCAAAGCTGACATCTGCATTTAAATAGCCCGTGTCCCCCTGTCCCTGGTGTCTAGTGGGGGGGGATCTCCCCTTGCCCGATGCGATCCCGGAGGGGAGATACCTTCTACTGAGCCAGCTGGGGCTCAGCGTCGTAATGGCACTGATCCCGACTCGGCAAACACTAGGTCTGGTCTGCTGCAGACCAGAATAATAGAGCACTGATCTGATGGATCAGTGCTCTATTATAAACAGCATTGAAGTCAATGGGAGATCAGTGCTGTGCATATAGAAGTTCCCCAGGGGGCTTCTATTTAATGTATGTGGGGAAAAAAAAAAAAAAAAAAAAAAGACTTTTTATTAATAAAAAAATCCCCTCCCTTAATAAAAGTTTAAATCACCCCTCTCATTTTTGTTTAAATCAAATCAAGAGAAAATGTAATAAAACATGATCAAAAAGTCGCATATACGCAAAAAAGAGACAGAAAGAAAGAAAGAACAGATCATGGCACAAAGAATTACTTCTCACACAGCTCCACAGACCAAGGGATAAAAGCATTATAAGGATGGGAATAAAGCAATTTTAAACACATTTAGTTTTTTTTTTTTATTTAAATTTTTTTAAAAGCCATCAAATAAAATAAAATGTATACAAGTTTCATATTGTTGCAATCGTACTAACTTGAGGAACATAGATAACAAGTCAGTTTTACCATAGGGTGAACGGCGTAAACAGGAAACCCCTCAAAATAAAAAGAATTGAACCTTTTTTTCAATTTCACTGCACATATAATTTGTTTCTGGTTTTGCAGCATATTTTATGTAAATATTAAGTCTGTAATTACAAAGTATAATTGGTGTCGCAATATATAAGGGCTTATGTGGGTCTGTAGGGGAAAATATGCAAGTGCAGTGGCCTTTTAAACACGAGGAGGAAAAAACGAAAGCGCAAAAATGAAAACTGGCTCCGTCCTTAAAGGGTTAAAGAAGTATTTTCCCCAGCTTGTATGCCCTATTGAAAGTGATCGGGGTCTGACTGTACCGACAAAGTTGATACAGTCAATCCTGGAATGAATGGTGTGCGCACGATCTCGAAAGTCTGCCCTCCATTTATTCGTTCTTAGGACTCCCTGAATAGGCGTTACACCTCGCCATGTTGGTTTATGCAAGTCTTGACAATGGTTACAAAGTGCGCACAGGCTTATATATAAATGTTGACTTCTGCAGACTTGTGAGCTTCAGGAAAATGGAAAGTGATTACTAACATCCCCAAGGGCTAAGGTTAAATAGGATATGAGCATTAAAAGTAACCTGTACATTTACAAAGCTGTTGCCTCCTACAGGAATTGTAGTAACATACGGATGAAGCCATGTGCAGACTGTATGCAGCCTATACACATGTATGGGCCTTATGTCTAAGACTTTGTAATCACAATTCTGTATCAGAATACACAACCGTTACCTGGAAAGAGATGTGATCTGGAGCTTCACGGCAGAGCCCTGGTCACATACGCCCGCTCCAGTACAGGTGGTCTTCATCTCTTCTGTACGGTTTGTATATGGAGTCAATGGGATGTCCTCATGGATATCATTCTCCACCTCCTCCTTCTCAGCTGGCAAAGGTCCAAATGTGACCACTAGAGAAGAAAAGCCATGAGTATTATGTGGAGAGTCCCCCGTCTTTCATTGTAGGGTAATAAATAGAGTGATATAAATTACCTTTTGTCTTCTTGCTTGTGTTCTTCATGATGTCAAACACAACTTCCCTCAGCTCTTCAATTGGCTGAAATGAAATAGACAGCAGGTTAAAGCAGGACTATACTAGAGCCTATTGCCAGAAAATCTAGTGAGGGTCTAACAGATCTAGTAGTCACAGTAAAGCTGACCATACATGCTCGCCCGACAACTGTTACTTGATCCCTCCATATGCACACCTGGCTCAGCCAAGCGTGCATGTGTTTTCAATGGAGAAGAGAAAGAAAGCCACTGGCAGACATTTCTGGCAGCAGCTTATCTCCCAATGACATAAGGATAAGGGTATGCTAAAATCTTTTTTTAATTACTTTTTTTAAATTAGTGTCAGGAAGTGGTGTATTCTTTCCAGTCTGACACAGTGCTCTCTACTGCCACCTCTGTCTGCGACAGGAACCATCCAGACCAGTAGCAAATCCCCATAGAAAACCTCTCCTGCTCTGGACAGTTCCTGACATGGACAGAGGTGGCAGCAGAGAGCACTGTGTCAGACTGGAAAGAATACACCACTTCCTGCAGATTTTTAAATAGATAAGACATTCAGATGATGAGTGTAGTTGTTGGGACAATCTCTATAAGAGCAAGCCTATTTTAGATCTTCAGAACAACCAGGAGAAGTATGAGCAGCAGAGATAGAGAGAAGTACGGGCAGAGAAGAAACTTACTGTAGCCCCAAACTGGACCCCTTGTTTGTACACGTCAATAACGTCATCGATGCCTTCCCGTTCTAAGAGCCTAGCCTTACACACCCAGTACTTGGCAAATTTCTTTGCTTCAGGGACCTTGTCCAATGCAGCATGTATATCTTCTCCTGGAACGCCCTATAGGACAAGAACGAGAGAATATTCAAATCCATAGTATTCACAGTGCACACTTGCAGAAAGCCAATGCTATGGAGACATGACATGGCGGAAAACCTTTACCTTCTCGATGAGTTCTAGACACTCGCTAAGCGTCTGGCTGATTTTGATTGACAGACAAAGGAGCTCCTCCTCTTCCTCGATGCCTTCCCATAAAGAGCGGTCACAGGGGTTATGCTTTTTTGCTGTAGGTGGCCTCTTCGGTGGCAGTACCATAGGTGGTCTCTTGTAGGTTTTACCCTTCGAGTTTAGCCATTCTTCTAACTTCTTCCTTATAAGTGGAAAAAAAAAGAGTTTTACAATCACTCGTACATATAGACATACAGGAACCATTGCAAATTACAATCACACACACACACACACACATACACACACACACCACCTATCATAAGAGTTTAGTGCTTCCCTGTTTAGATAGAGTACAAGACAAAGTACGGGCCTGACCAAGATAGCTACACGCTGTACTTCACTGTCTACACCAGGCCTATTGAGCTAATGGTGGGGATCAGAGATAGCTGCAATCCCAGCCACTGCAGCAAAATGTGTGCTGTCTATTATAGACAACACCCACTGCTCATACCATCCATCTGTAAGTTTACCATCAGTGTGGTTCTGCTGCAGGGGTACTGTAGTATAACATAGTGTCCACTCCAATGGTCCCTGTCTGCCACAGCAAGAAATACTGTTTTTTAGTGCCTCTCCCTAAGCAAGGGTCCCCTCTACAACATCTATATCTATATTATAGCCTATCACCTACCTGCGGTCTTCCACAGTCATTCTGGGAGTCTGTGGTCGGCAGGCGGAGTCCGTGGCAGTCAGGTTGGATGCTTTTGTGGTGGATTTCTTAGTCTCAGCAGTCACACCTTGTTGCTTGTCCCCCCCAATCCCATTCTGTTTAGCGTACTCATTCTTTGATCTGTCTACGGCTTTATTCCATCCAGTTGGCCCTGTGCTTTTTCGCGGGGCTATCGGTTTATTCAGTGTATGAGTTTTCTGGCTATTGGCCATGTGCTTTGAAGCGATATCAGAACTGTGTGGTTTTATCTTGGGAGCAGACACAGGACCTGTGCTAACCTTCTTATTCGCCATGATATTGGAGGATGCCCCCGGTATGGCTGAGCTGGGCTTGGTAGGACAAGTGGTTTTTTGTGATTTCCTCTCCACCGGCTCCTTGCGGACATCTAGTGGTTGCTTTGCGCCATCATTCCTTGAAGTCTTGATCAGGAAGCTTCTTTCACTTACACTTTTAGATCCAGACATGCTTACTCTAGAGACTATGCGGATGTGTCCAGCGCTGGCCACGGACATGGGCGTCCCAGCTGGTGGCTGAGGCTTAGCATCATGAAGATTGGTCTTGGTAGTCTGTGTTATGGTTTTGGTTAGAGGGATTTTCTTAGACTGGGCGATGTTCTGCTCTCTGCCCTTAGCCTGAATACCTGAGCATAGCCCTGATGCATGTTGGTCCCTCCAGGCAGGTGATGTATTGTCCATCACACAGATTTCTGATTTCTCCCCATGCTGAGTTTTTGTATAGACGACGGTTAATGCGACGTCCGATTTGTCACTTCTTTTCAGCTTTATAGAATGGGGAACAGTAGAGGGCTGTAATGTCCTTCCTGCATGGTCTGGTCTCGTTCTTAGTAGGCCGCCGCGAGATGGAGGAGCGTTTCTGGATAAGGTTTTATTCTCAGGTCTGCTGGCTGCGACCATCTGCTGGGTAGGTAGTTTTCCTGAGCTTGGCTTGTATGGAAGGGATCTAGCGTTGGAGGTTTTGCTTCTACTTGATTCAGAAGCAAGATGGGACCCTTTATAAGAAGCATTTTTCTATAAAGAATACACAACACATCCATTTACCATTGTGATACAGTGACGTGGCCACAAGGACAGGTTTTACTATATTCCACATACAGATTTTCAACTTTTTTCTTTATGTTAATAGAGTTTAATTGTAGCTTGTTCTTCTGATCCAATAAAGTCAAATTAAATCAGCACAAAAACGATGGCTGCCAGGAGCTTTATGGTATGAGTTTTTATGGCTGAGCAGCTGCATGCAAGCCTTATACCACCAAGCATTGGATGTAGTGGTATAAAGACCGCCGCCACTCATCTTTGGAGCAGAGAAAATGTTTTTTGTGGAGTGGTGAACCTCACTTCCCTATCCAGCGTCTGATGGACAAGTCTGGATCTGGTGAATTCTGGGGATTGACTCAATATTAAAGGGGTACTCCGGCAAAACAAAAATTCAGATCAACTGGTGTCTAAAAGTTATATAGATTTATAAATAACTTCTATTTAAAAATCTCAAATCTTCCAATACTTATCAGCTGCTGTATGTCCTGAAGGAAGTGGTGTAGTCTAGCCAGTCTGACACAATGTCAGGAACTAATAAACGCGTGGAGACAGCACTCAGGTGAAAAAAAGTGTGGTTTATTCACATCCTACTTCCCGCAACGTTTTGGCTGACACTCAGCCTTTCTTAAAGTGTCACTGTCGTGAAATTTTTTTTTGCAGAAATCAATAGTCCAGGCGATTTTAAGAAACTTTGTAATTGGGTTTATTATCAGAAAAATGCATTTTTATCATGAAAAAGCTGTTTGAAGCTCTCCCCCCTGTCTTCATTGTTCTCCTATGGAGAGAGCTAAACAAAAGACCAAAACAGGACAACAAAGAGTTAATCTACAAATATCTCACCCGTTATCTTCTTGGACAGTCACCAGTGACCTGTCTGAGCTCGGATTACAGCTGTCACCCAGCTCCGTGCCTGTAATCCTCTGTTATCTGCTTTCTGCTGCCGGCTAACTCCCTCCTTCCTCCTCCCCCCTCCCCTCTCCCTAGAGCAGACAGGGGACGTCTCCTGCAACAAGTCACAATTTTCAGATTTTTCAGAGTGGATGAAAAAGAGGAAGGAGGGGGGGACCTGGGAAAAGGCTTTTTACATGCAGATAATGGCAGATTTGGCTAATAAACCCAATTACAAAGTTTCTTAAAATCGCCTGGACTATTGATTTCTGCAACAAAAAAAAAATACGACAGTGACTCTTTAAGCGTGAGTGTCAGCCGAGACGTTGCGGGAAGTAGGATGTGAATAAACCACACATTTTTTCACCTGAGTGCTGTCTCCACGCGTTCATTGGATTTTGTCCGGACGGTTGGGATCCCGTTTGGTGAGACGTGCACCCTCCTATTTTTGACTATTTTGTGCCTAACCTGTGCTGTTCCAATACTAGTTGGATTTCACAATGTCAGGAACTGTCCAGAGCAGTAACAGGTCCCCATAGAAGAACTCACTTGCTCTGGACAGTTCCTGTCATGGACAGAGGTGGTAGCATAGAGTGCTGTGTCAGACTAGAAATAATACACCCCTTCCTGCAGGGCAAACAGTAAGTACTGGAATACTTGAGATCTTTAAATAGAAGTAATATAAAAATCTGTATAACTTTCTGACCCAGTTTATTTAAAAGTTTGAAAAAAAAATGTTCAACACGTCAGAAGTTTGGCAAAGACCCCCCCATCACCCTCAAAATCATGTATTGGAAGAGGGGTAAGTGTCACTGTCGTTTAAATTAATTTTTTTTTTTTTTTTTTGCAGAAATCAGTCGTACAAGTGATTTTAAGAAACGTAATTGGGTTTATTAGCCAAAAATGCATTTTTATCATGAAAAAGCAGTTTGAAGCTCTCCCCTCTGTCTTCATGGTTCTCTATGGAGAGGGGTGGAGGGAGATGAGGCACCAAAACAGGACAACAAGGAGTTAATTTACAACTACATCACCGGGCTATCTCCTCTGAAGTCAGCACTGACCTCTCTGACTGCTGAATACCGGCTTTCACACAGGTCCCACTGTGTAATCCTTTGTTCTCTGCTGGTGACTAATCTCCCTCCTCCCCTCTCCATAGATTACACAGGGCACGTCTGACGTAAACCAGTCGAGATTTCCTGATAATGAGCGAATGAGAGAAAGGAAGGGAGGGGGAGGGGGGGGGGAGACCTGGGGAAAGTCTTTTTGAATGCAGATAATGGTATATTTGCTTAATAAACCCAATTACAAAGTTTCTTAAAATCGCCTGGACTATTGATTTCTGGAGGAAAAAAAAAAAAACACAGTTACACTTTAAAGCAGCCTCTGCAACTATTACATGATGTGTTGGCTCTCTATTTTCTGCTGCAGTGTGAGACTGTATATCAGGATAAAAATGCAATGATTGCAATAAATAGAAACAATAGAACATTTGCTCACTTACCTGTTTAGCAGATTCTTGTGGCCTTTTACTTTGTAGATTGGTGCAATCTTTTAGATATGGTCTGTAAAACACATGGCACATTTGTAAGTAAGAGCCCAGGGATTCTCTTTTACCTCTTTCCTGATTTGTCCATTTCAGTAAATACTAACATTCCGCATAAAATAGCAATTCTGCAGCATATTTCCTTGTAACGCTTCTTTCCTCTGATCCTCCTTATGAACATTAACAAATAAACTGACAAGTGGGTGTTACCAAATAGGTGTGTGTCCCTCTAAAGGACTGAAAAAACCCATTCATGTCTATTCATAAAAATTCCTGGAAGAATACCAGGGGGTCAGCACCCAAATGAGATTTAATGGGGTTTGTTTGGTTCTGCCATTGCTTCTGTTATTTTACATGGTAAAAATGCTTCATACTGTGCTATTTTTTTCTATTAACCCTTTGAGGACCAGGCCCAAAATGACCCAGTGGACAGTGCAAATTCTGATCTTTGCGCTTTTGTTTTTCCCTCCTCCCCTTCTAAGAGTTTTAGCACTTTCAGGTTTCTATCTACAACCCATGTAATGGCTTGTTTGTTACAGGAATAGTTGTACTGTGTAATGACGTCTTTCATTTTACCATAACATGTATGACGGAATCCCAAATATATTATTTATGAAGATATAAATAGGCGAAATCGTAAAAAAGAATGCAATATGGTAACGTTTGGGGGGTTCCTGTGTCTACGTAATGTACTATATGGTAAAAGCGACATGATACTATTATTCTATAGGTCAGTCCGAACACAACCATATGCAGGTTACACAGATTCTCTAATGTTATATATATTTTTTTTAAGTAAAAACTTTTTTTTGGCAATTAAATATTAATAAAATGGGCCTACTGTGACGCTTATAACAGTTTTATTTTTTCACCTACGGGGCTGTATCGGGTGTCATTTTTTCCGCAATGATCTCTAGTTTTTATTAATACCATATTTGTGAAGCTCGAACGTTTTGATCACTTATTTTTTTTATATTTAATGTAACATAAAATCGGTGATCCGCACACTTTTTTCCCTCTTTTCTCCTATACGCCGTTCGCAATGACACTTGTTAGATTTTAATAGATCGAACAATTATGCACGCTACGGTATATGTTTATTTTTATATGTTTTATTTATATAATAGGAAAGGGGGGTGATTTCAACTTTTATTGGGGGAGGGGTTTTGGGATAGTGTATTAGTGATTTTAACTTTTTTTTTTACTACACATTTTAAGTCCCTTTGGGGGACTTGTAAATACATTAGTTTGATTTCATACACTAATCATTGCTATGCCATAGGCATAGCATTGATCAGTGTTATTGGCGCTCTGCTCATTGAGCCTGCCTGTGCAGGCTCCGTGAGCAGATCGCCGATCGGACCGCACGGAGGCAGGTGAGAGACCTCCGGCGGTCCGTTTTAACGATCGGGACCGTCCTGATCGGTAAGTGACAGGGGACTCCCCCTGTCACTTACACTTAAACGCCGTGGCGTTTAAGGAGTAAATGAAACGCTGCAGCACGATTGCTGCAGCCTGTCATTAACGTTGAGGCGCCGGCTGCTCACTGCAGCCGGCCCCCACCTACTATGGAGCACTCTCCGCTCCGGAGCGCGCTTCATAGCTCAGGACGTACCGGTACGCCCAGGGTCGTCTGGGCACAGACTTCCAGGGCGTACCAGTACATCCTAGGTCATCTAGGGGTTAAAGGAGAAGTCCAGTGAGAATTTTTATTAAAGTATTGTATTGCCCCCTATAAGTTATACAAATCCCCAATATACACTTATTATGGGAAACGCTTATAAAGTGCTTTTTTCCCTGCACTTACTACTGTATCAAGGCATCACTTCCCAGATAACATGGTGATGTCACTTCCTGGATAACATGGCGATGTCACTTCCTGGATAACATGGCGATGTCACAACCCAACTCCCAGAGCTGTGCTGGCTGTGGCTGCTGGAGAGGATGATGGCAGAGGGATGCTCAGTGTCCCTCCAGTGCCCTGTGTCCCTCAGTGTCCCCCTGCCATCATCCTCTCCAGCAGCCACAGCCGCACAGCTCTGGGAGTCGGGTCGTGACATCACCATGTTATCCAGGAAGTGACATCACCATGTAAGTGTATATTGGGGATTTGTATAACTTTTGGGGGGCAATTCAATACTTTAATAAAAATTTTGGGATGTGAACAGAGTCTAAGCTGTCATTACATCTCTATGGCGTAAGGTCAGTGTGGTCTAAACTAGTTTTTCTCAACTCCAGTCCTCATGGCAACCAACAGGTCATGTTTTGAGGATTTCCTTAGTATTTCACAGGTGATATAATTATACTCAGTGCATCAGATAATATCACAGGTGATATAATGTACACATCAGGTATTATTACAGATGTTCTTTGTATGGGATATCCTCATAACCTGACCTGTTGGTGGCCATGATGACTGGAATGGGGAAACACTGGTCTAACCTGATAGTGAGGAACAGGGTTTGTGTGTTAGAGTTGTTACAGACGGGTTTTGAACGCTTTTTTCACTTTTTATATGTGACGTTCTCTGGCGGACTTGAACGATAGATCTTTCCTTGTTTGGTTGTAGGGAGACATCTATCAATCAAGGCTTGAGGCTGTGAGGATCATAAAGGGTTTTCTCATTAAAGACACTGGTACTATAGGTCTAGAATGGGCATTTATGAGTAGGCAGTAGATTAAAGGTGTATAAATGTGTAGAATACTTATAACTTATCCACGGGAGAGTCCCAGACGGGTATACCCCTTTAAGTGTCAGACCACTTTAACGTGACAACTCATATCATGTCTACTTACTTGCAATTGTTTTGAAGTTTCAGCTTCCCTTTAGCTGCCAAGTATTCCAGAAGCTTCAGCCGGCGCTCTTCTATAAAGAAAAAGAACGGGTGACGTTTATAGTATGTGAGATATCAGAATTTTAGTTTTTTAGATGGAAAAATTATTTGTAGCCCCGTTAGATAGGGTAGTGGTTCACAACATACATTCACACTTCATTGAGACCCCCTACTCCTTAGCTGGAAGAAACCTGGCATCATGTGTATGATGTGTACACATGGGGGTGTATATGACTGGTAATGTATATAGTGTGTACACATGGGGGTGTATATCACTGGTAATGTATATGGTGTGTACACATAGGGGTGTATATCACTGGTAATGTATATCGTGTGTACACATAGGGGTGTTTATCACTGGTAATGTATATGGTGTGTACACATAGGGGTGTATATCACTGGTAATGTATATGTTGTGTACACATAGGGGTGTATATCACTGGTAATGTATATGGTGTGTACACATGAGGGTGTATATCACTGGTAATGTATATGGTGTGTACACATGAGGGTGTATATCACTGGTAATGTATATGGTGTGTACACATGAGGGTGTATATCACTGGTAATGTATATGGTGTGTACACATAAGGGTGTATATCACTGGTAATGTATATGTTGTGTACACATAGGGGTGTATATCACTGGTAATGTATATGGTGTGTACACATAGGGGCGTATATCACTGGTAATGTATATGTTGTGTACACATAGGGGTGTATATCACTGGTAATGTATATGGTGTGTACACATGGGGGTGTATATCACTGGTAATGTATATGGTGTGTACACATAGGGGTGTATATCACTGGTAATGTATATGGTGTGTACACATAGGGGTGTATATCACTGGTAATATATATGGTGTGTACACATGAGGGTGTATATCACTGGTAATGTATATGATGTGTACACATGAGGGTGTATATCACTGGTAATGTATATGTTGTGTACACAGGGGGGTGTATATCACTGGTAATGTATATGGTGTGTACACAGGGGGGTGTATATCACTGGTAATGTATATGTTGTGTACACAGGGGGGTGTATATCACTGGTAATGTATATGTTGTGTACACATGAGGGTGTAGATCACTGGTAATGTATATGGTGTGTACACATGAGGGTGTAGATCACTGGTAATGTATATGGTGTGTACACATGGGGGGTGTATATGACTGGTAATGTATATGGTGTGTACACATGGGGGTGTATATCACTGGTAATGTATATGGTGTGTACACATAGGGGTGTATATCACTGGTAATGTATATGTGTGTACACATGAGGGTGTATATCACTGGTAATGTATATGGTGTGTACACATAGGGGTGTATATCACTGGTAATGTATATGGTGTGTACACATGGGGGTGTATATCACTGGTAATGTATATGGTGTGTACACATAGGGGTGTATATCACTGGTAATGTATATGGTGTGTACACATAGGGGTGTATATCACTGGTAATGTATATGTTGTGTACACATAGGGGTGTATATCACTGGTAATGTATATGTTGTGTACACATGGGGGGTGTATATGAATGGTAATGTATATGGTGTGTACACATGGGGGGTGTATATCACTGGTAATGTATATGGTGTGTACACATGGGGGGTGTATATGAATGGTAATGTATATGGTGTGTACACATGGGGGGTGTATATGAATGGTAATGTATATGGTGTGTACACATGGGGGGTGTATATCACTGGTAATGTATATGGTGTGTACACATGGGGGGTGTATATCACTGGTAATGTATATAGTGTGTACACATAGGGGTGTATAATCACTGGTAATGTATATGGTGTGTACACATAGGGGTGTATATGAATGGTAATGTATATGATGTGTACACATGGGGGTGTATATGAATGGTAATGTATATGGTGTGTACACATGGGGGTGTATATGAATGGTAATGTATATGGTGTGTACACATGGGGGGTGTATATCACTGGTAATGTATATAGTGTGTACACATAGGGGTGTATAATCACTGGTAATGTATATGGTGTGTACACATAGGGGTGTATATGAATGGTAATGTATATGATGTGTACACATAGGGGTGTATATGAATGGTAATGTATATGATGTGTACACATGGGGGTGTATATGAATGGTAATGTATATGGTGTGTACACATGAGGGTGTATATCACTGGTAATGTATATGTTGTTACACATAGGGGTGTATATCACTGGTAATGTATATGGTGTGTACACATAGGGGTGTATATCACTGGTAATGTATATGGTGTGTACACATAGGGGTGTATATCACTGGTAATGTATATGTTGTGTACACATAGGGGTGTATATGAATGGTAATGTATATGGTGTGTACACATGGGGGGTGTATATCACTGGTAATGTATATGGTGTGTACACATAGGGGTGTATATCACTGGTAATGTATATGGTGTGTACACATAGGGGTGTATATCACTGGTAATGTATATGGTGTGTACACATGGGGGGTGTATATGAATGGTAATGTATAAGATAGGTATACAAGAAGTCTCCATATAATGGCTTTATATATATATATATATATATATATATATGTCGGTAGTATGAATACATACAATATGTGTAGTGCTGTTATTATGACTAGATAGACATAGATTGTATTGTAGGTATCAGCGCTGACTCTGTACATGCAGACAGTCCGGTGAGCGCAGCGGCTGCAGCCATACACACACATGCCCAGTGTCTCTCCCACACCACCGCCTCACCTTCCGCCGTCTGCCTCCTCGCCGCTTCCATTATATATAGCAGTACAGGGACCGCGGCTATCAACCGGTGATCTCACTTTCTCCACAACCGCCGTAGTTCAAACTAACCAACCAATCACATTCAGCGTTCTAAACACTTCCATCCAATCACCTTCTCTTAGACGCTTCTGTTTTTTTTCTCTCTCTCTAAAAACTTTATTGACAATAACACAATCCGCAGCTGAGGTTTTGCCCGTACGACGCTGGAAACCGGGAAGGGAGAGCTGTGTATTACAGTCACTGCTGATTGGATAAGGGGCGTGGTAAGCTGTTGCCGTGGTTTCTGGTGTCGGTAATAGGTAAATATCGGTATTAGGGGACTTAGTTGTGCGACAGGTACAAGAAATAGACCTGTAGCAGGCTGAAGACCTCTTTATCAACATTTACTATATTCCGCAATACTACATACCCGCCGCAAGGGGGCGCATAAAGCTGTAAAACACTACATAGACTTCCTATTCAGCTGTGGCTTCATAAACACTATGGCTCAGATCTAGCTCTGTGCCTCGAATAGTTTGGTGTTGACCAAAGCAACCTAGCACAATTTATGCTAATGAGGTGTGATTGGTTGCTATGAGAGTCACTTCTAGTTTCAGGCTGTGTTCACACACTGCAGTTTTGATTACAGTGCAGCAATGAAATTGCAGCATTTATGAACACAGCCTTAGGCCATCTGATATATCTGTGCCTATATAGACAAAAGTATAGGTCCCCTCCACATTGCACATATATAGGGCCGTATTTACCACTAGGCACCCGGGGTCCGGTGCCTAGGGCAGCACTTAGGAGCAGGGGAAAGGAAACCTTTTTTGTTTTTATCTTTTTATTCTCCCACCTCCTTTTCAGATTTGCCAGTAAATCTGGTGTCTTCGAGGGGGATGGGGGGGGGGGGGGGGTTATTGGTCAGGTGTGGTATAGCAGTGTTATCCAGTCACAGTATGGCGGTATTGGTCAGGTCTGGTATAGCAGTGTTATTCAGTCACAGTATGGCGGTATTGGTCAGGTCTGGTATAGCAGTGTTATTCAGTCACAGTATGGCGGTATTGGTCAAGTCTGGTATGGCGGTGTTATCCAGTCACAATATGGCGGTATTGGTCAGGTCTTATATGACAGTGTTATCCAGTCACAGTATGGCGGTATTGGTCAGGTCTGGTATGGCGGTGTTATCCAGTCACAGCATGGTGGTATTAGTCAGGTCTGGTATGGCTGTGTTATCCAGTCACAGTATGGCGGTATTGGTCAGGTCAGGTATAGCAGTGTTATCCAGTCACAGTATGGTGGTATTGGTCAGGTCTGGTATAGCAGTATTATCCAGTCACAGTATGGTGGTATTGGTCAGGTGTGGTATAGCAGTGTTATCCAGTCACAGTATGGCGGTATTGGTCAGGTCAGGTATAGCAGTATTATCCAGTCACAGTATGGTGGTATTGGTCAGGTGTGGTATAGCAGTGTTATCCAGTCACAGTATGGCGGTATTGGTCAGGCCTGGTATGGCAGTGTTATCCAGTCACAGTATGGTGGTATTGGTAAGGTCTGGTATGGCAGTGTTATTCAGTCACAGTATGGCGGTATTGGTCAAGTCTGGTATGGCGGTGTTATCCAGTCACAGCATGGTGGTATTAGTCAGGTCTGGTATAGCAGTGTTATTCAGTCACAGTATGGCGGTATTGGTCAAGTCTGGTATGGCGGTATTAGTCAGGTCTGGTATAGCAGTGTTATTCAGTCACAGTATGGCGGTATTGGTCAAGTCTGGTATAGCAGTGTTATCCAGTCACAGTATGGCGGTATTGGTCAGGTCTGGTATGGCAGTGTTATCCAGTCACAGTATGGCGGTATTGGTCAGGTCAGGTATAGCAGTGTTATCCAGTCACAGTATGGTGGTATTGGTCAGGTCTGGTATAGCAGTGTTATTCAGTCACAGTATGGCGGTATTGGTCAAGTCTGGTATGGCGGTGTTATCCAGTCACAGCATGGTGGTATTAGTCAGGTCTGGTATAGCAGTGTTATTCAGTCACAGTATGGCGGTATTGGTCAAGTCTGGTATGGCAGTGTTATCCAGTCACAGTATGGCGGTATTGGTCAGGTCTGGTATGGCAGTGTTATCCAGTCACAGTATGGCGGTATTGGTCAGGTCAGGTATAGCAGTGTTATCCAGTCACAGTATGGTGGTATTGGTCAGGTCTGGTATGGCTGTGTTATCCAGTCACAGTATGGTGGTATTGGTCAGGTCTGGTATGGCAGTGTTATCCAGTCACACTATGGCGGTATTGGTCAGGTCTGGTATGGCGGTGTTATCCAGTCACAGTATGGTGGTATTGGTCAGGTCTGGTATGGCAGTGTTATCCAGTCACAGTATGGTGGTATTGGTCAGGTCTGGTATGGCGGTGTTATCCAGTCACAGTATGGTGGTATTGGTCAGGTCTGGCGTAGCGGTGTTATCCAGTCACAGTATGGCGGCATTGGTCAGGTCTGGTATGGCAGTGTTATCCAGTCACAGTATGGTGGTATTGGTCAGGTCTGGTATGGCAGTGTTATCCAGTCACAGTATGGTGGTATTGGTCAGGTCTGGTATGGCGAGGAAGGTATGCCTTTTATGGTGCGTTTACACAGAGAGATTTATTTTACAGATTTTTGAAGCCAATGCCAGGAATGGATTTGAAGAGAGGAGAAATCTTTCCCCTATGACCTGTTCTCTGTTTAGAGTCTGTGTCTGGCTTTGGCTTATAAAGATCAATCTCTCTGTGTAAGCGCATGCTTACTTTCATCCTTGGTGCCGTTCTGGTGCGGTTAGCCGTGTGCTCCAAGGTCCAGTAAGACCGTTATGAGTACTGGGGGAAGCTTTAGGAGCACTGGGGGAAGCGTTAGGAGCACTGGAGGAAGCGTAAGGAGCACTGGGGGAAGCATTAGGAGCACTGGGGAAGCGTTAGGAGCACTGGAGGAAGCGTTAGGAGCACTGGGGGAAGCGTTAGGAGCACTGGGGGAAGCGTTAGGAGCACTGGAGGAAGCGTTAGGAGCACTGGAGGAAGCGTTAGGATCACTGGGGGAAGCGTTAGGAGCACTGGGGGAAGCATTAGGAGCACTGGGGGAAGCGTTAGGAGCACTGGGGGAAGCGTTAGGAGCACTGGGGGAAGAGTTAGGAGCACTGGGGGAAGCGTTAGGAGCACTGGGGGAAGCGTTAGGAGCACTGGGGGAAGCTTTAGGAGCACTGGGGGAAGCGTTAGGAGCACTGGGGGAAGCGTTAGGAGCAGTGGGGGAAGCTTTAGGAGCACTGCCCGGGTGGTTCCCATAATGCCGTAGGGGACCTCAATTTACTGTTACATAAAGGCTGACTCCATTGGTCAGCGCTGGATTTGATATATCTGTGACAATGGGACTGCATGACACACATTTTTATTTTTTTCATATTTGGACTTCTATTTGGGCATTGTGGCTGTCTCTCTGGTGAGGGCACTATAGCTGGCACTTCATGACAACACCTTTCCTAACTTTTTAATCTCATTTCCCATGTCTTGGTAAATCCACTCTTCCTCAAATAACTTGATCAACATTATAAGAGTAAACTTGTCTTGGGTAACTTCCTGTTGCTGTTTACTTCAGTTTTCCCATGGCTGAAGCTGCGATTACATTTGTTTAAATTTCGCAACACCTGCATAAGTTCTGCTCCATTTTAGGGGTCACAGAGATGCCTGCAGTCACCCAAGTCAGCAGCAGGGGGTGCTGCTACCTTCTAGCTTCTTAAAGGGGCATTCCTCCAAGAGCTAAAAAAACAAAATATTCCCAAACCTAGCTGGTCTTACCAAGTCCCCCTGAGTATTTTGAGCCATCTCCCGTCTTTCTAGCTGCTTACGTTCCATAGTTACAAGTTTTTTTTAAAAAGCCTATCCGGCCAGAAAACGACATCTCCCATCATGCAATGCTTATGCCTGATTGGTACATGATGTAGCAGAGCTGATAGCCACAAGATATGGCAGAGTTGAGTTGAGGTAGTAACATAGTAGAGTTGAGGCAGTGATATAGCAGAGTTGAGGCATTGATATATCAGAGTTGAGGTAGTGATATAACAGAGTTGAGGTAGTTGCGGGGGGCGGGTGAGCAGGGGGGGCCGCGGATGAGCACAGTCAGGGGAACAGTGTGGGGGGCACAGGTAAGCTCAGGGGCAGGGGGGCAGACAGGTGACCTGAGGAAAGGTAGACACTGATCAGCAGCAGCTGTCAGTGTCCTCTCTCACTTCAGTTGGCAGGGTTAGAAGCGTTAACCCAGCCCAGTGAAAAGATGGAGGACACGTGATCCCAACACGGAGGGTGGGGGCCAGGAGCAGGGAGTGGTGACGGGTTGGACTGAGATTTGATGATTCTATGTGTTTGGTGGGGGTGAATGCACCTAGATAATAGCAAAACTGTGCAGAATCCATAATACATTGATAGTGGAAAGATGGAAAGCTATGGGTGGGCAATGTATTAACGCAAAAAAAAAAAAAAAATATGGGGGGGGGTAATACCCCTTTAACTTTCCCACTCCTTGTTCACTTTTTGCTGAAGATACTTCCTTTGGTTGCTACAGGAGATATTGTTTAGTGTATTCCATTAACAACTTGAAGGGGTACTCTGGAGAAAAAAAATGTTTTTAAATTCACTGGTATCAGAAAGTAAATTTCATCTATTTTAATAAACTCAAGTCTTCCAGTACTTATCAGCTGCTGTATGTCCTGCAGGAAGTGGTGTATTCTTTCCAGTATGACACAGTGCTCTGTGCTGCCACCTCTGTCCATGTAAGGAACTGCCCAGAGCAGATGCAGCAAATCCCCATAGAAAAACTCTTCTGCTCTGGACAGTTCCTGTCCTGTGTCACACTGGAAAGAATACACCAGTTCCTGTAAGCCATACAGCAGCTAATAAGTATTGGAAGACTTGAGATTTTTAAATAAAAGTAATTTACAAAACTTTCTGACACCAGTTGATTTAAAAACTTTTTTTTCTCTGGAGGACCCCTTTAACTGAGTATTGTAGATTTATGCATGTGTGCAAATTTCTTCATGCAGATCCACTGGGGGGAAAAACCAGTGTCTCTTCCCCATACATGTGTGCGTACTGCTAGAAAACCCGATGGATCTTATATAGTTCAGAACCAGAGTTAGAGATGTTGCACCCATAATTCAGGCCCTCAAACGATCTGTATTATTAGCCGTCTGAATGAGGTAATAAAAAAGAGTTGCCCCCCAAATGTTATACAAATACCCTATATACACTTATTATGGGAAATGCTTATAAAGTGCTTTCCCCTGCACTTACTACTGCATCAAGGCTTCACTTCCTGGATAACATGGTGATGTCACTTCCTGGATAAAAAAAAATGATGATGTCACTTCCTGGATAACATGGTGATGTCACTTCCTGGATAGAATGGTGATGTCACTTCCTGAATAAAATGGTGATGTCACGACCCGACTCCCAGAGCTGTGCGGGCTGTGGCTGCTGGAGAGGATGACGGCAGGGGGACACTGAGGGACACAGGACACTGGAGGGACACTGAGCATCCCTCTGCCATCATCCTCTCGAGCAGCCACAGCCCGCACAGCTCTGGGAGTCGGGTTGTGACATCACCGTGTTATCCAGGAAGTGACATCACCGTGTTATCCAGGAAGTGACATCACCGTGTTATCCAGGAAGTGACATCACCGTGTTATCCAGGAAGTGACATCACCATGTTATCCAGGAAGTGACATCACCGTGTTATCCAGGAAGTGACATCACCATGTTATCCAGGAAGTGACATCACCATGTTATCCATGACGTGAAGTCTTGATGCAGTAGTAAGTGCAGGGAAAAAGCACTTTATAAGCATTTCCCGTAATAAGTGTATATTGGGCATTTGTATAACTTTTGGGGGGCAATACAATACTTTGATAAAAAAAAATTCCCCGACTTCTCCTATAAGACTACAAATGCAGTATACACGGAGCCAGCTCAGTAGGCAGTGATGCAGTTATGTGATGCTGTATGATTCCTTCCTATGGCACTGTGTTGTGGTGGCGTATGTGGCACTATGATGGAACCATGGGCCCCATTTGAGACCCCCATAACGTGGCAGCTTGTCCCCTGGCTTGACCTGTAAACAACATACATTCTTCATGACAAAACACAGACGTCTGCGGTAGTCTCCCAATCTCATTTCCCAGGGTTAGGTAATGTGAATTCACACTTAGCGGATTTCCTCAAATAACTTCATCAACATTAGGAGTGAAGTTGTCTTGGGTAACTTCCTATTTCTGTTTGTTTCCATTCTCGCATGGGTGAAGCTGCGGTTGCATTATTATTTTGCGACACCTACATAAGTCTTGCTCCCTTACCAGAAGTCAGGGTGGATCCTCACAGTTAAAGAAGTCCAGTGAAAAAGTATTGTATTGTCCCCCAAAAGTTATACAAATCCCCAATATACACTTATTACGGTAAATGCTTATAAAGTGCTTTTTCCCTGCATTTACTACTGCATCAAGGCTTCATTTCCTGGATAACATGGTGATGTCACTTCCTGGATAACATGGTGATGTCATGACCCGACTCCCAGAGCTGTGCGGGCTGTGGCTGCTGGAGAGGATGATGGCAGGGGGATGCTGAGGAACACAGGGCACTGGAGGGACACTGAGAATCCCCCTGCCATCATCCTCTCCAGCAGCCACAGCCGCACAGCTCTGGGAGTCGGGGGGTGACATCACCATGTTATCCAGGAAGTGACATCACCATGTTATCCAAGAAGTGAAGCCTTGATGCAGTGGTAAGTGCAGGGAAAAAAGCACTTTATAAGCATTTCCCATAATAAGTTTATCTTAGGGATTTGTATAACTTTTGGGTGGCAATAGAATAATAAAAAAGTTTGCCGGACTTCTCCTTCAATGACAGGCAGCAGCGATGGCACTGGTGCCCATCATTATCTCCTTAAACAAGTGTCTCCAGTCACTGACATATCTGGACTGCCGCAGTGTATCTGCAGGGGTCCTGATCATTTCCCCTGACCGCAGGAGGTATAATACTTACCTCCGCACAGTCCGATCAGCAGTCTGGTTATTAGAGTCTGCCTCCGGCTGAGTGCTGATAATTTGATCAATGTACTTGAACCTTATAAGCAATCTAATGATTGCTTGTAATAGTCACCCAGAGGAAAAAGAGTAATAAAAAAAGTAAAAAAATGTTTTTAAGAATATAGAACCCCACCCTTATACAAAGTCACCCCCTATTTTACATTTAAAAAGTTAGCAAATTAGGTATCACTGTGTACATTAATGTCTGATCCATTAAAATATAATGTTATTCATCCTGTAAGGTGGAAGGCGCAAGCAAAAAAAACAAAAAAAAAAAAACACCCATATTCTGATTTTTTTATTTTTTTTTTGACAGATCACATATCACCAAAAAAAAAAAAAAAAAGATTAAAAAGTTCCATCTACACCAATGTGGTGCAGTTAAAAACTACAGATGACGGCACACATAAAGAGGCCTTAAACAGCCCCGATGATGGAAAAAAATATAAAGTCTATAAGAGTATGATTATGAGTATTGTTATTTAGCAAAACAAAACAGAAAAAAAGCAGTTTTAAAGTATCAGAACAATATAAAGGCTTTGGAAACATGAATAAGATTTTCATCGGATTGACCCACAGAATCATGATAACAGGTCAGATTTACTGTACAGTGCACTGCGCAAAATGAAAACCCCCAGATATTACATTATTGTGTGTTTTGTTTGTTTTTTTTACTTTCACCCAACAAATATTATTATTTTGGTTTTACTCTATAGTAATTAAAAATTAGAATTGATTCCGCAAAAAATAAGCGTCCATCATACAGCTCTGTACATAGAAAATGAAAAGAGCTATGGTTCTTAGAAGACAAGAAAGGAAAAACAAAAATGCAAAAAAGAAAAATGGCTCTGTCCTTGTGTCATGAAAAGGTTAATGCCCCTATAGCTTGGTCAATACATAATGCTAATATTCGGAGATTCCTGTGCCGCGGGGGTCAATTGTTTCGGCTGCTCGTGTCTCCTTGCAGGCAGACAGCTTGTATGTGAAGATTTTCGCAATCCAGGGTTTTCTTCTCCCTTCCCGTCTTCACGCACACACCCATCTATGGTTTTCTGGCATGTACACATACAACTAAAATTTCAGGATGTGTAAAATACAGTACATGGATAGAACAGTGGGAAGTGCACTATTTTGGGATCAATATTTCTGCAATATATAACTTTTGGGCCATGTTCACACAGTGTATTTTCTAAGACAAGAACGACATGTCAGTTATTTCCTCTGTTCTCCTCTGTTCACACAATGTATGGCCATTCTGACGGCCATGGAGTTCAATGGTTAATTGGATTGCAGGCACACCCAAATGTGCCTGCAATCCAAATAAAATAAAATAGTAGTTTCCGCTGTAGGAACATGTCAAACAGTGGCAGAGTGTGAACATAGCCTTGGGTGGTATAAACTTATAACAGTATCAAATGATATGAGCCAACGCAATAAATTTTTTTTTTTTTTTTAAACAATTTGTTTATGGATCTTATAAATGAGTGCAAAAAAAATCTGATAGTTGTACATCTTAAAAATATCAAGGTACATATGGTGAACTTGGACATAGCTAAAGAAAGTGATATCCCCGTGATCAACGGCTTCATGGGTTCTCCGGTAAGAAGAATGCAGAAGTAACGTCATAATAACAACTGAAGCATAAGTAGTCCTGAATTGTATTCATGTCTCTTCGTGTCCTACATATTGGTAGAAAGAAAATGGAAGTAATGAGGAAACAGGGTACAGGAGGGGGCCAAAAAAAGAAGTGGAGTAAGTTTTCTGAGGATTATACTGACACATTGGTGGGTGGAGAGAAACAGAACAGTGCCTGGAAATAATTTGTAGTACCTTTTAATGCATCATGAAAAGTTATTGATCACATCAGGTTATAATGCTGAGACCCTATGGGATCCTGATATACAGTCGACTTGTGGGGAGCGCATGGCAGCACGCACCTCTCCCAGCTGTCAGTCATATCTGATGTGTTCTCTTTATTATAGTCTGGGGATCATACAAGTTGGCTTTGACTTACATTCTGGAAGGGACACAGACTGCCGCTCACTCCATTCGGCTGTATCTCAGGATTGCAGTAGGCCTCACTCCTGAGGAACAGTGTGATCAGTAACTTTGACATGTCTGATGTTACTATAACTGACTGTAATACTTTACAACTTATGTCAGCACATTTGTGATTTGATGTCTGCTTCTTGTCCAATGGTTTTTCAATGATTGTTGTAAAGATATGAGAATCAAACTGGTTTCAGATTGACTGTTACTTATCTGTTCTTTGGCTGAGAACCTAGACTTTATGGGGGAGTTTTATCAAACATGCTGTAAAGTGAAACTGGCTCAGTTGCCCCTAGCAACCAATCAGATTCCACCTTTCATTCCTCACAGACTCTTTAAAAAATGAAAGGTGGAATCTGATTGGTTGCTAGGGGCAACTGAGCCAGTTTCACTTTACACCATGTTTGATAATATATGTTTATACCACAGATTCTGTTACTTTTAGGGAAGACCCAAGGGATAGGTCATCCATACACGCCAAAGTACTTCTATTTCATTGGTCTGTTCTATAACCTAATCCATTAAAAAAAGCATTACAATTTTTTTTCTCCCCCCGCTGTAGGCTGGTATACTTACCATTGACGATCTGTGTCCCGTGGCACGGCCTAATTCCAGTCCTTTGGCGCTGTTTGGATCCTGTTGGCACTGGCGTCACTATTCTCTTGACCCGCTTCATTCTTCAGCGCATTTAAAGGCCAGAAATCAGGGTATTCAATGTATCTCTATGAGAGTGCTCTCCTAGAGATGCATAGGAGACCCTGACTCTGTGGGCCAGCTAGCGACGAGGTCCTGTGGACACTAGCGGGATTTAAACGACGCCATAGGACCGGAATGAAGCCACACCGTAGGACACTGATCATCAATGGCAAGTATATGTGCCAGCCTGCAGCGGGTACAGAAATTATTTTGCTGAAATCTCGATCAGAACTCTGTGGCTATAAAGATCATCTGGCCGTTACTGCAGTATCGGCTGGGATGATCTTTTCAGAGACCGGCCGTTACTTGACCCGGCTTGGTCACGGAACGGCCGGTCTCTCACGTCGCGCCAACATAGCCTTAATCTGTATGGAATAGAGATCAGCATAAGTTCCACTGCATCACTATGGGGAAATTTTATCAGAATCTAATACAAGGAAAATGGAGCAGTTGTCCTCAGCCCCCTCAGATTGCAGCTTTTATATTCCAAAAAATTTGCCAGAAAAACTGATTATTTAGTCATTTTTTCTGGTGGTTTTGACTTTTTTGCCTTTTGGTGTTTTTGTGTGCTTCCAGGAGTGGCGTTTTCGAGACAAACATAAGACATTTTATTAAAACTATATGGATTAGAAGTTTGCATTAAAAACGCTAAGGGTATGTTCACACTGAGTAAATTAGGCGGAATCCTGTCTGCCTCAGTGTGCCATAGCCTGTCTATGGGAGAGCAGACGCTCCTCCGCTCCAATGACTCTCATCATGCCTGGGCAGGCAAAGCCATATCTTTGGTTGTTCAGGCACGATGGGAATTGTAGTTTTACAACAGCTGGAGTGTCAAGGTTAGCCATCACTGCTCTAGGACAACTAGTGTGGGAACTCAGAGCCAGTCTTGTAGATGGACCATGCCATCCACGTATCTTCCACCTTGCGCACCCTAGCCTGGTCAACTGCTATCAAAGATTCTATGCGATACAGAAGATCAACCCCTGCAACCCATTCTGTTACTGTGGGAGGCTCTACTGCCTTCCAGTGCCTCAGGATGACAGATCTTGCTGCTGCCGAGAAATGGCGTAGTACACTTTTGTGCAGAAGCGATAGGTTACCAGAAAGTAGGGAAAGAAAAGCGTTTTTCGGGGTAGGCGTAAAATCAGAGGCGGTCACCTCGCCAAAATGGCTGCAAGACCAGACAGTCCCATCATATATAGAGCATAGGTCCAATTTGCAAAAATTTAAGGCTGGTTTCACACAAGGCAGATTTTTGGAAAATTGCCACTGCAGTTTTTGAGCCAAAGCAAGACGTTGATCTGGCAGCCATGAGACATACAAGGGCTCCCTTTATTTGACTCATTAGTTTGAACTTCTGGGTTTGCCTCAAAAACTGCAATAGCAGTATAAAAAAAAACTGCCATGTGTAAAACCAGCCTAAGGCCAGTATCTACTGCGAGTATGTCAACCCATAAAAAAGAGATCTCAACTGCACACTTTAGACTTACATAATTTTGGGGGGGTTTTATTTTTGCATTTAAAGTTTTTAGGGTACAAACACACACGGCATATACGCTGCGTATTTACTGCTGCGATACGCAGCAGATACGCAGCAGATTAGATCTAAATAACTGAACACAGTATCAAATCTGCTGCGTATCTGCTGTGTGTGTTTGTACCCTTAAACAGTTATCAACACGGGTAGTATAGTGCACAAAGCATGTTTTTAGTATACCATATTACTGCTGGGCGTTTCTATTTTGTATGAGTTAAACAAGACCTTAATTAACAGGGTATACTAGTTGCATGAATAGAAAATAGACAGTGTTGTAACCAGTGGTATGAGTGGTGATGGTGACTGGAGCTGAAACAGATGAAAAAAAACAGATTGCAAAAACATAGTGTGAACCCAGCCTTATCTAGCTAGATAATTTGCCCTAATCCAGCCCCCCCTTGTCTAATCGGCCACACCCACATCATTATAAAGGGTCCACCCACAAACATTTTAGCCCCATGTGCTTCTCCTGCCAAGCCAAAAATGGAAAACTGGCCAATGCCTTATGGACCACGAGTCCGCATATTCCGTAAGCATATATTACTCGTGCTATATGTTCTACTGAATATTCGACGACGCTGGCGTGAAAGAAAGGAAAGATATGAAAGATTCTTAAGACGGGAAGAGCGCATAAGACGGGTAAAATGGGTAAGTGTTTTAACATGTTTGTGGTTTTTTGGCCTGTGTTCCCATGGTGCATTGTATTCACGTTATGTTCCAGTGCAGTTGTACAATGCAATTATACTGTGGCTGTACTGCATAGAAACTGCAATACATTTTCATTTTTTTTTTTTTCTCGGGGTCCTCTCAGGTGCGAGCCCTCATGCATTGGCGCCTCTTTTGGAGAAGACGCTATTGGATTCGCCAACAGACCAGGCGCCATATTGGATCTCACCATCACCTATGCAGGTATCTTTGACTATTTCTTATATTTTCTTTACTGTATTTTTTTATATGCATGCTTGGGATTAGAGCTGTAGCAGTGCCGTCACCTGTTCTGGAGGCCCTAGGTATAAAGACTGCCACATATGTGGCTATAAACACTGTTTATTGGTGCTTTCTAATTATCAAAATATTAGCTTTTATCTTAGGCTGCGTTTACATATTGCTATGGTTTTATTTCTTTATCTGGCCGTTGGAGTATCAATCTCATTTGTCTCCAGGGTGTGACCACTATCTCTAGCACTTTGTTTAAAGTTATTAGTGTATGTGTTTTGTTTGTTTTTTTGTTTGTTTCCTTTTGGGGGGAGGGGAGCATCCACAAAAATTTGTACATATTTTGTAAGGATGACAATCCAGTCCATTGGTAAACTGCTTGAGCAGTTTTTTAGTTTTATTAGGGTATGTTCACACTGAGGAATAGGCGCATAATTCATGCAGTATCCACTTGAAATTAGCCACCGATTCCACTCCAAATTCTGTCCGTAAAATATGAACATAGCATTGCCCCATTGTTTGGCTTTCTGCTCACTCAGTGGAATTTCTATACGAAATTTTCTGATCTGCTTTCCACCCAAAGGCCCCATTCACTCTGAGCAACAATGCCGGAATTCCGCCATGCTCAGTGTCCTTCTTTGAGTGAAGAAGAGGGCGCGCGTGCGTCCACTTCCTACCCTCTCCACTCAAAGAAGTGACATGTAACGTAGAGCGGCAGCAGAGGAGTGTGTCCCCTCTCATTCACTTAAAGCAGGACACTGAGCATGTTAGAATTCCAGCGTTCTTGCTCAGTGTGAATGGGGCCAAAGAATGTCAGTTCTTTGGGCAGATTCCACTAGAGGAACCCTATAGAAGTAAATGGGGCTTGAATTCTGTTCCTATTCTGTCAGAGCTTAATAGGTGAGGAATTTCAAGCAGAAAGCTTTCCTCTTCAATTCCTTGCCTATTCTTCAGTGTGCACTGGGATTTCAAAGGGAATCTGTCATCTGAAATTTAAGTTACAAACTGCTGTCACTGTTAGATAGCGGTTAGGTCAAGGAGACGCATGGTATCGTCCAAATAACTGTCTGTGCATCTAGAATTTTAGTAAAATGCTTTTGTTCTCTGGTGCAAAAAGCTCCTAAATAGCTGTAAATGCCTGTTCACACTACGGATTTGATGCATAGATTCTGCCGGGAACCAGCATCCGGGGGGACTCCGCACCGAATCCCTCCTGCTATATCTTTGAATGGGCAAGCTCACGCCTCTCCGTTCAAAGAATTGACATGAATCCGTAGTGTGAATGGGTCCTAAGCCAGAATGCTCTCCTGCTCTCCCTCCCTGTTTAATTGACACCTGGAAGCTGAGTCCCTAGCAGGGTCAGGTATGGGTGGGGGAGTAAGAAGTTGTTACAGATTGCTGCAATTCAGGAGCTCTCGAAAGTCTCTTTTGACTCTTCGTACTATAGAATAAAAGCATTTATCTACATTAGGAAATCAGACTACTATATGAATGGTACAATGTGTCTCCTTGACCTAATAGCTATCTAACAGTGCCAGCAGTCTAAAATATGAATTGGAGCTGAGAGATTCCCTTTACTGGTAAATCACCTACCTCTAAATCATCTGGGGATTACATATCATGCTCCCTTCCCCCCACATTCCCCCCACACCCCCACACCTCATCAGGCGCAGTCAGAGGCCATAAAAACATATCCAATTACTCTAAGGTGAGGCCCTCTAATGTGCCAATGTGTTCTAATGAACTGTGCCACTCTGTCTCCTTATCTACTGTACCACTTGTTCCTATATTTATGCCATTCTCTAATAACTGTTTAAACTCCCATCATGAAATGAGAGCAGGACATGATGGAGGTTGTATTGCTCCAACCTGGAGAAACACAAACTGCAAAACTACAACTCCCATCATGACCTGTTATAAGGTAATGATGGGAGATGTAGTTCTAAAGATAATCTCACCTGTCCAGGTTCCTGCTCTTCTCTGGGGCTCTTGCCTCCTCTGCTCAGGTCTGGCTGCGATGTATGGGGGTGGAGCTAATCACTCTCCTGTATATTACACTTAGCAGAAGTCCTGGAGGCAGGAGAGGAAGCTCGGGGCTCCTGCCAGCTGTAAAGTCAGCTGTATTAGCAACAGGGCTGTGGAGTCGGGAGTCGGAGATAGCTTTGGCTGGAGTCGGAGCCGGAAAAAAATGTACCGACTCCAGCTTTAAATTATTTTATTTTTTTTAAATGTAGAATTGAATTTTAATATGAATTTGAAATGAAGTTTTGCTCATGAATATACCGTATTTTTCGCTTTATAAGACTCACTTTTTTTCCTCCCAAAGTGGAAGGAAAAACCAAGTGCGTCCTATAAAGCGAAGACAGCTCCCAAGCCGTGCCGAGCACCGCATGGAAGCCGACCCTCCCGCCCCCTCTATTGCCGCTCACTATGCATATGCATAGTGAGCGGCACTGAACGATCCCCTCCGCCCGCACAGCCCGCCCCTTCTATCGCCGTTCAAAAGCCCGGGAAAGTGCAATGAGCAGCACTTTCCTGGGCTCCTGATCGGCTAAGCGGCGATGGAGGGGGCGGGCTGGGCGGTTGGAGGGGATCGCTGTCCTACTCACCTGTCCGCCGGCCCCAGCAGCTCCTCTCCCGACACTCCGGTCTGCCATCATCCTCCGGCACAGGCAGCGGGGTACAAGAGATGCTGCCTGTGTCCTGGAAGTTGGCTACCATGGGGGGCATTGTATGGGGGCATTGGCTGCCATGGGGGGCATTGTATGGGGGCATTGGCTGCCATGGGGGGCATTGTATGGGGGCATTGGCCACCATGGAGGGGGCGCCATGGAGGGGTAAGTAGATTACCCATCCATGGCGCTCCCCCCTGACAGGCTGGTGGCCGGAGCCCTGTGCGACCGCACTGGTCGCACATAGCAACGGCCAGCCTGCTGGGGAGGCCCCTTTAACTAGTGGGCCCGGTGCACGTGCACCATGTGCCCTCTGGTTAAAGCGGCACTGATAGAGACACATACAGTCACATGCACACAGGTACATATATACCCATACACACATATGCTGTACACAAAGGTACTTACAGTCCCATATACCCATATGGACATGAACATACATATACATAGACAGATACAATCACATATACTCATATAGACAGACATATACACACACACACACACACACACACACACACACACACACACACACACACACACTGTACACAGAAGCACTTACATAGTCCTCCACTCCTCTCCTGCCGGGCAGTCTGTGGGCGGAGCTTCCTCCAGCAGGGAGACATGTTGTAACGTTGTCCTCTCCCCCACTGATCAGCATCCTGGGAGGCCTTGTGCAGCAGACATGTTCCTCCTCCTCCTCCTTCTAGAGCCATGTAATGGGGTCGACTGTCAGCAGTGTCTGGCAGCTATGCTTAGACAGGAGGGGGGCCTTAGCGCAGGGGACAGCCCTTCCTTCCTGCCCGTCTGTTACTTTTTTTTCCCTGGAGGCCTGTGCTTAGTGCATTTCTCCCGAACTGGCTGTCATTATCATAGCCAGTTGGGGAGAACTGCAGAGTGACAGGAAGTGGTGAGGGGGGCCAGTAGCCCCCCTAGCTAGGGCCCGGTCGCTATGGCGACCCTTGCGACCCCCTATAGCTACGCCACTGCAAGGAGGGGTTTGGATGCCTGGCAGAGAAGCTGGGCCTGTCAAACTTTTTCTCGTTTGATTCATTACGGCTGCTGAAGTTGGATGCAGCCCTAGGGCTACCAAGAAAACCTGGATGCAGCCGATGGCTGTATGTAGTCCTACTGCCTTCCTCAAGGACCCCATTTTAGGGTGAAGAATCAATTGTGTGTCCTGTTCTAGATTAAATTGTGGCCAAAATCACAGGTTATACATACTTTACGATATTACCTATATTGTAGCAATTTCTTCATAGATGTCATGCCACTCTATTAAGAGAAACACATACTCACAAAGCTTTATCTTGATTCTAATAGTGCCGCGTCAAAGGGGATTTCCTCCCACTGGGGGCGGGCCGGCCCACCTCCAGTGCTTCAGCCCCAGCCCAGTACCCGTGGATAGAACGGCCCCATACACGGAAACCGGGCTGTGGTTCACAAAACGAATAGCGGCACCATTCTATGCATAGGTCTTATTAAAGCGAATGTACCTGAGAAGCTAATGAATGTTAGTGTTCCATTATGCTAACAGAGGTAGCCATTTAAGTGTGGTCCGGGCTGGATTGGATTTTTTTTTTTTTTCCTTCTAATTTTATTTTATTTTTTACAGGAAGAGGATGCAAACTACTTCAGGAAGAAGAGGAAAGGTTATCTTCTAAAGGGTTGGGGGTGGGGCAGTTTCAAAAAAGATTATTTTTAAACATGTGTGGTTGTTTTGTTTGTTTTAAATATATGCAAGAAAAAACAAAGGTTCTCCTTTATTTTCTATAACCAGCCAAATTAATACTAATTAGTAACAGCCTGAATCGTACTAGAGTGGGGAAGAGCCCAGCCAACGCATTACCACCCAAGGCACAGACTGACATTTATGTACCTGTACCTGGCTCTTCCTAGCACCCCTGTGGCAGTGGGTGCTGGGGTAATAAGAGGGAGTTAGCTGTATGAGTATGTCCACACTTAAAGGGGTTGTCCGGCGATAAAAAATTATTCACAGAATAACACACATTACAAAGTTATACAACTTTGTAATGTATGTTATGTCTGTGAATGGCCCCCTTCCGAACCCCCTGGCGATCTCCGTATCGGACCCCGGCCGCCTCTGTTATGAATAGAGCCGTGGTTTCCGCACGTGAGCCACGACTCTATTTATTCCTATGGAGCGTCGAAAAAAAGACGAGCGCACTGGAAGAGCGATTTACTCGGCTCCCTCCGACGCTCCATAAGAAGTACGATAAAGAGATCGCCAGGGGGTTCAGAGGTTGCCCCACCCCCAGGATCTCATACTTTTCCACTATCCTGTGGATAGGGGAAAAGTAAATTTTCTCCGTAATACCACATTGACTTTTATCCCATTGAACAAAATGGGACGTTGCTTGGTCCATAATTTACAGGAGAAATTTCAAGCTGAAATTAAGAGCGGATTCCGCTTCAAATTCCTTGCCTATTGTCCAGTGTGCACCTACTCCAATTGTTTTATGGGTTAATGCTAAGACCTGGCTTACTGAACTGCACATAAGATTTTCCTTTTTTTGAATTTTTTTTTTTATTGGGGCTCAACTAAAGCAAAATGGAGTCGTGGAGAGTAAGGGTGGGTTTACACTATGGAATTCTTGAGGATAAACTCCGCGGATATCCGTTGACTGTCCATGTGCACGGCCGCATGCCTTTCCGTGGGCTCCATAGACACCATTCTATGAGCCGGCTGCTTCCGCCGAAAGAACGGACATGTCACTACTTTCGGCGGGATCAGCGAAACGCGAGAATTCCTCAATGTGAACCCACTCTAACCGAGAGCACAACAGTCTTTTGTACCTCTAAGCTTCAAGTCTAAACAAAATAGATATAAATGTTAACTCTCAAAGTATCGCCTTTAAAAATACATACTCGTGTTTGAAAAGAAATAGAAAAAAAGAATTGATATAAATGTATAGATAGATATTAAAGCATATGACAACTCTGCCTCCACCCCAAACCCAAGCCCCAGAAACATACAAAGCAACATACAAATCCTAAAGCCTCCCACCACACCAGACAACATCCAATACCCGACCCTGTCTCCCCCGCCCCCCCCAACCCCCCCCCCCAGGGCATAAAAACAACTACCTGAACCTTCAGCCCCCCAGCCAGGGACGAAGCTAGGATTCATGGGGCCCCATAGCAGTGAACTATGAACTATGGGGCCCCCCCTCCACCAAGTGCAACACAAAACATATGACACCACCGAACGCTGAGAACGAGGGGTTTGAGGGGAGCTCTGTCAGCAAGTAGTGTTAGGAGACCAAAGCTCATGTCCACAACACAAGCAGTAACTTGAGGATAGTGTAAAGCAATGAACACACAGGGCCCCATTTATGAAAGCTGCTTGAAGAAAAGAGTATTTACCCAATATTGTTCCCATAACAACTAATCACAGCACAGGTTGCAATTTTAAAGGGTCACTGACAGCTGTACCCACACAACACCACATTATCTATAGTGCCGGGGTCCTATGGGGCTACTAAACCATAGACTTATTACTGGGACCCCTGAAGATGCCCAGAAGTGGTGTTCCGAACAGTCGCTCCCAGGTAAAGGTGGCAGGCGGTGCAGACAGCTATAGGAAAGACATGTGGCTGGGCCTGTTCCCCATATACGTCCAGACAGCTCCTCCGCTCCAGGTGCTCCTGCAGAGTGAGCCGCTGATGGAAGGAGAAGGCTGGGCGCAGGGACGCCATAGTGAGCAGGAGCAGCAGCTCCCGCAAAGGAAATAATAGACTGCAAGGTGGTCGTCTTTGTTTTTATCGGCAGAGAGGTTGGTGACCTCACAAGCTGAGATGACCCTGTAAGAGCCTTTTATTATATTTTTACTTTTATATGTAAGTGCACAAGGGATATTCCAATCCACATCCGGCATGTTGTCACCCAAAGCTGTAATATCTCCCTTTCCTGTAACTTAGGTACCCGCATTTTCCGGCGTATGAGACGACTGGGTGTATTAGACAACCTTTAACTTTTCCAGTTAAAATATAGAGCTTGGGATATATTCACCGTATGAGACTACCCCTCTTTCAACGCACACCAAATAAAAATTAATAAAAAACATCAGACAGCGGCAAGATCTGAGAGGCAGAGAAGGAGGTACAGTAATACTGGTAGGATACAAGGGCGGGCTAGAGGGGTGAAAGAGGTATGTTTGTGTTTTTTTTTTGTTTTTTTTTTCCCTCCATACCCCGGACGCCTTCAGCTTGCTCTGCCCTTTATATGGCTGCTGTATACGACGGGGATGTGGCCGTTTTTAGCTCCCCCCACCATATGCCGCAACCCCAGATTTTCCAGTCCAGTTTCAAAGTTTTTCATCACCCGTCCTATAAGACTAAGACAATACCTGGCATATAAGACTACCCTTGATTTTTGAGAAGATTTATCTGGGTTAAAAAGTAGTCTTATACACAGGAAAATACTGTAATTTTATCCACCAACATTGATATCACGTTTATGGATTTTTGTATTGGTTTTATATAACGATTCAAATAGATTACAAATATTTAACTTTCATTTTCCAAGTAAAACCCATAAATTTATAATTTCAGTTCGTTGTTTTTATTTATTCACCTGCATAAAATAGCATTTTTATATAAAAATCATAATTTACAAAGCAGTATAAATTATAAGCTATTACATATTATAAAACAATACTTAAAGTGAATGTAACAATACTTAAAGTGAATGTACTATCAGGCCCGGGGCTGAAGCACTGGAGGCAGACCAACCCACCCCCAGTGGGAGGAAACCCCCATCCCTCTATGACACGGCTCCATATTGATTCTAAGGGAGCCGCGTCGTAGAGGGATGGGGGTTTCCTCCCACTGGGGGTGGGTCGGCCCGCCTCCAGTGTTTCTCTCACTTTAAAATAATTAATATAAATATTAATTTACTTTTGAAGATCATAATATAAACTCTTCAGCAAGTTACTTACTTGTTCTCTAAATAAGAACTTAAAGGAGACGAATAATACAGTGCAGCCATGGGGGTGTAGAAAGAATCTATACTTACCGATCCCCGCAGTGCCGAGTCCTTGCTCCCGGACCCCCGCTGACATCCTCCTTCTCTCTCTCCTGCAATGTCACAGCCAGCTGACAGATTTACTGCTCAGCCATTCAGTGACTGGGGCAAGACATCCATCAGCAGGGTTTAGTACTTTCACCCTAGTTGTGACATACCAGGAAGCGAAAGAAAATTACGATGGCAGGGGTCCAGAAGCCCTGTGGGGACATGGGAACTGGTAAGTATACATTCTTTATTATGTTACCCACCACCAATTGCTTGCACAGAATTTTTGGTTTTCCCCTTAAACTTTATAAAAGTTCTTTATACCGCAGATTCTGTTACTTCTAAGGAGGACCTCAGAGTTTCTGAGGGATTCATCATCTGTACATGATTGTTCCATAAACTGGTCCACTAAGGCAGCTTTTTGCCACTTTGGGGGCACAACTCTCCTTAGGTAACAGATTAGAACAAGACTACTCTGTACATGGTACATACATAGAAATGGTTGGACTGAAAACTAAAAATGTGGATTCAGGATAAAATCTCGAAGGAAGATTTCATTGTTTTCTGGCTTCAGCTGCACTGGTTCTCTCTCTAGCTGAGACGTGCTTATATAATAGCCAGGGAAGGCTGCCGATTCAAATGAGTTGTACTTGTTGTTCACTAACTGTTTGTAGAACATGAAGGGTAACAAGTCATTGTTGCCTTTTTCCTAAAGGAAAGACACAAAAGAGCAGTTTAGCTAAAATTTAGGTTAAAGCACATTCACCAAATATCGAAATTCTAGAGGTCCCCCCACTACCCCATTACATATTTTGTTATCCAAGTTTCAGGAGGCCTAGCAGCTTCACCAGTGGCGGATTAAATGTTGCCCCCCCCCCCCCCCAGTCAATCCGCCCACATTATGATCCGCTTCTGCCCCCCCACACACACACGCTGTCCCCAATAAACACTGCCTGCCTCCCCTCCCTGCTGACCCCAATAAACATAATGTTTAGTCCCTTGCTGCTACCCCCAGTAAGCATTGTCCACCCACCCAATTAACATATTGCCAACTCACCCGGTCCCCTGATGTTGCCCCCCCCCCCCCTAGGTCACAGCAGCACAGAGGATGTCAGGAGAGGAGGGTGCTGATCTTATAGGGGAGGTCACAGCAGCACAGAGGATGTCAGGAGAGGAGGGTGCTGATCTTATAGGGGAGGTCACAGCAGCAGAGAGGGTGTCAGTAGAGGAGGCTGCTGGTCTTATAGGGGAGGTCCCAGCAGCACAGAGGATGTCAGGAGAGGAGGCTGCTGGTCTTATAGGGGAGGTCAAAGCAGCACAGAGGATGTCAGGAGAGGAGGGTGCTGATCTATAGGGGGGTCCCCCTTTTCCCCTCTTTATAGATGGTTCCCCTCTTTCCCCCCTTTATAGATGGTCTCCCCCCCCCCCCCCCTTGTACAGCAGTCAGTTAAATAAAAAAAAAAAACACAACTCACCTGCCATCCGTTCCCCCGTCGATCCTCTTGGCTCCTGGTTTGTCCCCGGCTGCCTCCGGCTGATGTGCGGCTGCCGGGGGTGTCTCGTTCTATCCCCGGCAGCGCACGCATCACACAGCTCACTGTGCCGCCTGGGCCCTGACCTCCGGTACAGAGCGTCTCTAACGTGCGCTCCCAATACCGGAAGTCAGGGCACCAGGCATACAGGGAGCTGTGTGATGCGTGTGCTGCCGGGGATAGGACGAGACACCCCCGGCAGCCGCACATCAGCCGGGGACTCTTGTGACCGCAAGCGAAATAATGCTTGCGGTCACAAGAGTGCATTGGCGGGCCGGGCCGCAGTGGCGTGGGCGGATTATAATGTGGGCGGCGCGGCATGGGCCCCCTTGGAGCTTCGGGCCCCGGGCGGCCGCCCAAACCTGCCCACATTATAATCCGCCACTGATCTTCACCATTGTTTTTTTTATGAATGCTAGGGCCACTGCATACCTAAGGCGTATGGGGCCTCCTGAGTCTTCACCAACATATGTTGTCGGTGGAGATGGGGTCGGTCATGATGGATTTTCACTGTCCAAACCCTTTGTTCTCAGATGGATAAGCAGTCTGGCTGCAGCTTATGCCTTCCCATAGAGAACACATAAATGTATGTCATATGTATATGAGGGACAGGAAAGATAACTGTTGGCCAAACGATCATCTGTCTGACAGTTATTGAAGATGTGTCCACACTAGAGATGAGCGAACCTTGAGCATGCTCTAGTCCATCCAAACCCGAACTTTCGGCATTTGATTAGCGGTGGCTGCTGAAGTTGGATAAAGCCCTAAGGCCTTGTGGAAAACATGGATATAGACAACCTTAGAGCTTTATCCAAATTCAGCAGCCACCGATGGACTTGAGCATGCTCGAGGTTCGCTTATCTGTAGTCCACACCTAACAGTAAATAGTAAACCCCTAACTAATTACAGAAAACGCATGTAAGAAGGTCTAGAAGTCAATTTTTTAAAAAAATTATCAATCCCATTTAGATAGAAATGTATCATGGTATTTATATTGGTAAGTCTGTCAGTGTTCTATATTGAGGTCACACTAATAACCATTCATGAGTGCTCACCTTCAGGCTTAGAACTGGCTCTGTCCTCCCTTCTTCAGTAGTGCAGCATAAATAGAGTTGGCGGCCTGCAACACCCAATGTAACTGGAAGTTTTCTTATATCGGGTTTAGCTGTCAGGTAGGTGTCCAAATTTATTTTTGCTGCAAGAGTAGACATAGTGTCAGGATATGGGACCAGGAAGACCAAAGACAGGTGAAGCCCTGAAGGTTGGGCCCACCCCACTTTCCCTGCCTAACGGCAGCGGACAACTCCCGGCGATCCCTAATTCTTTCTAAGTGTGAACATGGAACAAAGACAAGACAAACACAACACAATAAAACAGGATCAGAGGTCCATGTGAGCAACAAGAGGGCGGTGCAGTACAAAATGTGATCCAAGAGAATAGTCAAAGTCCAAATGCCAGAAGTCAGAATACTAAGTACACAGTGCATTAGGAATGCTTGCTCAAGACACATTAGTAAACTAGGCTAGGCAAGGCAAGGGATACAGGCATGGGAGGATACCTTTTTTGACTTGGAGTTCCAGCCCCCAGGCGTGATTGGATGTGAGACTCCAGTCCAGGACACATACAGCAGCATAACTAGCAGTGCCAATCATTTAACCCTGACATATAGCAGCTGTGCCACTCAGCCAGGGGCAGGGCAGCCCCGGCCGCGGTAGAATCACTGAATGCCGCTGTGCACCTAGCAACCCGGCCGGTAGCTAGGAGTGTCGTTGGCGTGCTTCCTGCACCCATGCCAGGGACGCAGTCAGGATGGGGCCAGCCGAACGCTCCAGCGGTGTGAGGAGCCGGACGACCCCTGACACATAGATGTTAATTACTTATTTCTTAATATTATAGCAGATGTGGAACATGGAATAATAGCTGTATGTAGAGGCTTACCTTCTTGCTCAATATTCTGCCCTTCCAAAAACAAGGCCACAAGACAAGCATTGCCCTGAAGTTCTTGTACAGCTAAGCTCTTCTGTTTGTAGTCTCTGATAACATGCACTGTTGTTTTATTGTATTGAAATTGAGATTTTGGGGTATCTTCAGATTCCATTTCATTGTAAGTTATGTCTTCTGTTACAAAAAAATTATAATTTTATCATTGCCATACACAGATATATAGACGACATTTATGTCACATAAGAATTACAACCTGTCATTGGAGGAACTGAACTATATTTCTTATATTAATCGGAATATTACTCTGCTCTATATATCAAATAGTACTTAATAGAATAGTTATATAATGGAGAGATATACAGTATATATATAATGTTTAATTGGATACCTTTTTTTTAAAAAAAATCCTATAAATATTATTTTTGATACCTCTTTTGGCAATATACTGTTTTTGGACAGGTGTGGCCTAATAATAATAATAATAATAATAATAATAATAATATTTTTTTTATACATTGTAAATAATTATGAATCATTTTACCCTCCACAAGGATGTGATTCAGAAGGTCACTGTCTTCAAAAAAGCTCTGCATCTCACATCCTCTTTTACTGTTCAACTTTTCCAAAACTACAACAAGCATTACGGCTTTCCTAAAGGAGCGCATGCGTTTCTCCGGCTTCCTTATCTCAGGCTTTATTCCAGAAAGGTAAGTAGACCAGCGCTCCTCATGGTGATTCCATTCTACACGCTTCTTATTGGTCTGTGGAACAAAAATTATAATTTTTATCATGTTCTTAACTTGCTATCATAACCCCCTCCCGCTGCTGCACTGTAAATTAACGTCACTGCAGCCTATGCCTGAGGTCACAGCGACGTTAATTTATGTTTCCCAATGACACAGGCACAGAAGCTGTGCCTGTGTCCTCTGCAGTGGGTCCGGGCTATTAGTGATAGCCGGGGACCCTATAGATACTGCACTCAGCACGACCACAGTATCTATAGGGCTTCAGACAGAGAATTCTCTCTACAGAGGGAGAATTCTCTGTCTGGTCACCATCGGGGCTCTGCGATGTGATCACAGAGCCCAGATGGTAGCCATCGACACCGGAAGCCTCAAGCTTCCGTTTTCTAGCTACGGAGGCTGTCGGGGAAGGGAGGCAGGTAAAGCCAGCACGAAATTAAAAAAAAATTATAATTTAAGTGAAATTTTTTTTTTTTTTTTATGTAATTCACCTTTTTTTGGATGGAAACGTTATCAGAGTAAAATTCTTCAGCATGCTCACTACAACAAAGGAAATAAATATTCAGAAGATTAGACAGAAAAATACCATTGCGTAACCCCCTACTGTCATTATTCTGATACAAACAATTCAAGGTCTTATACTCTTATTATAGATGATTTTTACATTTGTATTGCATCATCCTGTACAATTGTGGTTTTATTTTAATTTACACCATTTTTAAAAATTTTCTTTCATTTTTTACAAAATAAGGCATTTTCTATCAGACGCCAAATCATAGTGATATTCTCCCTTATAATTTATTACTACTTATATCTCTAATGCAGCGCGGTACATACAGCAGCACACAGAGACCGAATGTATCATAGTACAAGACCTACAAGAGTTAATCTAAGGTGAATATAAATTTATAATATTATATATTTATAATATATAAACTTTTACCTGTATTCCATTGAAATGTCATTGGATTCTGGTACCTCTGCCGCTGCCATTATGTCTGTAGAAATAAAATTTTATATAAAATTGCGATGCAGACAATAAAACATGGTCCGTAACGTATATACAAATATAAAATAGAATCGTAGTCATGAAATACCTTTTGGTTTTAAATAAAAGCTGTAAATCCTAGAAATGTTCCGATCCTGAGGACGAGGAGATGTCGTTTGTTGTCTGTGCGATCACCTAGATTATTATAGTCTGCTGCCTCTCGGCTACTTTTATAGAGCTCAGGATCTTGCACAATACAGGGTATTCCTCACTTCCTTCAATCATTCACGTACTGTGATTTTTTTTTTTTTTTTTTTTTCAATCCATGTAGAATACTGGATTATTTTAAATATCCAAATACTTCAGAAGGTTATAATCATTACACCACCTCTATGCCGATGATATTCAGATCTACCTCTCTGGTCTGGATGTCAACTCTCTGCTATCCAGGATTCCAGATGTATAGCGGCTAAATCTTCCTTCTTCTCTTGCTTTCTAAAACTCAACATGGACAAAATAAAACTAATCATCCTTCTCCCCCATCTCCCTCCACCCCGCCGTCTAATCTCACAATCGCAATCAATGGCTGCACTCTGTCCCCCAAGTTCACTGCCTTGGGGTCACCTTTGACGCCACCCTTACTCTTAAGCTGCACATTCAGACCCTGACCACCTCCTGCCGCCTCCACCTAAAGCTCATTTCCAGATTCTGATATTTTCTCACCACTGCTGGTCCATGCTCTCATTATTTCCCGCTTGGACTACTGTAACATCCTCCTCTCTGGCCTTCCATCTAACTCCCTTGATCCTCTCCAGTCTCTCCTTAACTCTGCTGCCTGACTAATCCACCTTTCCCTTCGCTCTGCCAATCCCTTCATTGGGGCTCCCCGTTGCCATTTTAAAAAGTTGACATACATGGCCGTCCACAACCTGTCCCCCCCCCCCCCCCCCCCTGTATATCTCTGACCAGAAATCCCACTAGCATCTCTCATGCAACCTTCGATCCTCCATTTGCGCTCCCCCTTGTTCGTACCTCATACAGCCTCCTCCAAAATGTTCTCCGAGCTGCCCTGATAATCTGGAACTCCCTACACCGACACATCCGGCTCTCATCCACCATCAAGACCTTCAAGTGTAACCTGAAAACCCATCTCTTCAAACTAGGCTACAACCTATAATTCCGCACCACACTCTGACTAGCTGCACTTTACCTTCTGTCTCATCTGGCAAACAGAGGGCTATAACATGTGGATCGGTGGAATCCGGTCAGCAAAGACCAGGCAGGAGGACACTGGAGCGTAGAGGGGTAATAATTTTTTTTAACCTCTTAACGACGCATGACGGGTATACCCGTCATGCGGCCGTTAAGAGTAAACAGAGAGGGCTCCCGGCGTGAGCCCTCTCTGCAGCGCGCAGTCCCCGGTTGCTATGTGCAGCCAGGGACCGCGTGTATTAGCCGCCACGGCCGGCTAATTAACTATTCAAATGCTGCTGTCAAAGCTGACAGCTGCATTTGAATAGCAGCTGTGCCCCCTCTCCCTGGTGTCTAGTGGGGGATCCCCCCCCCCCCCCCCCCCCGTGATGCGATCGCGGAGGGGAGATCCGTTCTAATGAGCCGGCCGGGGCTCAGCGTCGGAATGACGCTGATCCCGGCTCGGCAATCTATTCAGATGGTCTGCTGCAGACCATTATAATAGAGCACCGATCTGATGGATCATTGCTCTATTATATATACAGGATTGATCTCAATGGGAGATCAGTACTGTGTATATAGAAGTCCCCCAGGGACTGAAAGTTAAAGTGCTTTTATTAATAAAAAATCCCCTCCCCTAATAAAAGTCTGAATCACCCCCCTTTTCCCATTTTACAAATAAAAATAAATAAATAAACATGTTTTTTTATCACCGCGTGCGTAATCGCCCGAACTATTAATTAATCACATTCCTGATCGCACACGGTAAATGGCGTAAGCGCAAAAAAATCCCAAAGTGCAAAATTGCGCATTTTTGGTCGCATCAAATCCAGAAAAATTGTAATAAAAAGCGATCAAAAAGTCGCATATGCGCAATCAAGGTACCGATAGACAGATCACATCATGGCGCAAAAAATGACACCTCACACAGCCCCATAGACCAAAGGATAAAAGCGCTATAACCCTGGGAATGGAGCGATTTTAAGTGACATATATTTGTTGACAATGGTTTTAATTTTTTACAGGCCACCAGATACAATATAAGTTATACATGTTATATATCGTTTTAATCATAATGACTTGAGGAACATATAACAACTAAGTTTTTCCATAGGATACACGGCGTAAAAATGAAGCCCCCCCCAAAGAAAAATAATTGCGTTTTTTTTTCAATTTCACTGCGCATATAATTTTTTTCTGGTTTTGCAGCATATTTTATGGAAAAATTTAGCCTGTCATTGCAAAGTACAATTAGTGACGCAAAAAAATAAGGGCTCATGTGGGTCTGTAGGTGTAAAAATGCAAGTGCTATGGGCTTTTAAGCACATGGAGGAAAAAACTAAAACGCAAAAACGAAAGTTAGCACGGTCCTTAAGGGGTTAAACATCCTGAAAGACAACAGTCAGCCAAAGATTGGCTCCTTGGCTGATCGCTGTCCTAACTAAACGGGGTGATATATACCCAATTCTGCCTGATTGGGCAGATTATCGTACCGTGTAGTGAGACCCTCACCACCACAGAAGCTACTATATCATTTATTTGTAATATAGTATATCTTACTGCAGTACAATTGTCTAAAAAAGTAGTACAATACTAAGTGCAGTGACTTTTGAGTCATAAATCACACACACTGTATGGAAATGCACCATGTTACTATTATTCACCACTTTAGTGGCGTAACTTTGTCCATTCATGTATTTACCAATGAAAGCTACGTTTCACTGCACTTAGTATTGTACTATGTTTTGTTGTCCAATTGTTTAACCCCTTAAGGACAGAGCCTGAAATGGCCTTAATGACCGAGACAAATTTTATGAATTTGACCAGTGTCACTTTATTCATTAATAACTTCGGGATGCTTTTACCTATCCGGCTGATTCTGAGATTGTTTTCTCGTGACATATTGTACTTCACATTTCTGGTAAAATGGAGTCGATACTCATAACGAATCTTTATGAAAAAAACCCAAATAATGTGAAAAAATGCATTTTTCCAACTTTGAAACTTTTTTGCTTATACAGAAAGTGGTTATACCACATAAATTATATATTAAATAGCATTAGCAACATGTCTACTTTATGTTGGCGGCATTTATTAAACGATCTTTAATTTTTTTTTTTAGACAATAGAAAGCTTAAAACATTAGCAGCAAATTTCCAAATTTTCAGTAAAATTTCAAAATCAGATATTTTTAGGGACCTGTTCAGGTTTAAAGTGTATTTGAAGGGCCTGTATGTTAGAAAGCCCCACAAAGCACCCCATTTCAGAAACTGCACCCCCAAACTCTGCAAAAGCATATCCAGAAAGTTTTTTTTTAACCCTTTAGGGGAGTCACAGAAATAAAAGCTAAGTGTGTAAGAAATTTTTGAAAATTTTAATTTTCTGTGCAGAGATTTTATTGTAATCCAATATTTTTCATAATTATAAACCTATTCCCAGAGAAATGCACCCCAATAATTATTGTCCCGTTTCTGCAGTTTATAGAAATACCCCATATGTGGCCCTATTGCGCTATTTGACGCAACCACAAGCCTCAGATATAAAGGAGCGCCTAGTGAATTTCAACGCCTCCGTTATATTTGGTCATTTTTGACTGTACCACTTCAGGTTGGCAGAGGCTCTGGGGTGCCAAAACCTAAAAAACACCCCTAAAGGGACACCATTTAGAAAACTACACGCCTCAAGGAATGTAACAAGGGGTGCGGTGAGCATTTGGACCCCACAGGTGCTTCACAGAACAATATGGCGTGAAAAAAGAAAAATTTATTTTTTACACTAAAACGTTGTTCTAGCCTTCAATTTTTCATTTTCTTAAAGGGATAAGAGGAAAAAAAAGACACAATGTGTAGCGCAGTTTCTCCCAAGTACGGAAATACCCCACATGTGGCGATAAAGTGCCAAGGCGGCGCAGGACAAGCCTCCAAAGGGAAGAAGCGCCAATTGGCTTTTGGAAGCTGAATTTCACTGGAAAGGATTTCAAGGGCCATGTCGCATTTACAGACCCCTCGTGCTGCCAAGACACTGGAAACCCCCACAAGTGACCCTATTCTGGAAACTACACCCCTCAAGGAATCTAACAAGGGGTTCAGTGAGCATATGGACCCCACTGGTGACGGGCACAAATGTGGAACAATGTGACGTGAAAGGGAATATTTTCATTTTTTTCACTTTCATGGCACAAATGTGCCCGTCATCCAGGGGTCAATATCCTCACTGCACCCCTTGTTAGATTCCTTTAGGGGTGTAGTTTCCAGAATGGGGTCACTTGTGGGGGGTTTCCAGTGTTTTGACAGCACGAGGGCTCTGTAAATGTGACATGGCGTTCATCATCTATTCTAGCCAAATCCAACCTCCAAAATCCAAATGGCGCTCCTTCCCTTCGGAGGCTTGCCCTGCTCCCACATGGCGCTTTATGTCCACATGTGGGGTATTTACGGACTCAGGGGAAATTGCGCTACACATTTAGTGTTTTTTTATCTTTTAGCCCCTTGTGAAAATGAAAAAATCATGACAAGATTAATGATTTAGAGTAAAAATTTTACAAAAATTACACTAAATGTTGGTCTAGCCTTGATTTTTTTCCATTTCCACAAGGGGTTAAAAAAGAAAATGAACACAAAACGTGTAGGGTAGTTTCCCCTGAGTACGAAAATACCCCATATGTGGGCATAATGTGCCATATGGGCACAGGGCAAGCCACCAAAGGGACAGAGCGCCATTTAGAGGCTGGAATGGAGGATGGAGGCCATGTCGCAATTACAAAGCTCCTGTGCTGGTATAGAAACACCTATACCCCACGTGTTCCGTTATGTCCCCATAACTTCATCAGGAGTAAGCATGGGGACATAACGGAACGCGTGGGGTATAGGTGTTTGTATACCAGGGTGGACTAATGATACATATTGATTGTTGACTGTTTAATATTTGGGTTAACATATATTGTATTTACATTTTCCTCATTTCTTTATATACATATAATTTTTCTTGCTTCATATTATGGCTTATTTTGAATAACATTACATGTTTTTTTTGGATTATATGTTTTGGTTATTAGGTTCATTAGTCCTTCCTATATTGTGTGACCTGGTAGTACTTTTGTAGCCCAGAATATTGTGAGGGCGCATACGGTTTCTGTATGGCGCTTGTATTTTGCTGCCATTCTTTTAATTGGTTTTAACTGTTTCTTTGTTGTGTGAATTTTGTACAAATAAAGTATTTTTCTATTTTTGGGTGTGCGACTTTATATGGCTGTGTCGCTGTTTTTTTTCTTTGGTTTATTAATGTTTTTGACCAGCTGCCGGCACCCCGATTTTTGGCTAATTTATTTATTGAGGCTGTGCCCACCAATACTTTTTCTATATAGAATTTAGATAATGTAGAACTCCAATGACATGTGGTGCGCCTTGAAGCGATCCAGTATGCAGAGGCCGGGGTGATCAGGACAGGCGTCACACTGGAAAATGGTGTCCTTCCTGATCCCCCTGTTACCCCACACTCTGCACTTCTTCTTGGGTCTCCCGTTTTTCAGTGTGGGGGACGTCACCTGGAAAATGCTGTCCTGGTGCGATACGGGGTCCTTCATATCCAGAAATGCTGGGTCCGCTCCATGGCTGCTAAATATTAGGGCTCTATTACTGCCTCTGATATTTTCGGATCGTGCCCCAAGCTACAGTAGCTCGGGCAGGGAGGGACCGGAAGAGGGGGTGCTGGTATAAAAGTTTTCTCCGTGCAGGTGGTAACCTTTATCCAGCAGTGGGAAGATCAGTTCCCCAACGATCTTCCCACTTGTTCCGAGGATGGGGGGGAGGGGGCATCTGGGGCTGGATTCGGGTGTCCCTTCCTACATACACTCTAAGGGTACGTGCACACTGCGGAATCACGACAGATAACCCTTCGTGCATTCCACAGCTGGCACCCACCGGCGGAGTGATGCAGGCGTGCGATTCCATTCTATGCACGGGCGGATTCCGCTCTCCGTCCAACGTGTTCATTCTTTGGATGGACGATGGAATCCGCCCATGCATAGATTGGAGTCTCAATGACACGGGTGGAGACACGCGCCCGCATTAGTCCGCCGGCGGGTGCCAGCTGCCGAATGCACGAAGGGTTATCCTTCGCCATTCCGCAGTGTGCACGTACCCTAAATCTGTAAGTGTACCCTGAGGTACTCTCACAGAGTTTGGAGAATTTCACGCCATACCGTAATCTCTTATTGGGACGGTACTGGCGGAAAAGACGTGTCTGGGGGGCAGCGTACGCTACGCTACCCCCGGACACGTCACTGGATGATGAGGATGAATGGAGGAACGAAGGATCCCCCCATTCATCCTCACTGGCTGTTTCGGTGTCGGAGGCAATAATAACGTATCCCTCTGACGCCGAAAACACCCTGGGGGCCATTTTTATACGGGGATTGGTATATGGGGTATGTAGTGGTGTAGTGTCAAACTTTATTCAATGTAGTGTGGTGTAATGTAGTTTTTTTTTTTTACAGTAACTATAAAAAAAAAAAACCTACGCCAACAAAGGAGTTGCTGATAAATGCCGCACTTATCAGCAGACCGTGGCAGTAGAATATAGAAAAAAAACACCCTACGCCAAAAAGGAGGAGTTGCTGACTAGCAGCGCACTTTCGTGCGATGCTGATCAACACTCAGCGCCGATAGGGTGCGGAAAATAGAAAAAAAAACAAAAAACACTTTTTCTACATTCTGAACATCCCTGTAGCTGCTGATAAGTGTATTACACATCAGCCGCTAGAGGGCAGCAGAGCACAAAATCCGGAAAAAGACGAGGCTGGAGCTGAAAAAAGCCGATGGGGACCGCCGGAAATAGCCGAAGACCCGACGGAATGACGGAGGACGCCGCGAACCCGGAAGACGCCGATGAGGACCCCGGGACAGGTGAGTAATGTACAAATACCTGCTCTGGACCCCTCAGCTACCTAGCTGAGGGGTCCAGAGCAGGTATTTACTATTTTTGTGGACTCTGATCGCCGTGCCACCGGCCATCGTGACCACCATTACTTTTTACAGTAATGGCGGTCGGTGCTGTCCTCGGACAGCACCGACTGCCATTGAAAGGTTCCGATCGCCGCTATTGGCTGATCTGAATTGATCAGCCAATAGCGGCGATCGTAAGCACGGGGGGTGTTAACCACCCCCCGTGCTGAGACGCTAAGATGGCCTGCTATGATTTATAGCAGGCCATCTTCCCCGATCGCTGCGTGCGAACACACAGTGATCGGGGAAACATCGGGCGTAAATTTACGCCCTGATGCGTTAAGTACCAGGGCGCGAGGGCATAAATTTATGCCCGATGTCGTTAAGGGGTTAAACTGTAAACATACCCGTCATCACCTTACCCGAGACCAGTGGCGTATCTACCATAGAGGCAGGGTAGGCAGTTGCTATGGGGCCTGTGCAGGAGGGGGGCCCGGGGTAGAATGTAAGAGCGTGTGTCCTTCTGCTTAACCCCTTATGTACTGCAGTGTGTAAGTGACCCAATGTTTACTTACATGCTGCAACACAAAAAAAGGGTTAACAAGCAGAAGACAGAGATCTTTGCTCTGTTCTCCAGCTGACAATCAAGTAGGAAATGAAAATGTGCAGAGCTCTGTACAGAGTTCAGTGCACCAGCAGTAAAGCAGACAGGGGTGGGCGGCCCCTTAAAAATGTTTGCTATGGGGCCCCATGAATCCTAGCTATGCCCCTGCCCGAGGCTAGATACCTTGAGTTACATCTTACTGGAGTTGAAGTTGCTAAGTCAGTGCTAATATTCCCAGAATTTATTGCTTTCCCTGAGCACTCTGTCAGAGTGTTCCAAAATGACAGAACATACACAGCACGTCTCTCCATACAGCAAGTTTGCAAAAGCTTCTGCATCATTCTCTGTCTGTCCTTCTGCCTGTGGCACTGCTCAATGTAACAGACAGCAAGTAGGGACCACTGTGCTACTCAACTGGTTTGGCTTTGGGCCACACAGGGAGTACAGTCTAAGAGCCCTCTAGGTCTTCACTCTTTACCCCACTCCAGGATGTAGAAGCTGAACTTCTGCGGCTAAAGGACGCTTGGTCGCTCCACAAGTGTAGTTCCGCTGTAAGCAGAAGCTGGCTCCAAAGAACTAGACTGGGTCGGTTTCATGCACCAAAAAAGGCAGGTTATGCATGATCAGCAGGGATGAGATGGGTGCTGTAGTCAGACAGGCAAAGGGTAAGGGCAGGCGGCTTTAGAGGCAGGTCAGACAATCCAAGCCAGCAACAGGAGAAGCACACGGTACAGACAGGAGTCAGGCAAAAATTGTAATCCAAAGAACAGGATACAGCAGAGAGTCACAGAAATGCACCGTTGCTTAGTATGCAGCAATGCAACAATGCTTGGGCAGGGCGGGGAAGGGGGGCAGGTGTAGTATAAATATAGGGGGAGACTTATCAAAAGGTGTAAAATTTAGACTGGTGCAAACTACCCACAGCAACCAATCACAGCTCAGCTTTAGGCAGTGCTGAAAGGAAAGCTGAGCTGTGATTGGTTGCTGTGGGCAGTTTGCACCAGTCTAAATTTTACACCCTGTGATAAATCTCCCCCATAGTCTAATAGCCTTTGAGATGGCCACCTTTAAATAATGCCCTTGAGGACTCACTCCTGCTGTTTTTATATCACCCTTTCAATTCATTATTTATATATTATGGTTATAATTTAGAATTATGCGCAGTTTGTATGTAAAACCATATACACTGTTGATCACTGGAACCTATGTGTTCTTCTACCTTAATGTCATACACCCAGTTGCCATTGCTAAATACTAAATCTAGAATGTTCTCTCCTCTGGTTAGTTTTCTTGGTGATGCTCCTATAAGGGTCTCTATTACATTTTTGGTTTTGCATGTAAGTGCACAAGGGATATTCAACATCCGGCATGTTCTGTCACCTATAACTACAATGTCCCTCTCTACTGCAATTTGGGTAATTTCATCCATCAACATAAATATAACTTTTATGGATTTTTATATTGACTGTTTATAACAATTCGAATAAATACTTTAATTTTCACCAAAAACCCACAAACCCGTAATTTAACTTCTTGTTTTTATTCATGTATCTATATAAAATAACATTTTTTCCCATAAAAAAGCATAATTTACAAAGCCGTAAAATTATAAGCAGTTATTTAAAAAAAAAACTTAAAATAATTTTTAAAAATTATTAAAAATACTGATAAACACTTCAGCGAGTTACTTAACTGTTCTCTGACTGAAAACTTAAACTTTATAAAAGTGCTTGTTTATACCACAGATTCTGTTACTGCTAAGGAGGGGTATGTTACCCATACATGCCAACAGTCCCTGACTGTTCCATAAGGGGGGAGTCCATTAAGGGGGGTTTATACAAAATTTGCATTATAATAGGCGGGCACTCCTAAGCAGCGTTTACAACTCTCCTTAGGTAACAGAATATGAGAACGAGACGACTCTGTACATGGTACATACATAGAAATGGTTGGACTGGAAACTAAAAATGTGGATTCAGGATGAAATCGCGAAGGAAGATTTGATCGTTTTCTGGCTTCAGCTGCATCGGCTGCCTCTCTTGCTGAGACGTGCTTATATAATAGCCAGGGAAGGCTGCCGATTCAAACGAGTTGTACTTGTTGTTCGCCAACTGTTTGTAGAACATGAAGGGTAACAAGTCATCGTTCTTTTTTTCCTAATGGAAAGACAAGAAAAGAGCAGTTAAAATGAAATTCAAGTTGAAGCCCCAAATATCTAAAATCTTTGTAGAATTCTTGAAGTCACCATCCCCATTACATATTTAGGTCTAGCACTTCACCATTATTTTTGGTGCATACCTAAGGCCCCCATCCCCATATATTTTATTTTAAAGTCAGAATAAGGTGTATTGAGCCTTCACCAACATATGTTGTCAGTGGAGATAGGGTTAGGCACAATGGATTTTTACTGTTCACATTCTTTGTTCTCGGATGGATAAGCAGCCACCGGAGCAGTCTGGCTGCAGCTTACCCTTCCCCTCCTCATAAAGAACATGCAAACATTGAGCTGTACTGAACATTCATATGTATAGGGAGGAAGAGAGAGATAACTGTTGGACAACCGATCATTTGGTTGACCGTTATTGAAGGTGTATCGGCTTCCTTAACTACAACACCCATTTAATTACAGATTTAGACTATGTTTACCAGTCGTATTAGACCGGCTGTTCCGTGACCCCGGCCGAGTCACAGAATGGCTGGTCTGTGCCCGGATCATCGTGGCTGGTACTTAAGTACCGGCCGGATGATAAGTCTGGCCGCAGAGCTCTGATGCGGGCGCATCAGCGTGCGCCCGCATCAGAGCTTCCCATAGCCCACAGTGAAGCGAGCGGCCAGAGCAGCTCGCTTTACTGTGTGAACTGACAGGTCAGTTTTTTCCGGCGCCACATGGGATCCCGGCCGGAGCGTATACGATGTGTGTACGCTCTGGCCGGGATCCCATTGCACATAAGGCTATGTTCCACCCCGCAAAACTACAGCCGTTGTTATGCGGCGAGAACTACGGCCGTAGTTTTACGTAGTGTGAACATAGCCTTAAGAAAGTCCTTGTTCCATGTTGCAGTCAAACCAAAAACCATTCATGAGTTCTCACCTTCAGGCTTAGAACTGGCTCCGTCCTTCCTTCTTCAGTAGAGCAGCATAAATAGAGTTGGCGGCCTGAAATACCCAGTGTAACTGGACGTCTCCTTTTATCGAATGTTGCTGTCAGGTAGGTGTCCACGTTTATTTTTGCTACAAGAAAAGACATAGATGTTAATGACTTATCTCTCAATATTATAGTAGCAGACATGTTGGCTAGCTGTATGTAGACTCTTACCTTCTTGCTCAATATTCTGCCCTTGCAAAAACAAGGCCACAAGACGGGCATTGTCCTGAAATTCTTGTAACGCCAAGCTCTTCTGTTTGTAGTCTCGGATAACGTGCACTGTTGTCTTATTGTAATGAAATTGGGATTTACGAGCGTCTTGAGTTTGGATTTCATTGTAAGTTAGGTCTTCTGTTACAAAAAAATAAAATAAAATATATATAATATTTCTACCATTGCCGCACACATAGATATATAGATAACATTTATGAACTGAACCATATTTTATATCTTAATAGTAATATAATTCTGCTCTAATTACATACTAACTAATAGAATGGTTGTATAATAGGATAAATTATGTCATTATTATTTATGAATAGGATAACATTTAAAAATTCATATAAATATATTGGTAACCTCTATGGGCAAAATACTGTTTTGAGGGATAAGATTGCTAGGATCCCAACTTAAAGGGGATATCCAGTAAAACACGGCGGCCTTCTTAATGAAACAGCGCTACCCCTGAGTTTTGTCCGGTATTACAACTCCGCTCCATTGAAGTGAATAGAATTAAACTGCAATATTATACAGGAGTGGCCCCAATTCTCCAGCTGTTTTTTTTTTTTTTTTTTTACTCCTTGGTCCCCGTTAATAATTCTTTTATATTATAAATCATATTGAATGATCTTACCCTCCACAAGGATGTGATTCAGAAGGTCATCGTCATCGAAAAAGCTCTGCATCTCGCATCCTCTTTTCCCCTTCAGCTTTTCTAGAACTACAACAAGCATTACGGCTTTCCTAAAGGAGAGCATGTGTTTCTCCGGCTTCCTTATCTCAGGCTTTATTCCAGGTAGGTAAGTAGACCAGCGCTCCTCATGGTGATTCCATTCTACACGCTTCTTATTGGACTGTGGAACAAAAATTATCATTTTTATAATTTCTGATTTGTTTCTGTTCTTATCCATCTGCTGTTTAATGCATTATAAAGTATTACAAGACAGCTGCCTTTCCCCACTATGATCCTGTAGTGAGAACACAGCCTAAAATTTTCACGCCTTCCAGCACTTATTAGCTGCTGTATGTCCTAAAGGAAGTGGTGTATTCTTTCCAGTCTGCTGCCACCTCTGTCGGTGTCAGGAACAGTCCAGAGCAGTAACAAATCACCATAGAAAACCTCTACTACATGGACAGAGGTGGCAGCAGAGAGGACTGTGTCAGACTGGAAAGAATACACCACTTCCTGCAGGACATATAGCAGCTGATACGTTCTGGAAGTTTTTATGCAGTTTTAGAGGCAGCTTATTAAAGAAAGGATAGAGGTTCCCAAGACTAGTAATAGGTAAAATAGAGTCATCATGCATTAATCTGTATGGAATATGCATCTAGAGATCAACATATGTTCCTCTGTATCATTATGGCTAAAATGTTATCACAACCTAGTTCAAGGGAAAATGGAGCAATTTTTCGCAACACCCGTCAGACTGCAGCTTTTATGTTCCACAAGGCAGCTGAAATATGAGAGAGCGAATCCCTTCCCCCTTTCACTTTTCAGTGTGTCATGAGTGTGGTTCTTAATTAGGCACTGTCACTTTAAGAAAACTTATTTTATTTCACTTTAAAAAAAAAATAAAAAATTACCTTCTTTTGGATGGAAAAGTGATCCGAGTAAAATTCTTCAGCATGCTCACTACAACAAAGGAAATAGATATTCAGAACATGAGGCAGTAAAATACCATTGTGTAACCCCCTACTGATACGTCTAAACAATTCAAGGTCTTATACTGTATATTATAGATCTATACAAAACTTTTATTGTACACATGTGTATGATATTTGTTTTTTTTTTTTTTTATTAAATAAATAAAACAACCTAAGGCATGTTATATCAGATGCCATATCCTGGTGATAGTCTCCCCTGTATGTATTATTTGTTATACCACCTAGTTATACCTACACATAGTACAAGACCTGAGCATACATTATACACATTATAGGACAACACCTTCTTACATAAAGAGTTAATCTTAGGTGAATGTATTACCTGTATTCCATAGAAATGTCATTGAATTCTGGTACCTCTACCGCTGCCATTATGTCTGTAGAAATAAAACAATATATAACATAAATGCCAGCAATGCAACATGTCCATAACACAAATCTATAATAAATATAGAAATAATAGAAAGTCATTAAATACCTCCGGTCTTAAATAAAGCTCTAGAACTGTTCTGACCCTGAGGGTGAGGAGCTGTTATTCGTGCGATTATCTCGATTATTATAGTCCGCTGCCTCTCGGCTGCTTATATAGAAGCTTAGGATCTTACACAATACAGGGATTTTCTTCACTTCCTGTATTCACACAGCGTAATCGCTCATCTTCAATCATCCATGTATAACACTAGAGTGTCAGTGTTTAAACATTTCTATGTTCCAGTGGAATTTCCGAGGTTTGAGGGTTATAATCCAGCTGGGGCAGATAGGAGAAAATAAACAGGTATTTATTATTATTATTATTATTAATTTATTTTTAAATCTCCTTGATTCCAGATCACCATATATATGACAAGGGGCTAACATACAGAATTTTACAAAAATCAAGAAAACAACATAAAGTAAATAACAGACTGGTTCATGGATAGCGAAAGAGTATCCTGCCTGCGAGGGCTTACAATCCTAGGCCATGTTCACACACTGTATTTTACTAGTATTTTACCAGTAAGCAACGGCTGTTGTTGCAGGTTACAATGGTCGTTGTTTATTGATAGCTTTTGTTTACATTACAGTGTATGGAACAATGGCCGTAGTGTATACACCCTGTATACGCTATAGCCGTTATTCTCTGCTGCACAAAATAATTGGCAGGTGTATTTTGTATGGTCGCTGATCAGCTCACAATGTAAAGTACGACTCCTGGCCATACTTTACACTGTGGTCTATGGCAAATTGGAGAGCAAGCACAAACAAATGTGCTCGCATTCCAATTAAAATCAAGTGATGTGCACCTGTCCGATACTGCGGTCAAACAACGGCCAATGTTCTTACAGCGTCTGAGCATGGCCTAAAGCAGCACTTCTCAAATTTTTACGACTGGAGCCTCACTCAATTGAGAAATTCAGATTGTTTTTGGACAGGCGTTTAAACTAGATGAAGGTATTGCCCTATTGACTATTTGGTCTATCAATTTGCTGCCTTCAACCATATGATGGACATATACTTGTATCTATATCTCTTCAACTTTTAGTTTGTTAGACCATGAAAATGTTTGTACACCATACAACTGAGTTGATAACTCATTGTTTAAAAATATTTTGAACTATAAACTAGATGAACGGGACATAAATGTAATTGAGGAGGAGGATTTCTATCCCTGACCAATTTAAGCAAAAAAGTGTTTTGGGATTTTTGAAAATATCATGGTTGGTCGAGTAGATGCGGTTGTTGGTGTAGGAGATGCGGTGGTTGGTGTAGGAGATGCAGTGGTTGGTCCAGTAGATACAGTGGTTATTGCAGTAGATGCGGTGCTTAGAGAAGTAGATGCGGTGGTTGGTCCAGTAGATGCGGAGGTTGGTGCAGTAGATGGTCCAGTAGATGCAGTGGCTGGTCCAGTAGATGCAGTGGCTGGTCCAGTAGATGCAGTGGCTGGTCCAGTAGATGCAGTGGCTGGTCCAGTAGATGCAGTGGCTGGTCCAGTAGATGCAGTGGCTGGTCCAGTAGATGCAGTGGCTGGTCCAGTAGATGCAGTGGCTGGTCCAGTAGATGCAGTGGCTGGTCCAGTAGATGCGGTGGCTGGTCCAGTAGATGCAGTGTTTAGTGCAATAGATGCAGTGGCTGGTCCAGTAGATGTGATGGCTGGTGCAGTAGATGCGGTGGCTGGTCCAGTAGATACAGTGGTTAGTGCAGTAGATGTGGTGGTTAGGGCAGTAGTTGGTCAAGTAGATGTGGTGGTTGGTGCAGTAGATGCGGTGGCTGGTCCAGTAGATACAGTGGTTAGCGCAGTAGATGTAGTGGTTAGTGCAGTAGATTCAGTGGTTGGTCCAGTGCAATCCCATACTACAACAAGAGTATTGGATTTTAGGAAGACAGATTTTAAGAAAATGGGGGAGTATTTAGAATTTAGAATTATAAGGGGGAGACAAAACCCTGGGAGCGAGCGCTTAGTGGGTAGTACTAAAAAATGCCATATTAAAGGCAACTAGACTAAATGTACGAGAAATTAGCAAAAGTTAAAGAAAGAATACACCACTATGGTTTACTAGGATGTTAAGGCTATTGTAAAGGGAAAAAAAAGGCAGCGTATAGTAAGTATAAAGAAACACAAAGAAATGTAGCTGACAGAGAGGCATATAGAATTATACAGTAGGAGGCAAAGCAGATTATAAATACTGCTGAAGCCTCAAAAGAGAAGGAAATGGCAAAATCTGTTAAAGGTAACCTGTCACCGGGGATGCGGGCACAGAGCCCGCCAGACCCCCCGGTGCAGCCCCTGGATACTTACCCCTTCCGGCGAGTCCCGCTCCTGGAGCCAGTCCCGGGACGACGATATCAGCAGATATCTTCGTCCCGGGACCGGTCCCAGGAGCAGCACTCGCCGGGAAGGGTAAGTATCCAGGGGCTGCACCGGGGGGGTCGGACGGGCTCTGTGCCCGCGTCTGCAGTGACAGGTTCCCTTTTAAGGAGGGGAATAAAACCTTCTTTAGATATACATTTGACAGGAAGAAGAATAGCTGCAGCATTACTAAAATAAGTAATGGGGAGAATACGTTTGATGGAGATAAGGCAGTCAATGACTATTTGAATAGTTGCTGCAGCTCAGTGTTTTCAGAAGGAGGCCTTCACAATCACAGGATCGTTGGACATAGCATTGCCTCCAGTTATATGGGTTTGGCTCCAGTGTTTTCAGAGGCCGGTGTTTCAAAGCATCTTGCCCGTTTAAAGTTGAATATGGTGATGGGTCAAGATGGTGTCCACCCGAGAGTTCTTAAAGAACTCTGATCTGGGATAGCTGCCCCCTAACAGATCCGTATAACCAACCCCTGCTAACAGGAGATGTTCCTGATTAGAGAAGGGTAGTAAAGAAGAGCCCAGTAACTACAGGCCAGTTAGCTTGACATCTGTAGTAGTAAAAATGATGAGGATGACGTTAATTTTCTTACCTGTTTCCATTGGTAAATACTAAATCTATAATGTTCTCTCTGGTTGGCAACTTTACAAGTTAGGGTCTCTATTATATTCTTGCCTTTAATGCACAAGGAATATTCCAATACACATTGAGCAGGTTTTGTCGCCCATAACTAAAATGGCCTCCTTTACTACAATTTGGGTCATTTTATCTACCAACAGATTATACTTTTTATGGATTTTTTTGTTTGTTTTAAATCAAATAGATTACATATATGTAACTTTTACTCTCCAAGAAAAAACCCCACAAACCAGTTATTTTAGTTCATGTTTTTATTAATGCACCTACATAAAATAGCAGATATTAAAAAACATAATTTACAAATCAGTAAAAAATAATAAGCAGTTACATAATATAAAACAAATACTTAATTATTAATAAATAGTAGTATAAAGATAATAGAAACTCTTCAGCGAGTTACTTATCTGTTCTCTGAGAACTTAAACTTTATAAAAGTTCTTGTTTATACCCCAGACTCTGTTACAGCTAAGGAGGACCTCAGAGTTTCTGAGCGATATGTCGTCCATATATACCAACAGTACCTATGGGCTGTCCATTATGGCGGGTTTATACCGTGTACATTTCTCCTTAGGTAACAGATTATAAGAATGAGACGACTCTGTACATGGTACATACATAAAAATGGTTGGACTGGAAACTAAAAATGTGGATTCAGGATAAAGTCTCGAAGGAAGAGTTGATCCTCTTCTGGCTTCAGCTGCACTGGTTCTCTCTCTTGCTGAGACGTGCTTATATAATAGCCAGGGAAGGCTGCCGATTCAAACGTGTTGTACTTGTTGTTCGCCAACTGTTTGTAGAACATGAAGGGTAACAAGTCATCGTTCTTTTTTTCCTAAAGGAAAGACACAAAGGAGCAGTTTAGTTGAAATTCAAGTTAAAGCACATTAATTAAATATCTAAAACTTAGGGGGAGATTTATCAAACATGGTGTAAAGTGAAACTGGCTCAGTTGCCCCTAGCAACCAATCAGATTCCACCTTTCATTTACCAAAGAGTCTGTGAGGAATGAAAAGTGGAATCTGATTGGTTGCTAGGGGCAACTGAGCCAGTTTCACTTTACACCATGTTTGATAAATCTCCCCATTGAGTTCTAAAATCCCCCCCCCCCCCCATTATGTATTTTGTTGCGCAAGTAGCACCTTCACCATTGCTTTTCATGAATGCTAGGGCCATTGCACACCTAAGGCCCCTATACACTTTATTCTAAATTCAGTATAAGGTGTATACGGGCTTCCTAAGTTTTCACCAACTTATATTGTCAATGGAGATAGGGTCAGGCACAATGGATTTTCACCGTCCAAATCTTTTGTTCTCGTACAGGTAAGTAGGCAATGGAGCAGGCTGGCAGCAGCTTACTCTTTTCATAAAGAACAAACGAAAACTAAGGGGCACATTCGCCCCTTCACCCTGGCGTACGCCTGCCGATATTTATCATGATTCAAATCATGTTACACCTGGAAGCAGGTGTAGATTTGGGCCACCTCTTAGTGAATTCGTGGGGGGAAAGGGGGTAGGGCCTAATTTAAGATAAATCCCCTCCTTTTTGTTTATGTTGAGGTCAAACCAACAATCATTCATGAGCGCTCACCTTCAGGCTCAGAACTGGCTCCGTCCTTCCTTCTTCAGTAGTGCAGCATAAATAGAGTTGGCGGCCTGCAATACCCAATGTAACTGGACGTTTATTTATATCGGGTTTTGCTGTCAGATAGGTGTCCACGTTTATTCTGGCTACAAGAAAAGACATAGACGTTAATGACTTATCTCTCAATATTCTAGTAACGTGTTGGCTAGCTGTATGTAGACGCTTACCTTCTAGCTCAATATTCTGCCCTTGCAAAGACAAGGCCACAAGACGGGCATTGCCCTGAAATTCTTGTAACACTAAGCTCTTCTGTTTGTAGTCTCGGATAACGTGCACTGTTGTTTTATTGTACTGAAATTGGGATTTACGGGCGTCTTGAGTTTCGATTTTATTGCAAGTTATGTCTTCTGTTAGAGAAAATAGAAGTATAATTTTAGCATTGCCATACACATAGATATATAGACGATATTTATGTCCGATAACATTTACAATCTGACACTGGAGGAACTGAACCATATTTTATATCTTAATAGGAATATAATTCTGCACTATGTAAATAGCAGCTAATAGAATAGTAATATAATAGGATAAATGTCTATTTACATTATTATATATGAATAGGAGAACACTTGGAAATTCCTATAAATATATTGGCAACCTCTATGGGCAAAATCCTGTTTACAGGGATAAGATTGCTAGGATCCTACCTTAAAGGGGTTAACCAGAATTAGTAAAACATGGCTGCCTTCTTCCAGAAACGGCACCACACCTGCCCATGAGTTTTGTCCAGTTTTGCAGCTCAGCTCCATTGAAATGAATAGAATTGAACTGCAGTATTAGATACACCTTGGACTGAAGTAATGGACAGGTGTGACCCCACTTTAGCTATTTTTTTTTATTCCTTGGACCCCCATTAATATGAATAATATTTATTATAAATCATATTGAATGATCTTACCCTCCACAAGGATGTGATTCAGAAGGTCATCGTCATCGAAAAAGCTCTGCATCTCGCATCCTCTTTTCCCTTTCAGCTTTTCTAGAACTACAACAAGCATTACGGCTTTCCTAAAGGAGAGCATGTGTTTCTCTGGCTTCCTTATCTCACGCTTTATTCCAGGTAGGTAAGTAGACCAACACTCCTCATGGTGATTCCATTCTACACGCTTCTTATTGGACTGTGGAACAAAAATTACAATTTTTGTCGTGTTTTCAAAACAACCGGTGTCAGAAAGTTATATAGATTTGTACGATCATGATCATTATTTGCAGCTGTCAATATTAAGAGATGGATGCCTTTGTCTGATATGATTCCATAACACAGGGCACACAGCCTACTTATCAGCTGCTGTATGTCCTGCAGGAAGTGGTGTAATTTTTTTCAATCTGCTGCCACCTCTGTCCATGTCAGGAACTGTTCAGAGCAGGAGAGGTTTTCTATGAGGATTTGCTCCTGCTCTGGACAGTTCCTGACATGGACAGAGGTGGCAGCAGAGAGCACTGTGTCAGACTGGAGAGAATATACCACTTCCTGCAGGACATACAGCAGCTGATAAGTACTGCAGTATTTCAGATTTGTAAATAAAAGTAATTTACAAATCCTATATAATTTTATGGTACCAATTGAATTAACTTTTTTTTACCTCTGGAGTGCCCCTTTTAGCTATTGTACATAAAAAGAAAAAAAGGAAACACAGTGGCGCTGCATGTGCAGGCGGATTAACTCTGAGATGTGTATGTGCAACTTCACACAAATGCACACTCACCTGGTTAGGTCATACCTATTAGGCACGACTCTAACGTAGGCTTGTAGGTATATAAGGAGGGCTGCGGCCTTCCACCTTCCGATTTCCTTGGATGTGGGATCGGGACCAAAATCCAAATAACCTTGCAACAATGCTACACATTTCAAGGGTTAACCACCCTCTTCATCAGGCATGACTAGGTACATTACACACTAGTATTTATACATGAACTAAAATGATTGACCCGGAAGGATTTCCCTGTTCCCAGGTGTCCTCACGACATCACTTCCCCTCTGCTAATCTGACTGAAGTCCTATTAAAACAACAACATTGGTGGTTTCTATGATTAAAACTTATAAGGCGGTAAGTGGCTGAGCTCTGGCATATAAGAGCTGCCACCACCCTGGGTTCTCATCCCCTCTGCTTTATAAAAATGTTTTACTAATTTCTATACTAAAATCTTCCTAAAAGCTTATATTAATAAGAGAATATACAAATGCTGATTATAATAAAGATATACATCTAGTTGTTAAAGAACAACTCCGGGTAGAGCTAAAAAAAAAAAAAAAAAGAAACTTCTGCAGAAGCATAAAGCATTACTTACCTGTCTATCCCAGTTTTGAAACTGCCAAAAGTCCATTTGTTTGGGGGTTTTTTGTTCTGTTTTGTGTTTTTGCACTTCCTGGTTGAGCTGATGTACTCAGTACTACAGGTTCCAGAGTGCAATGCTTTCCCTCAGCTGTTCATCACAGTCCCCCACCCTGGCTATTCCCTGCCCAAATCTGTTGCAGAACATCTAGGCTGTGTTCACACATTGCAGTTTCATTGTGTTACTGAATTATTTGCAGTACTTTATCATTTTATTATGTTCCCACCCACACAGCACGCTGTATTCTCTACCTGTAACACCACACAGTGCGCTGTATTCTCTACCTGTAACACCACACAGCGCGCTGTATTCTCTACCTGTAACACCACACAGCACGCTGTATTCTCTACCTGTAACACCACACAGCACACTGTATTCTCTACCTGTAACATCACACAGCACCCTGTATTCTCTACCTGTAACACCACACAGCACACAGCACACTGTACTCTCTACCTGTAACACCACACAGCACGCTGTATTCTCTACCTGTAACACCACACAGCACCCTGTATTCTCTACCTGTAACACCACACAGCACACTGTATTCTCTACCTGTAACACCACACAGCACACTGTATTCTCTACCTGTAACACCACACAGCACACTGTACTCTCTACCTGTAACACCACACAGCACGCTGTATTCTCTACCTGTAACACCACACAGCACGCTGTATTCTCTACCTGTAATGCTGATATTGGAATAAAAGAACTTTTTTAATAAAAAAAAAAAAAAATTCTTTTCCTTTCCATACACATATTATGATCAAGCATCTTTTATCTTTGAAGTTGATTCCCATATTATCTTACATGGAATATACTGTTTATGCCTTGTTTTTTGTGCAGGTGGAATTGGCAGTGCCGGCTCTAATCCCCTCTGCTGTTTAGCATTATCTATTTGTGTTACTGCATCATTTTTGTGCAGATACTGCAGTACTGCAATGACACTCCAACATGTGTGAACACAGCCCTAATTTCTCTGTAGACTTTTGCACAATCAGCGAAGTTGAAACACCTGCTTCTGGCCGGTCAGAGATGGTGAATCACGCCCTGCCCCCTCTCTGCATCATCAGCCTGTGCCTAGCAAACACACACAATGTGAGACAGAGGCATGGAATATTTGTCTCCTAAGATGGGAGAGCAGCAGGAGCAGGAGACAATGTGAATTGGCACAGAGGCCATTTTTCTTCACTTCCTGGATTTCTATCAGCTACCAGTGTGGCAGAACTGTACAGATATGGTAATGCATTGTATAGACACATCTATATAACTTTTAATGTACTTTTAGTAGAAAACAAGTTTTTCTTATCCGGAGTTCCCCTTTAAAATTATTTTTATCGCAAATGATTGGGTTGTTATTACTATAAGGTACCAACACCATTACTGCAACATATTAGTATATGAACTCTGCTGGAGTTCTAGGCTGACAATAGCTGTGGGGAAAGGTTAATAGAAATCGTCCCCCTTGAACAGTGTAAGGCTGTGGCTCCTCACATAGGGGGAGCCAGGTACATGTGTTCAAATCCCACTATGGACCTCTTCTTACCAATAGGGACACTTCCCCCTGAATATGACATTTTCTTGACAATAAGGAAAAAAACTCCCCCTGTCGGTCTCAATACCACGTGTTAGTGGTACCACATTAGTTTTAACCCTAGAAACCACCAATGTTGTTGTTTTAATAGGACTTCAGTCTGATTAGCAGAGGGGAAGTGATGTGCAGGGAAATCCTTCTGGGTCAATCATTTTAGTTTATGTATAAATACTAGTGTGTAATGTACCTAATCATGCCTGATGAAGACGGTGGTTAACCCTTGAAATGCGTAGCAATAAAGAACACATCTGATTGGCAAGAATACTGGGAATCTCTGCCTCTTGATTGAAGTGGAGTGACTGTGCCTGGAGGTTTGAGCGCCATTGTTGCAAGGTTATTTTGCCTTTAACTATTGTGTAATTTGGGCACCAGAAACGGTAAGTTTTTACACAATTATACTGGTGATAGATGTAGTTTTTTTTAAGAAAGGACAGATGTTCTCAAGACTAGTTCTAGGCAAATGAGTTTCAGCATTAGGCTGGGTTCACACTATGTATATTTGAGGCTGTATTTGTGAGGCTGTATAGCAACCAAAACCAGGAGTGGATTGAAAACACAGAAAGGCTCTGTTCACATAATGTTGTAATTGAGTGGATGGCCATAATTTAATGGCAAATATTTGCTGTTATTTTAAAACAACGGCTGTGGTATTGAAATAATGGCCGTTATTTACTGTTATATGGCGGCCATCCACTCAATTTCAACATTGTGTGAACAGATCCTTTCTGTGTTTTCAATCCACTCCTGGTTTTGGTTGCTATGAGGACCTGATATGAGGACCAAATACAGCCTCAAATATACATAGTGTGAACCCAGCCTTAATCTGTATGGAATGTGCATCTAGAGATCATCATATGTTCCTCTGTATCATTATGGGGAATTTTTTTTTATCAGAACCTAATACAAGGGAAAATGGAGCGATTCTGAATGAAATAAAAAATCAAATGTAATTTACCTTCTTTTGGACGGAAAAGTCATCAGAGTAAAATTCTTCAACATGTTCACTACAACAAAGGAAATGGATATTTAGAATGCGAGGCAATAAAATACCATTGCGTAACCCCCTACTGTGATACCTGAGACACCTGAACAATTATAGCTCTTACCCTACTGTATATTATAGATCTATATAAAACATATATTATATTACCTGTATATTATTTTTATATATATATTTTTTTTTATGGCATCATCCTATAAAATTATGTTTTTATTATATTTTAGGCTTTTTTTAATTTTCCTTATATAAAAAATTGATCATGGTGATATCTCTCTTATAATTATTACTACTTATCAGGGGCGTAGCTAGGATTCACGGGCCCCATAGCAAAAAAATTTAAGGGCCCCCCCCTCCTTCCCTACACACAACACAAAGCACTGCAGTGTGTAAGTGACCTCCGCACATTTTCCTATTTGATTGTGGCAGCTGGAGAACAGAGATCAGGGGTTATCAGAGGAGATCTGTCTTCTGCTTGTTAACCCTTTTTGTGTTGCATCATGTGAGTAAACATTGGGTCACTTACACACTGCAGTACATAAGGGGTTAAGCAGAAGGACACACACTCTTACCTTCTCCCCCGGGGCCCCCCTCCAGCATGGGCCCCATAGCAACTGCTTACCCTGCCTCTATGGTAACTACGCCACCGCTACTTTTATCTGTGTAATGTAGTGCTGTACATACAGCAGCACACAGAGACCATAGTACTTGGGTATATATGAAGTTAATCTTGGGTGAATGTAAATTATTACCTGTATTCCATTGAAATGTCATTGAATTCTGGTACCTCTGCCACTGCCATTATGTCTGTAGAAATAAAATAAAAAATAACATAAAAATGCAGGCAATAAAACATATATACATACAAATATATAATAGATACATATATAACAAAGAGTAATAGAAAATCATGAAATACCTTCTAAATAAAAGCTGTAGATGCTAGAACTGTTCTGACCCTGAGGGTGAGAAGATGTTATCCGTGTGATCACCTAGATTGCTATAGTCCGCTGCCTCTCTGCTGCTTATATAGCAGCTCAGGATCTTGCACAATACAGGGATTTCCTCACTTCCTCTATTCATTCAGCCTACTCTCTCCCCTTTTAAGCCATGTATTATAGCGAAGTGTCTGGATTATTTTAAAATGTACAAAGTATTTTAATAGTTAAGTGGGATTTCCGCAGTTTGAGGGTTATAACCTTCACAATAAAGCGGGTGCAGGTAGAAGAACAATACAGAACAATACCAGGTATTGATTATTAATTGTAATGCTGGATGGTCAGACATGGAGGCAAGTATTATATATAGGAAGCATAGATAATGCTATACCTAAAGGGGTACTCTGACATAAGTAATATAACAATCACCTGTTACTCTGGTGGTTCTGGGTGATCTTGGGGGGCTGGATAGGTTGTCTATGTAACAGTGAGTATGTCATATATTTTCCCATTGCACATATGCTAAAGAGTAAAGTTTGCATGGGGGTGTAGCCACTGCTTATATCAATACATTATGGGAGCGGACATGATGCTGATGTCAGTGTTCCTACAGTGAGCCTGGATGCCAGTGTACTGTTTTATATATGCGACATAAGTATACAGTTCAGTATATAGCATATCCTTCAGTTACAATGAAAAGGATAAAGGTGTGATGCCAGATACTACAATGTGATTAGCTTAGTGATCAGGGTAAAATATGTCCTGTGTAGTATAGCGCCGTAACAATTCGGAGGATACAGAACTGCTGTGTGTCTATATACAGTATATGTATGTAGATTCCATAGTGTCTTGTGTCTTCTATATACAGACTTTTTCTGGGACTTCCCAGAGACTTTCCTGCACAGTATGAGAGAACCTGTTGTTCTCTTTGTCCTTTGTCGTTTGCTTCATCGTGTCTAAGAAGTAAAGGAGTTAAAAAGCAGGTCTGTATTTTGCTCTAGGTAGGTGGAATTGCGGGGACTGTCCCGATTCTGAGGAGACAGCCCAGCCAAAACCATGTCTGGGAAGCTCCGCCCCCTGTGATGTCACTCATGTAGAGCAGGGGGAGGAGTTCATAGGGGACTAGAGGAACCATACTGATGAGGTAAGTATAACTTTTTTGTTTTAAATACAGATGAAGGGGGAGGAGTATGATGATGGAAGGGCAGGAGGATGAAGGAGGTAGTAGTATGATGATGATGGAAGGGCAGGAGGATGAGAGGGGTAGTTCTATAATAATGGAAGGGCAGGAGGATGATGAAGGGGTAGTAGTATGATGATGGAAGGGCACGAGGATGATGAAGGGGTAGTAGTATGATGATGGAAGGGCACGAGGAGGATGAAGGGGGAAGTAGTATGATGATGGAGGGGCAGGAGGATGAAGGGGGGGAGTCGTCTGATGATGGAAGGGCAGGAGAATGAAGGGGGGAGTAGTATGATGATGGAGGGACAGGAGGATGAAGTGGGTAGTAGTATGATGATGGAAGGGCAGGAGGATGAGAGGGGTAGTACTATGATGATGGAGGGGCAGAAGGATGAAGGGGGGAATAGTCTGATGATGGAGGGGCAGGAGGATGAAGGGGATAGTAGTATGATGATATGGGGTGCAGCTGCATCATATGGGCACAAACTACCAGTATGTACAATCAGACAGTAGAGCTATCTCTGAGTCTCAGCCTGATCTTACTATAGGGGTCACAACAGGGGGCATTGCTACTATATAGGGCTCAGCAGGGGGCATTATTACTATATGGAAGGGACAGCAGAGGGCATTTTTACAATATGGAAGGCACAGCAGGGCACCTTATTACTATATTGGGGTGGGGGTCATAGAAGGGGATGCTATTACTGTATGGGGGGGTCATAGAAGATAGTGTTATGACTATATGGGGGATCCTACCTACTCACTTTACTGCACATGACATCAATAAGTGGAATTACTACTATATGGGAACCTATAGGTAGATAAAAAGGGATGGAAGTTGAAGGGAAAGTTCAGAGCCTAAGATGTTTGTCTTGCAGGTTCCGAAGAGATGAATTGTAGCTGGAAGAAACCATCATGGTGGTCCGGGCCGGATGGAGAGGAAACCGAGAACGATCGCCTCAGATCAAAGAAGACGTCACCTGTGAGTCACTAATTGCTGTTTTTTGTATTTTGTAGAACATTTGGTAGGGGTGCCCGAAGTGGAAAAGGTTGGTGGGAAACAAAGGGGGAAGGGGGCCCAGGCAAAATTTTTCACACAGGGGCACTATGCAGTCTGGGTCAGCCCCTGAAGAGCTCCCTGTACTGGGTGGGAGGGGTAGTGAGGGAGGGGCATGGTCTGCATAGCGGGGTCTACAGCACTGTACTCTGACCCAGGAAGTCTCCCTCACCTTCCAAATAATGGCAGATCCACTTCAGGCTGGGGCTTACATCAGGGGACAGGACTGTGGAGGTAATCTCTCCATAGCTGTAACCCCTCTCTCCCCGGACAGAGAGTGCTGCATGTATGTGCCCACATCTGCTCTGCTCTTTCCCTCATGCTCCCTGCAGTCTGTCAGTCCTTGTGTTTCCCATCCTCTCCATTACTGCTATACTGTGCCTGCATTCGCACACAGCTATACACACTGCTGCTATAATGTGCCTGCACTCACACTCCGCCATTCACACTGCTGTATAGAAAAGTTTCTGTCACTGTCCTCCGGCACAGCTCTGTGATTCTTAGGGCCCTATTCCACAGTAACGATAATCGGCCGGATCGGCCCCATTTGGCCCGATTCGGCCGATTATCGTTCGGTGAAATAGAGAGAACGATCAGCCGATGATCGTGTCATCGGCTGATCGTTCATTTAGGGCCAGACCTAAAATCATCGTTCCCCCACCGCGCATCGCTATGGTTGAATAGCGGTGCGCGGTGGGCGACCGACGATTTGAGAAGAAGCAGCTGCATACATTACCTGCAGGGCTTCTTCTCCGCGCTGTCTACATCCCCGGGTCCGGCGCGCTCTATCTTCTGAATGGCCGGTCAGCTGACGGAGCTATCAGCCAATCACAGGCCGGGACGGGCCAGCTGACCGGCCATTCAGAAGATAGAGCGCGGGAGACCCGGGGAGGAGACGGAGCGGAGGACAAGCCCTGCAGCCAGGTAATGTATGCTGCTGCAAGGACATTGGTAACGATGTCCTTGCAGCCCTCGCTTAACGATCATCTCGCCGTGGAATAGGCCCAGTAAACGAGCAGCGATCTAGCAGATCGCCGCTCGTTTACATCGTTGATCGGGTCCTCCTCGGCCCGTGAAATAGGACCCTTACTCCCTCTTTGGTCTATGCTAAACGTCTCTATTGTAGCCTGTTGTACTACGCTACTGCATTATGGGGATCTGTTACTCCATCCTGTATCTACAAACTGCTTCTGTTTTTTCAGGTTTATGCACTTACTATACATTATAGTCCTTTAACATATTTAAAGGTATAGATCAATTCCTTCCTTTCCCATTTTTGTAGTCCGTCTTTGGACCCGTTCTATTTTATCAATATCCTGTTGCAGGTGAGGTCTCTAGAACTGGAAACAGTTGTCAGGGACGAGTAGTACAAGGTAGGGAACAGGACACAAAAGTAAGCCCTAAAGCTGAAGTGCCTTCTGCGCTGTACGCTCTTAACAGAGGAGCGCAAAGGTACATTCCTGACAACACTATTCTAGATGTGATGTCACTAGAGTTCTATACAACTACCTCCTGGTTGCACTAGTGACTCATTTTAAGGCTGTCAGAAATCACTACCCCTAAATCCTTCTTTTCTGAAGTCTTTGCTAACAGAAAACTGCTGATATGATACTCGGATAGAGGATTCCTCCTCCCCAAATATATTATTTTACATCTGGAAACATTGAACTGCAGTTTCCATTGTTTGGACCACTTATGGAAAATAATTTAGCATTAGGCCCCGTTCCCACTGAGCAAAGCTAGCGGAATTCCGCGACGGAATTGTCCGCCGCAGAATGCCGTTAGCCTCCCGCTCATAATGGGACTCTATGGGAGGCGCGCGCTGCTGCTCTATACGCGCTGAAGAATGAACATGTTCATGTATATAGTGTATATTATGTAATGTAGTACTATAGATATTTTACTGTATATATATAATCTACATGCTTTTGTATCTGTGTATATATGTTTGTGTGTCTGTCATGTGTGTGTGTGTGTGTTAGTATGCTTAGATGTAGGTATATATGTAAGGTGTTGTGCATATTTGTGTATGTCTGCAGTATGTCATTTTGTGTGTATATTTGTGTATGTCTGCAGTATGTCATTTTGTGTGTATATATTTGTATGTGATGATAAAAAGTTTGCACCCTGGGGGTCCAGTTGTGCAGGAGATCCCTGAGGCCTAGGGGCTGATCGGCTGATTCAGTATTATAGGAGTGATGGTAGGATGATAGAAGTAGTAGTAGACATAACAGTAAGACTTTCATCAATGGATGAGGCGTTTTGAGGGGAACACTCTTTGTCAGATCTATTGAGGGTTTTCTACAAAAAATGTCATCCATTGATTAAAGTCTTACTGTTACTTCTACTACAACTCCTATCATCTTTGATGTGAGAATCCTGAATCAGCTGATGAGCGCCTAAGCCTCACGGATCTCCTGCACAACTGGGACCTCCAGAGTGCAAACTTCTTCTCAATTATTGCACCAACTCAAAAAATAAAGATATAAGCAACAGACACAGGTAGTATAATGCCCCCTCATCTGACTGCACCCCCTCCAGACACAGGTAGTATAATGCCCCCCTCATCTGACTGCACCCCCTCCAGACACAGGTAGTATAATGCCCCCTCATCTGACTGCACCCCCTCCAGACACGGGTAGTATAATGCCCCCTCATCTGACTGCACCCCCTCCAGACACAGGTAGTATAATGCCCTCTCATCTGACTGCACCCCCTCCAGACACAGGTAGTATAATGCCCCCTCATCTGACTGCACCCCCTCCAGACACAGGTAGTATAATGCCCTCTCATCTGACTGCACCCCCTCCAGACACAGGTAGTATAATGCCCCCTCATCTGACTGCACCCCCTCCAGACACGGGTAGTATAATGCCCCCTCATCTGACTGCACCCCCTCCAGACACAGGTAGTATAATGCCCTCTCATCTGACTGCACCCCCTCCAGACACAGGTAGTATAATGCCCCCCTCATCTGACTGCACCCCCTCCAGACACAGGTAGTATAATGCCCCCCTCATCTGACTGCACCCCTCCAGACACAGGTAGTATAATGCCCCCCTCATCTGACTGCACCCCCTCCAGACACAGGTAGTATAATGCCCCCCTCATCTGACTGCACCCCCTCCAGACACAGGTAGTATAATGCCCCCCTCATCTGACTGCACCCCCTCCAGACACAGTTAAGAAAATCAGCAGCACAGACTGCACCAAAGTAGTAAAAAAATCTTTTGACTTGATTCACACCCTCTAGCGCGATATTTCGTTTTTAGCCCTCAGAAAGGCTAGAGTACACCGAAACCTCACACAAGAGGGAGTGAATAAAGTCACAAGATTTTGTACTACTTTGGTGCAGTCTCTGCTGCGAAATGATTGTACCGAGTCTCCTGGTTCCGTTGAAAGGGCTGCAGGCGGCATCAATGTGTATAAAGTACCGCTAAAGTAACTGGCGGTGTTGGGCTTGTAGCATGGCCGCCCATGGTGAGCAGCAAGTTTAGCCACTGGCACACATTTATTCTGCAGAAATACGCCTGCATGTGCGCCTTATGGTGTTTACAATTTTTTTTTTCCTAGTACATGTATACAATGGCAGATTAAACCTTAAGGCTATGTTCACACTATGTAAGTTTCATATTAATCACAGCCGTTATTTCCGATTTGCAACAACGGACGTGATTATATGAAATTTACATAGTGCTGCCTTCTATGGAATCACGGCCAGAGTGTATACACATTGGGAGATTTATCAAACTGGAGTAAAGTGAAACTGGCTCAGTTGCCCCTAGCAACCAATCAGATTCCACCTTTCATTCCTCACAAACTCTTTGGAAAATAAAAGGTGGAATCTGATTGGTTGCCGGGGGCAACTGAGACAATTCTACTTTACACCAGTTTGATAAATCTCCCCCATAGTATACGCTTCAGCCGGGATCGCCAGCAGCGCCACAAGAAACTGACATGTCAGTTTTCTGCAGCCACTATTCATTGAATAGTGGCCACAGAGAACCTGTCAGTGCACACAATGGAGCTCCGGCTGCACGCTCCATTGTGTGCATCTGGGAATTCAGATGCAGGCGCACACGGGTGTGCCTGAATCACAATTCAACAGAGATGAAGACCATCCGGCTGGGATATTCTGGTAAAAGGGGTATTCTGGTGAAAAATATTTTTTCAAATTAACTGGTGTGAGGAAGTTATAGGAATTTGTAAATTACTTCTAATTAAAAATCTCCAGTCTTCCAATACTTATCAGCTGCTGTATGTCTTGCAGGAAGTGGTGTATTCTCTCCAGTCTGACACAGTGCTCTCTGCTGCTACCTCTGTCCATGTCAGGAACTGTCCAGAGCAGGAGAGGTTTTCTATGGGGATTTGCTGCTGCTCTGGACAGTTTCTGACATGGACAGAGGTGGCAGCAGAGAGCACTGTGTCAGACTGGAGAGAATACACCACTTCCTGCAGGACATACAGCAGCTGATAAGTACTGGAAGACAAAGTAATTTACTGATCTGTAACTTCTGACAGATTTGAAAAAAATTATTATTTACCTGAGTACCCCTTTAACGCTTTAATGACCACTGATATGCCTTTCATGAAGGTCCTTAAAAGTCTTATTCTAGCCCAACACCTTGTGGTGAGGCTAGAATAAACCATTATTGGTCTCCTCTTCTGGAGATTGTAATATAAGAATAGACTAGATGGACATTTTCTCCTTCATCGTTTATGTTTCTAAGTCTGTGTTCACACATGACATTTTTCATGTGTTTTTGCAGCAATATTAAAGAGAACCTGTCACCTCCCGTACCGGGTCAGAGCCCGGCCGACCCCCGCTAGAGCCCCTTATAGTCACCTCATTCCCGAAGTCCCGCTTCTTCACCTGGTCGGCCGGGGGTCGTCCGGGCTCTGACCCGGCACGGGAGGTGACAGGTTCTCTTTAAGTTTCTACCTAAATGGTGCAGTTTTACCACAACTGCATCAATCAGTAACAACTGTATAAGTGACTGGCAGTGCACTAGTATTGCTGCTCACATACACAGCTCTATGCAAAGTCGCTGTACTAACATGAAAGGTTTGGTGCTGATTATGTCTTTATATGTTGGGTGGGCCCCAAGAATCAATTTCCCTGGTGGGCCCAAGGTACCCCAGTCCGACACTGGCCAAGGGTAATGACAGGCAGCTGCAATCCCGCAGCTGCTTGCCATTAACCCCTTAAACGCCATGATCTATAGCGATCACGGCATCACTGACGGGCGGGGTAAGTCACTTACCTCTATCCTGTCGGATCGGCCATCTATGGATAGAGTCTGCTTTCAAGCGGGCTCTATGCATAGATTATCGATAGCATTGATCTATGCTATGCTATGGCATAGCATAGATCAGTATATGCAATCTACTGTGAGATTTATCTACTGGAAGATTTATCAAACATGGTGTAAAGTGAAACTGGCTCAGTTACCCCTAGCAACCAATCAGATTCCACCTTTCATTCTTTACAGACTCTTTGCAAAATGAAAGGTGGAATCTGGTTGCTAGGGGCAACTGAACCAGCTTCACTTTACACCAAAATTTTTCTGTTACACCAATATGATATTAATAAAAACTAGAGATCGTGGCACAAAAAATGACACCCCAAACTGCCCTGTAGGTGGAAAAATAAAAGCGCTATGGCTCTTAGAAGGCGGGGAGGAACATTGCATTAATTTGACCCGGACATCTGGGCATCAAAGGGCTCTGTCTTGAAGGGGTTAAGGAGAGAAGGCAAGAATGTTCTGTTCCGTTTAAAGATGGTAATGTCAACAATGGAATATCTTGTGCTTCCTCTTCATAATTATTATTACGTTTATATAGAAAGGGGAAGATCATGTATTAAACTGATGAAATTATATGACCCTACTTCTGCTTTATTTCATGTTCTTGATAAAGTTAACTGTGCGCAACTATGTGGGGTAACCATTATACTTTAGTTTACCATATGGTAGACTGCTGTGTTAACTTTATTCTACAGTTCCGTACTACTACAACCATGCTAAGTTTGTACACCTTTTTATTTTGTTTTAATGTTTATAAAATAAATCAAAAAGAAAAAATTATATCACCAGGTTCTATAACTTTTTGTCTCCAAGCTCATTTTCGTGCCATGATCTGTATAGTTTTTATCAGTAACATATTGGGGTACATGTAACTTTTTGATCAGTTTTCATTTAATTTTTTTTCTGGTCCATGTATGTGTTGTGTTAAAAAAAAAAAAAGCAATTCTAACATTTCTTTTCACTGTGTGGGATCAATAATTTTATTAGCTGGCAATTTTCATAAGTTTAGATTTTTGTATTTGATAAATAAGGAAATGGGGCAATTTAGATGTTTATGAGGGGGATTTTCTGCCTTTTTTTCTTTGGAGTAATCATTTGATTGCATGCATATATATATATATATATATATATATATATATATATATATATATTATATATTATACTGATGATAGAGGAAAACTTTAATATATATATATATATATATATATACATATATATTATATATTCACCAGAACACCGTACACAAATTCATCAGATAGTTCATACTGCACTCATAGAAATTGCACAGCCTTTTTAATAATAGTATTGCACTTCTCACGTTATCTTTGCACTTTTCCCGCAATTATGTGATGTGCATAGCAATTATAAAGTGCTTAGTTTAAAGTTCATATTGCACCTAATATAGAATTGCTCGATCCCCTTGGCTCTATTGCACTTTTTTCGGTGTACTTTGCAACCTTTCCGCAATAGTATAATATACACGGCAATTTTTAGGTGCTTATTTTATTCCATTTTTTATATAGTTCATACCACAGTCCGTGTTCATTCCACATATAATATCTTTCTGTGAGCTCAAAAATATACTTTATTAAAATATTTCAGAAAAGGTTTTATGTACTTCCCTTTGTTTATTTCTTTACTTTATAAGGGGTTCCTTCACACCTCATTCAGCTGGCCCAACGCGTTTCTTGAACCACTCATCATCAGGATAACTGTAAAGCTACCAACCAGCCCCTGATGAGTGGTTCAAGAAACGCGTTGGACCAGCTGAATGAGGTGTGAAGGAACCCCTTATAAAGTAAAGAAATAAACAAAGGGAAGTACATAAAACCTTTTCTGAAATATTTTAATAAAGTATATTTTTGAGCTCACAGAAAGATATTATATGTGGAATGAACACGGACTGTGGTATGAACTATATAAAAAATGGAATAAAATAAGCACCTAAAAATTGCCGTGTATATTATACTATTGCGGAAAGGTTGCAAAGTACACCGAAAAAAGTGCAATAGAGCCAAGGGGATCGAGCAATTCTATATTAGGTGCAATATGAACTTTAAACTAAGCACTTTATAATTGCTATGCACATCACATAATTGCGGGAAAAGTGCAAAGATAACGTGAGAAGTGCAATACTATTATTAAAAAGGCTGTGCAATTTCTATGAGTGCAGTATGAACTATCTGATGAATTTGTGTACGGTGTTCTGGTGATGGCCACTGTATAAGTAAAAGAATAATCTGCTGATTCAAGAACTGAGAAAAGTATTTTAACAAGGTATATTAATAAAAGTTATATTTTAAAGTTTTCCTCTATCATCAGTATACTATTCTAAATAGGAAATCCAATATTGTCTAATCGAAAGAAAGTGACTATATATATATATATATTATATACACTCACCGGCCACTTTATTAGGTACACCATGCTAGTAACGGGTTGGACCCCGTTTTGCCTTCAGAACTGCCTCAATTCTTCGTGGCATAGATACAACAAGGTGCTGGAAGCATTCCTCAGAGATTTTGGCCCATATTGACATGATGGCATCACACAGTTGCCGCAGATTTGTCGGCTGCACATCCATGATGCGAATCTCCCGTTCCACCACATCCCAAAGATGCTCTATTGGATTGAGATCTGGTGACTGTGGAGGCCATTTGAGTCCAGTGAACTCATTGTCATGTTCAAGAAACCAGTCTGAGATGATTCTAGCTTTATGACATGGCGCATTATCCTGCTGAAAGTAGCCATCAGATGTTGGGTACATTGGGGTCATAAAGGGATGGACATGGTCAGCAACAATACTCAGGTAGGCTGTGGCGTTGCAACGATGCTCAATTGGTACCAAGGGGCCCAAAGAGTGCCAAGAAAATATTCCCCACACCATGACACCACCACCACCAGCCTGAACCGTTGATACAAGGCAGGATGGATCCATGCTTTCATGTTGTTGACGCCAAATTCTGACCCTACCATCCGAATGTCGCAGCAGAAATCGAGACTCATCAGACCAGGCAACGTTTTTTCCAATCTTCTACTGTCCGATTTCCATGAGCTTGTGCAAATTGTAGCCTCAGTTTCCTGTTCTTAGCTGAAAGGAGTGGCACCCGGTGTGGTCTTCTGCTGCTGTAGCCCATCTGCCTCAAAGTTGGACGTACTGTGCGTTCAGAGATGCTCTTCTGCCTACCTTGGTTGTAACGGTTGGCTATTTGAGTCACTGTTGCCTTTCTATCAGCTCGAACCAGTCTGCCCATTCTCCTCTGACCTCTGGCATCAACAAGGCATTTCCGCCCACAGCACTGCCACTCACTGGATGTTTTTTCTTTTTCAGACCATTCTCTGTAAACCCTAGAGATGGTTGTGTGTGAAAATCCCAGTAGATCAGCAGTTTCTGAAATACTCAGACCAGCCCTTCTGGCACCAACAACCATGCCACGTTCAAAGGCACTCAAATCACCTTTCTTCCCCATACTGATGCTCGGTTTGAACTGCAGGAGATTGTCTTGACCATGTCTACATGCCTAAATGCACTGAGTTGCCGCCATGTGATTGGCTGATTAGAAATTAAGTGGTAACGTGCAGTTGGACAGGTGTACCTAATAAAGTGGCCGGTGAGTGTATATATATATATATATTATAAAATATATATATATAGCATTAGACTGTGTTCCCACAACATTATTTTAGGTGAAAAAACAACAATTGTTTTTAACCCCTAGACGACCCAGGGCGTATAGTTACGCCATGGAAGTCTGTCCCCAGACGACCTAGGGCGTAACTGTACGCCCTGGGTGTTTCTCCCGCTATGAAGCGTGCTCCGGAGCGGAGCGCGCTTCATAGCAGGTGGGGGCCGGCTGCAATCAGCAGCCGGGACCTCACCGGCAATGACACGCTGCAGCGATCGCGCTGCCGCGTGTCATTAACTCCTTAAACGATCGCGGCGCGGCTGCGGCGTTTAAGTGTAAGTGACAGGGGGAGTCCCCTGTCACTTACCGATCGGGACCCCCGCAGTGTGACTGCGGGGGTCCCGATCGGTAAAACGGGCCGCCGGAGGTCTCTCACCTGCCTCCGTGCGGTCCGATCGGCGATCTGCTACACTGAGCCTGCACAGGCAGGCTCAATGAGCAGATCGCCGATAACACTGATCAATGCTATGCCTATGGCATAGCATTCATCAGTGTAGAAATCAAACTAATGTATGTACAAGTCCCCCAAAGGGACTTCAAATGTGTAAAAAAAAAAAAAGTTATAAACACTAACACACTACCCCAAAACCCCTCCCCCAATAAAGGTTGAAATCACCCCCCTTTCCCATTATATAAATAAAACATAAAAATAAATAAACAAATAAACATATAATATACCGTAGCGTGCGTAATTGTCCGATCTATTAAAATATTACAAGCGTCATTGCGAACGGTAAACGGCGTACACGAAAAGAGGGAAAAAAGTGCGCGGATTACCGATTTTATGTTACATTATATATAAAAAAAAATTAATAAAAAGTGATCAAAACGTCCGATCTTCACACATATGGTATTAATAAAAACTAGAGATCATGGCGGAAAAAATGACACCCCATACAGCCCCGTAGGTGAAAAAATAAAACCGTTATAAGCGTCACAATAGGCCCATTTTATTTATAATTAATTGCCAAAAAAAAGGATTTCATTTAAAAAAAATATATAACATTAGAGAATCTGTGTAACCTGCATATGGTTGTGTTCGGACTGACCTATAGAATAATAGTGTCATGTCGCTGTTACCATATAGTGCATTACGTAGACACAGGAACCCCCCAAACCTTACCATATTGCATTCTTTTTTTGCGATTTCACCAATTTATATCTTCATAAATAATATATTTGGAATTCCATCATACATGTTATGGTAAAATGAAAGACGCCATTACAAAGTACAACTATTCCTGTAACAAATAAGCCCTTACATGGCTTGTAGATAAAAAACTGAAAGTGCTAGAGCTCTTAGAAGGGAAGGAGGGAAAAACGGAAACACTAAGATCAAAATTTGCGCGGTCCACTGGGTCATTTTGGGCCTGGTCCTCAAAGGGTTAAAATATATTATAATATAATTATATTATAATTTACAGTAATAACAAAGCAAAGTGCTTTGTTTTTTCCAAAATATGCTCATCAGCCTGCTTCCATTAAACTGACTGCTGTTCCATGTCGCTACTTCCCGGGTACTAGGAAAAGCTGGATCTAGTCCTGGGAAACTAGAAGAAATTTCCTAAGACTGGATCCACCTTTTCCCAGCACCTGGGGAGGAGCGGCACTCAGTTATAAGGCAGCGGGCTGATGAGCGGATTGCAGAGATAACGGAGCTTTTGCTTCGTTATTACTGTAAATTCGCTCATCTCTAATCACAGCATCTAGACAGTTAAATAGTCAGCATTGAACACATCTGATCAGTGACAGTAGGTGTCAGCTGAAGATGGCAGCCAGCACTTCACATGTGTGCAGTAGGCCCACCACACAGGGAAGATCTACTGGGCCCACATGTTGTGTAAAATCAGGACAATGAGGTGTGGACTTTGCAAGATTTCTACTTACAGCCTTCAATGTGTAGCCTGTAGACACTTCCCCCCCCCCCCCCTTGCTTAGTCACGTGTGCAGAGATGACAGGCAGGAAGAGGAGATTATGACTTTGGCCATGAGCCTCTGATCAGAGCCCACGTGTTGGCTAAGCTTACCGGCTCTCTGGTGGGCTAGTCCGAGCCTGGTTCAAGCCTGATAATAGAGGACAGCAGAAGCATTAGCTCAGAACCAGGTATTCAGAGGAATGGGAAAGCGCTCAAATACAGCTTGTCTAAAAGACCTTTTACACAGGCCGATTATCGAGTGAAAAATGGTTAAATTGTTTGAATTTAAGCAATAATCTTCTGGTGTAAACGCAGCAATGATCAAAGTATGAATGAAAAAATTGTTCATATGCAGGGGGCGTAACTAGAAATGGATGGGCCCCCCTTTCCCAACTGACCACAAAGCCATGAAGTGTAGTCATAACTGCAGTGCTTTCAGTTAAAGATCCCTGAAGGCTTGCTCCGCCAACTCTTGCTGCAAATGATGACAGCTCAGGCAGTCCAGTGTATTGCAGAAGCGGGCAACGGAGCACCCTGATGCGGTGGGCCCCATAGCGTCTGCTATGGCTGCAACAGTGGTAGTTACGCCCCTGTTCGTATGTCATGGTTCGGATCTTTTAAGCTGACCTCAAAATCATTGTTAATCGTTCAGAAGTCTTTCGGTGTTCACAGTATATAGATACGAAGGCAATTACGATTGCATCAATGACTTTTCACAGCGATTTATCTACTTGTCTTAATGCCTATTGATTAACAAATCATCACTTGCCATTCCCTAAACGAGATCAATCAATTAATCTGTGCAGAAATAATCGTCTGAATCAATTATCGCTGCGTGTAATAGAGACAATGGTCAGCCGATAAAATGATCATTGGTTGAACGCTCCTGTAGGTCCACACCTAAAATCATTGGCCGCTGACTGCGCATCGCTACGTGTAATAGTGGTTACATGGCCAATGGCTGCCGATTTAACAAACAGTTAAAACATTGCCTCTCCAGGTTCCCGGTGTTCTCCTGCGCTCTGCATATGTCCCGGCACTGCTCGCTGCCACTTTAAAGCAGCCTGTCTGAGCCAGACAGGCTCCGCTGAAGCTGCAGCGCACGGTGCTGAGAAGCATGCAGAATGCAGAAGAAGACCGGGAGCGCAAGGACAGCACAGACATCACTAACTATTATTGAGCCATGTAATAGGCCCAGTAAACTACCGCCCAGTAATCAGGCCTTCATCGGCCTGTCTAATAGGACCCTAAGGGTCCTATTACACCGGACGATTATCATGTGAAAAATCGTTCGAATTTTAACGATCACCGTTTTCTGTAAATGCAGGCAACGATCAATCGACCAATGAGAAATCGTTCATCTTTCATTTGGTGCTGACAAAATCATTGTCAATTGTTTGCTGTAATTCCACATTTGTCCACAGAAATTCCACATTGGTTCACGAATCATTCACTAATCGTTCACTGTAATTCCACATCGTTCCTTCATTTGCTGGGATTAGATGGAGTAAATGATCGTAGTAACGATTATATCTAACTACTATCGTTCTCTGTAATGCTACGTTTACACGAAACGATAATTGGCCCGATCGTACGATTAACTATGTCGGAGTAACGAATTTTTTTTATAACGATCAGCGTTTAGACGGTACGATATATCGTATGAAAAAATCGCTTTGCGATCACGCGCCCGCAGCCCGGCCCCCACTCCGATCGCCCCCCGCCACCGCCGCCCCGGCCACGAGCATACGTTATCTGCTCCGCGTAGCAGGTCTTTGAAATCCCCGGCGGCGGGGGTGGCGATCGGGGTGGTGATCGAGCCGGCGCAGGGGGCTGCGGATGAGCGGGGGGCCAGGCTGCGAGCGAGCGGGGGGGCCGGGCTGCGGGCGGCCGGACTTTCGCGCGACGACTGTTTACACGGAACGATCGCCAAATTTTTTGCGAACGACGATTTAAGAACAAGTTAAAAGATCAAGATGAACGATTTCGCGATCGTTCGCTGCGTTTACACGTACGATTATTGTTCGAATTCGATCGTTATCGTGCAAATTCGCACGATAATCGTTTCGTGTAAACGCAGCATTAGGGTCCATTTACACAGAAAGATTATCCGACAGATTATCTGCCAAAAATATCAAGCCAAAGCCAGAAATGGATTTGAAAAGAGGAGAAATCTCAGGCTTTCCTTTGACCTGATCTCTGTTTATAGTCTGTTTCTGTTTTTGGCTTCAAATCTTTGACAGATAATCTGTCAGATAATCTTTCTGTGTAAATGGACCCTTATACGGTGATCAATTTCAGCTTAACAATAAACAATCTCGTTTGCAATCGTTAAAAATCACTTTGTCTAATAGGACCGTGTTCCCCAACTCCGAACCTCAAGGTCTACCAACATGTCATGTTTAAAGGATATCCCATGCAACCAACGCCTGTGACAATACTAATTATATTGGAATGCTAAGGAAATCCACAAGATATGACCTCTTGGTGGTCCTTGAGGACTAGAGTTGGGTAGGGGTAATCCTTTTCTCCCAGCTCCTCGATAACCAATGTCTATCTGATAATCAGAACCTGCTAAAGACTTATGTTGCAAAAAATGTCAGAAATAGGAAACTTTTTTTTTTTGCAGTTTTCTGATCATATTGTCCAATATGCTTGGTTCAACCAATAAAATTGGTCTATAAAGTAAATCCTGTAATTCTGCTGTAAATAGCGATGTCAAATATGTGTCCATAGTATGAAGCATTACTGCCATTTGTAGTTACTTTTGAAAAAAGTTACTGATCACATCCGGTCTCACTCCTGATCCCGAGATACAGCCGGAGGAAGTGTGCGGCAGTGCGCTTCACTCCCTGGCTAGCAGAATATCCAACATGTAGGCTTCATAGACCATAATGAAGCGATTGAGTCTGCTTTGATTGACAGCACAGATGAGACGTACGCTGCTGCTAACTCCTCCAGTTGTAAGTCAGGATTGCAATAGGTCTCGGTGAGACCTGGTGTGATCAGTAACTTTTGGCGGGGTCACAGAAGGGCTGGTGTTATACCATGTGATCCGTAACTTTTGGCCAGGTCTTGACCGGTGTTATACCATGTGTGAACATGGCCTTACAAATGTATTTCTATCTTTCAATTGATCTGTATTTGGCTGCAAAGCCTTTATGTACAGGATTTTTTACAGATGCCATAAGGCTGGGCTAAAACAGGCAATTACCAGTCATCTATATATAGGGACATGCTGGGAAGGCACAGATCATGTCTTCCAACCATGCCACTTCAGCTCTTTTTACCTGAATGCAGAAGCAGCGGCTTCCGTAGGTGTCAGCGTCTTTTGTGACACAGAACTGATGACTTAAATGCTTATCACACTTCAAGGACCTGACTGGTGGTGCCCCAGAGCCTTGACTAGTTTATTCTGCTTATTCGAAGGGTTCCCAATTAGAGATGAGTGAACCTCGAGCATGCTCAAGTCCAGTACTTATCAGCTGATGTATGCCCTGCAGGAAGTGGTGTATTCTTTGCAGTCTGACATGGTGCTCTCTGCTGCCACCTCTGTCCATGTTAGGAACTGTCCAGAGAAGTAGCAAATTCCTGGTGCAAAGGAAAAGCTGAACAGCAATGGTTAAACATCACGGCTGTGACCTAACAACATGAAGCCTGCACAGCAGTGATAAGACAGGAACCACGGCTTGCGATACACGCCAACATGATGGTGAGGCCAACAGAAACACAAATATAACTGCATTGTAGATAGATGGACTCTCCCTTGTATTTCTCTATCTCAGGCGGATACATATATAAGAAGCCAGTAACCTATCACTATGTTTCTAGAGTGTTGGAGAAAACCAGAGTAACCTATGCAAACACTGGGTATTACGGCTCTATAACTTGTCTGTAAGTCTAAGGCTTGTGAGATAGTCTTTGTATCTGTATTACCCTGTGCTTACAGCAGATGCATCAGATGGCATACAACTAAACAGCGGAGTCTTGTAGGAAGATTTTCAGGTTAATTCCAGTAGAAATCTTAAGTACGCTAAAGGAGGTGAAAAGACGATAGCATGCCAGAGATACTGAAAACAAATGGCTGCTAATATCAGGGTGAGGGGAGGAGCTATTACATGACAGCTAGGATACAGGGAGACAGAAGGGACAAACCTAAACAATTTTGTTAAAGGGGTAGTTCAGCAAAAAAAATCAACTGGTGCCAGAAATTTGTAATTCACTTGAAAAATAAGATTTTTTTTGTAGAAGTAAATTGGAGATCTCTGGCACTTTGTGGCACCAGTTGATCTGAAAGAATTTTTTTTTTATGATCAACCCCTTTAAAAAATGAAATTAGGTTGTGGGACATGACACAGGGAGAACATGCAAACTTTATGAAGACATCACCCTTGGTTAGATTCCAAGGATTCCAGTGCAGAAAGGCAACAGTAGGATTTGTGATCAGATCAGTGGAGTCTGATTGCTAAGACCTCCACCGGTCATGGGAATGGGGGTGGTTGAGCGTGTACATGTGTCCTTCTGCTTAACCCCTTATGTACTGAAGTGTATTAGTGACCCAATGTTTACTTACATGCTGCAACACAAAAAAGGGTTAACAAGCAGAGACAGAGATCTCTGCTTCACTGCACTGATAACCTCTAACCTCTGTTCTCCAACTGGCAATCAAGTAGGAAAGGGAAATGTGCAGAGCTCCTTGCAGAGGTCAGGGGTTATCAACGCGCCAGCAGTAAAGCATATCGCCCCTGACAATTTGGTATCGGCTTTACAGGGTGGTTCCCCTTGTGTGTACTCTCTAAGTGAGGATAAATCCCACAACACCCAGAGTTTGTTTTTTTAGGGATGTGTTTAGCCTACAGCAACAACATTTAGTTTATTTTACTTTTTTGTATGTATTGTATTTGAAACAAGACTCTGGGGAACTGGGGTTTCCCATTGTAGTTATTAGTTATGGAGTCTCCCGCAGTGAATGGTCAGCCATGCTGAGGCTTAAAGGGGTATTCCAAGATAAAACTAACTTGTCCCCTATCCAGAGGATAAGAGACAAGTAAGAGATTGCGGGAGGTCGGAACTCTTTCCCCCCCCCCCCCAGCAGTCTCCATATCAGCCCGCCCTCCTTTGGTTTCAATAGAGCCGCAAGTACAGTATGTGACCTGCAGCTCTATTCATTCTCGAGCCGACTGCTGTACTCAGCTGTCTCCAGTGGCTCCATAGAGAACGAATGTAGCCGCCAGAGAGAGCAGAGTACAGCTCTTGGCTCTTTCTGGCAGCTCCATAGGAAAGAATAGAGCGTGCCATATCCGCGGCTCTATTCAAAGCAAAGGAGCCACGGGCCAAAATCCTTACCATTCTTATAGACAATCTACAGAGCAGTAACGCACACAAGTGACTACCACGCTATTCCAACAGGGAACTTGGGACCTAAGTTCTCAAGATTGTGGACGGTCAAACTACAGGGACCTCACGATCTTACATGTATACACTGTCATGTGGACAGGAGATCTGCATTGTTGGTGGAACAACCAGGAGTTCTCAGGTAGGCATGTATTGCCAATATTTAGGCTACAAATGTTGTTAAAACTCGAGCTGTGCCCTGCATTCAGTCCTCACACCAGTGCACACTTTGTATACACGGCACAGGAACGAAACCTGGAAGCAGAGCTCAGGATGCATTTTCTATTTTCTGGAAGCACAGATGAAGATATGAAAGGTACAATGTGTGTCATTGCCCTAAAGGCTAACTAATAGTATCAGTAGTTTGGAAAAATTTTGTAAAGTTTTTCTGTTCCTCTGATAAAGCCCAGTTGGAATTGAGGGGGGGGGGCTCCCCTCCTCTAAGTATCTATTTCTTTTTCACCATCTCTTTAATTTTTTTTTCTTGCTCGGCTTAGCCCTGTTTTATGGGATAGGGTTTTTTTAGGGTGAGGAAATATAAGACTTTTTAGTCTAGGGCCATATCGCAGATATCAAGCGACAATAGTTTTTTTGTGCATTTTCTAACAGTGATGAGGCATCTGACCGAAACAGGCGGGGAACATCTTAGTATAAGTGTCTAGCCACTACCATACCAGACCAGGGCCATCTTTGTGTAATATTATTATTGTGTACTCGTGACCCTTGAATTTACATAAAAGCTAATCTTTTTTTACAGTTCCATGTTATAATAATATATGATAGGGCTAGATGCCAAAGGCAGCCATCTCCACAGCAGGGTGTGTAGGCACATTCTGTGCTCGGAGTGGCAGAGGTGTTTGGTTTAACCGCAGTAATTTCTGTTCTTACTTGGAATATGTTGATACATTGGGAACTTGACTGATAGTGATGCAATAAAGAAAGTACTGATTCCCCATGGATTTGCATACGTGGATATAATTGATAGTCATGTAGTTTAGATTATGTCATAAATATACAGTAGTATGCTGACTCATGATCTACTGCAGGTGTCCAAAGCCAGCGGCAGCATAGAGTACAGTCCTGTCTCTACAGGGTTATTGGTTACATACTGAGGCCTGTATGAAATGTTTACAACAGGGTATTAAAATAGTCAGTGTTTGCCTAAATTTGTTTTTTTCCATTGCATTCTGGGGGCCAAGTTACTCTTGTGGCTAAAGTTTGGGGTCTGGGATTTTCCAACCCTATGAAATATTTTACAAACAGCAGACAATGGGGAAAAATAGAAGAATGGTGTGAAAAAAGACGAAATTATGGGGGAGATTTATCTCCTCTTTAGTCACCTCCCTATCTTATATGTACATTTGGCGCTCCCTCGAGAGACTCTGTGGCCATATGTTATGCTCCCATATTCCCCAGTGATATTCCCTCCTCTTTATAACACTATTATTCTTGATCCTATGACCTCTCTATACGGTTATTCCATTTATTCTTATTCCCTTTGACAGTAAAAGCTCTTTGCCACTTGTGCCCCTTATTCTTCACTCTAGGCACCCACACCACTCCTCTCCCATTGCCTTCTCTCCCCTTACCATTACATTATGTGTGAAGGAAAAGGACACCCATTCCCAACAAATTTGGCTTCTCTCGGTATAAGTGTCTAGCCACTATCGTACCAGGCGGGGGCCAACTTTGTGTAATATTATTATTGTGTACTTGTGAACTTCCATATTATAATATATGATAGGGCTAAATGCCAAAGACAGCCATCTCCACAACAGGGTGTTGGCAAGGGTGTTGGTTTAACCACAGTAATTTCTGTTCTTACATGGAATATGTTGATACATTGGAAACTTGACAGAAAGTGATGCAATAAAGTACCGATCCACCATGGATTTGCATACGTGGATATAATTGATAGTCATGTAGTTTACATTATGCCATAAATATACGGTAGTATGCTGACTCATGATCTACTGCAGGTGTCCAAAGCCAGCAGCTGCATAGAGCACGGGCTCCTGTCTCGACAGGGTTATTGGGTGCATACTGAGACTTGTATGGAATGTTTACAACAGGAGTATTAAAATAGTCAGTGTTTGCCTGCATATGGGTTTTTGGGGTCTGTGCACAGACTTTAATAAAGAACGCGACATGGAGAGAAAGGAGCTATGGCTGACACTAATGTCGACCAACACCAGGATGTTGGTATGTAATTTAATCAAACCATATTGCCCCGTGTACCATGTGCCGATCACTTCTTTCAGCGGATAGCGGAATACGGCGGCCCATAGAATGGTGTCTATGAAGCCGGCGGAAAGGCGCGCGGCCGTGCGCGCGGACAGGCAGCGGAATTCCGCGGATATTATCCGTGAGAATTCCTTAGTATAAACCCACCCTTAGGAGAGGAGAAATCTTAGTCTTTTCTTTATGACCTGATCTTCGCTTATAGTCTGTTTCTGGCTTTAGCTTCAAATCTTTGGCAGATAATCTTTCTGTGTAAATGGACCCTAAGTTATATAACTTAGTTATGTGTGTTAATTAATGAAAAAAGGTTAAACGCCAGAGTTGTCCTTTAATGGTCAAGAATAATAGAACTTTACGTTCAAAGTTTCCTGTGGCCACCTCCCCCAGTGTCTATATTAACCCTTTATAAAGCCCCAGTGACCTCAGTCAAGGTCACTATGAGTCTGTAAATTCTGCGTATATGTCACGCCATAGATGAGGACCGATAAGTACATTAATGCAACAATGTCTGACTATTTCTTGTTTATAAAAGTGGAAGTCTAAAAGTCCAGATGAGGAATTTCTTTACTTCTCATATCTGGGTTTTCGACAAAGCTCCTTAACAAGCACGTAAAACACAACAGGGGAAAGTCAGGGATATCCCATTGACCTGAGGCTGAACTATAGAGTTCAATATGGCAGCTTCTAGTGAAATCCTAACATGGTAAATCCAGGATAGTTACTTTTAGGAATTTGCTGACACTTTATAACAGAGAATTGCAGAAAATAACAGCAATATTCTATTTCAGGGCCTCTTATATTATTTCAGTGACTCGCTTTATGATTCCAATAAAGAGATGACTATTTATTGCAGGTTTATGTGCTGGATATATCTCGACATGGCTGATCCAATAGTTAGAACAAGAACTTGCTCGGATGTGCTCATAAGAATTGCTTACATAAGGAGGGGAAATGACAGGGGCCATTGAAAGTTGTTGGTACACCGATACCTATTCACAGCGTCAACAGGAAATGGGTGAATTGTGCAATGAACAGGAGGAAGATACTGCCTTAACACAGTGTGAACTTAGGCTGGGGTTACACTGCGTTTTTGCTGTCCGTTTAACTGATCCGTTTTTAATCCCTTTCATTTTTCTCTTTCATTTGGTGGTGAATATTTTATTTAGTCCAATGTTCTCCAACAAGTCACTCACTCTCCAGTTGCTGCAAAACTACAACTTCCATCATGCACTACTGGCAGGGCATAATGGGAGATGGGAGTTGGATTTTGGCAACAGCTGAAGAGCCAACTGGTTGGACTGGGCCCCAACACCTGCCTGGGTAAGCTGGGTGCTGACGAGGCCCTGCCTATAGACATGCCTGGCAGTGCACCTATATGCAGCAATTCTATGCTATACACTGAATTCATGGACACATCTAACCTCAGTTACTTCAAGTTGAATTGAAAGCCACTGAATCCTGATCTATTCCCTAGATATCAAAGAGGCCAGTCCAGGCATGATGAGAATTGTAGTTTTGCAACAGTTGGAGGGCCGCAAGTTTGACATCTGTGCTCTAGAATTTAGGGCAACCAGTCAGCATTTGGTGGTAACTGTTGCTGATATTAAGACCAGTCAGTAAGTTCATACCCAACCAAGAGGAAACATCGGCCTGATCACTAATGGATCCATAATGGACTGAAAGGATCAATAACCATAAGTAGCCAGACTTTCCTTGCTTCAGCTCTGCCTTTCATCTTAGTAGATGTGGAGACAGACAGATGACGAACTTGTTTTGATGTAGACATCAGCATCATTGTGCAACTACCACATGACTCCACTCTTACTAGATTCTCTCTTGTGGGTTTTCTTAGAATTATTCTAATCACATAATTACTGTATTTGGGCAATTCTGCTGTCCCAAGAGGTCAGTGCTTTGCTGTATGATCATTCCCTAGGTTAGTGCTGCTCGGGTAAAGGAGAAGTCCGGGGAACATAAAAAAATTTCCAGCAGGCAGAGGGGAACATACTATACAAGCGCTACTTACCTCTCCCTGTGTTCCCGAAGCGCTGTGTCAAACGTTCCAGGACCCCTGACGGAACTCATTTTCCCCCAAGTACCAATGTCATCACAACTCAGGGGAAATACCTGACCCAGCTGATGGATTGGCAATTAAGGAAGTCAGTGACAGGATAGGTACCTGTTACTGACTGATTGGGACCAATCACTTTCCCTGACAGGCAGAAAATAAATACTTATCTAGATCCAGTTGGATCATCGATCTTCTCATAGAGTCTGCCCTCAGGCAGACTCTATGTAAAGATTGCCGATAATACTGATTAGTGCTATAACCTCAATAAAAGTTTAAATCATCTCCCTTTAACATTATACAAATAAAATACATAAAAAAAATAAACATATTAGGTATTGTAGTGTGCGGAATAGTCTGTTCTAGTAAAATATAAAAATTTTGTTCGTACTGTGTGGAGTTTCCCAGTTTATTACTTTAAAGCCTAATCATTGTGTAGCTGTAAATGTCTTCCACAATCCAATATACTTGGGTATCAGTTTCTCATTATAGTGAGATATTTATTTGTGCACATTCACCAGCTCCAGTCCCTGCATCTACTCCTGCCCTCAGAATACAAGGGCATACTTGCCACCAGTACCAATAAAGCAATCCAATATGGGACCATAAAATTGGTGAAGTTTATGTACCCCACAGCCAAGTCCTATTCATATTGCAGGCATTTCCCTCAAAGGTGGATCTCAAATGTCCCAAAATTGTCAACAATGGAAGTGGATACTGTTATAGGCAATGCTCTGTGAGCATTAGCAGCAGCTACATAAACCTCTCTGACAGTTCTGGAGCCCAGACTGATCCAGGAATAGGTATAAATCTGAAATACCATGTGCTGTTTTTATGGAAGTGTGGTGAGCCCCCAGGCGGTGTTATAGCGGTGGGAAGGCTAGACGGTCACTTGCTAGATGGAAGTGTGACGCCACTCCTGTGGTGGATGGCCAAGATACAGCCGGACCTTTGGGTTTTGTCATGTGACGCCAGTGCCTGTGGGCACACAGGTGTGATGGCACGCCTGCTTTTAAAGTGTAAGTCCGGTTGTACCCTTCTCCCCTGTGGTTGGTGTCCTGTTGGGTTGCTGCCGGGTCCCTTGGGATAATATTGTCACAGGTGGCCAGAGCGGTGTAATGACCCTTCCAAATAATAGTAGGACCCACCACCCACAGAAAGTGGAAATGTCCCAAGGTTGCAGTGTAGGTGCTGTGCAGGTGGGGGTAAATAATCACAGACTCAGTTGATAACGTTGACTTGGTTTACTACTTGTAAATATGCAACAGGTAATACAAAGGTGCTTAGGTATACACTTGACAAAGTTCCAATAAATACTGAGACATAAAACCACCAGATCTGCTTGGTAAGTGCTGAGTATGATGTGGTAGAGTTGGTAAAGTTGTGCTGAGGTAGCGTAGTAGAGAGGAGGGTGCTGTGAGAGTCTCAATCCAAGTAGTAATGTGCTCTGCCATGATGTTGGAGTGTATAGAAGAATACTTGAAGAAGAAGACAACCTGTGCCCATGTATTGACTTTCCTATAGTCTTTACACCACCTTATGCCCACTAGCTTTGGCTGAACCGTACTAATGGGTGACACAGGCCCCAGACCTTGTTACCTGGGATGAGCAGAGTGATGAGGGTTTCCTGCTGACACTCGCACTGCGAGATGGAGTTCATAGACTTTCCAGTAACTTTGCTCCACCCGGATTAGTTCCTAGCTCTTTGGCTCTTTAATGGATACTGTCCTGCACTGTAGTACTCCTACTTGACGTGGGTTGAGGTGATCTGTGGGCTAGTCCTCTCCTGAAGGGTTTAGCACAACAGCATCACGCAGCGTGTAGGTACTTCAAGAAAGAAGTTTGTAAGAGGGCACTGTCCTGCGTCCTATCCATGTGGGGTAGTGACTAAGACTACGACATTTCTTTAAAGGGGACCTGGCAGAGGGCACTGTGGAGAGCTATCTGATCTGCATCCTTTCTCCACCGAAGCTCAACTAAGGCTCCTCCTTCACCTAAGGGACTAACTTCATAACCAGCGTGTAAGGTGCACTGTGGTTGGGTGGAAAAAGTGCAACAGAAGAAAGTAAAGATCCTACTGGCTCACAGAATCTGGTACATACAAACACAATAACCCTTTGAGACACTTCAGCTGTGCAGCTTCCATATTTAAACATTTAATATAGCAACATCTAGTGTTCATCTTTAAATACTATTTAGGCTGCAATAAGACCACAAAAAGTACAGCCTTTACGAAGGGTGTCAACAACAGTAACACCCCTAGTGGGATACCACAGAAGTTTTTGAGAGATTTTTTTAAGATACAAAGAAGAGAAGTATGGCTTTTCCTCCTTTTTTTTTGATCAACTGCTGGCTTTAAAGTGTTTGTTTTTTTTTTTCTTGGGTAAAGAGACTTTTTTTTTTTTTACATAAAGTGATTTACAGATATGTTAGGAGGACAAATTGCTTGAACCTACATCAACCATCTAAATTACATCTGGATGCAGCATTTTGGGGCAAAAAAATGCATAGCAAACATACATAGCAAATCGTTATGTGAATCCAGTGCTTGTATCTTTAGCTAGGCTATTTTAGGTCGCTGTACTTAAAGTGACTGTACCCACAATCTGACCCCCCCCAAACCGCTTGTACCTTCAGATAGCTGCTTTTAATCCAAGATCTGTCCTGGGGTCCGTTTGGCAGGTGATGCAGTTATTGTCCTAAAAAACAACTTTTAAATTGGCAAATTGGTTTTGGGGGGGTCAAATTGTGGGTACAGAGTAGCTTTAAAATTGATTCCTTGTGTTCAGTAAGTATCAGGCAGGAACTGTGGTTTAAGTGTATTGCGCACACCATATAGCAGCGTTAGACTTTTGTCATATTATACATGCATATTCTAAGATGAGTCATTGAAGCCACAATAAATTTTTCTAGGAATCTGGTAACATTAAATGGAATGCAAAGGAAATCGCACAATATGCAAATGATGTGTCACTAGATTACAAACAATGGACTAATATTTACGGTTTTCTGCATTTCCCTTTTTGGCTTTGCTGTGTAGACTGAACAGCAGAGTCATCTCATTATCATAAGACATCTCTAACACCTTGAATGGAACAGGTACATCTAGAAGCTGCTGTGTATAAAAACAATCTAATGAGAAATTTCCCTTATTGTACCGACCAACAGAATAAAGCTGACATATCATGGATTGTATTCTGTAAATCTTGTCAACATAAAATTCACAAACCCTATGATGCAATTGCATTTTTCCCATTTCACCCCACCCCAATTTTGCAATCAAACTACACATCCACAAAATAGGGGGAAGAGATCTGCTGAAATCACTTCTAAAAGTCCAACATGAAAATCAGGTTAAAGGGGTAGTTCACAAAAAAATTATATTTCAAATCAACTGGTCTCACCAAGTGCCAGACATTTGTAATTTACTTCTATTAAAAAATCTCCAGTCTTCCAGTACTTATCCTGCAGAAAGTGGTATTTTTTCCAGTCTGGAGAGCAGAACAGGCTTTCTATGGGGATTTGCTACTGCACAGGACAGTTCCTGGTATGAACAGAGGTGGCAGCAGAAAGCACTGAATCAGACTGGCGAGAATACACCACTTCCTGCAGGACGTACAGCAGCTGGTAAGTACTGGAAGACTCAAGATTTTTTTAATAGAAGTTAATTACAAATCTCTGGCACTTTTTGGCACCAGTTCATTTTAAAGGAAAGAAAGTTGGTGAACAACCCCTTTAAAAGCAATATATATATTCCATACCTTTGAGCTGTATGTTTCTACCTTGCAATGCTTTCACCTACACTGTGTTACCATATATGACAAAATATTTAGAATAGAGGTGGTGTCTTGTGAGAAATGGGTAAGGCTGCTTTCTTCAATGTATGAGATATCTGAAGGAAACAAACAGCGATTACTACTACTTTACAGCGAACTAGCGCATTCAGTAAGTCTCCCTCCATATTCTGGATTTAGGAAATGGAGCTGTGACCACTATAAAGACAGGACAGTCACCCGTGCAGAATTCTAGAACTATTATAATATACACTCTAGGGAACAGAATTCATTGTGCTGTGGCTGGGATGTGAAAGTGTACTGTCCTAAGATGAGAGGGAAACCGAAATGAGGAATGTAGTGCCGAACCGCAGCAGAGTGATGTATTTCTGCTTTATCCATATGTGTAACGTATGGTATACATCACACTGGGGTACTGGAGGTGAATCTCTGCTTGTCTTTTATAAGAATGTGTGGACAACAATAGTGACGAGCGAAAATCTTCGTAAATGTTTGTATGTTCGTATGACCATGATGCTAATTGTTTGTGTTCCCCAATCACGAACAATTTGTTTGATGATGGGAATGGTTATAACGATCATTTTCGAACATATTGGAACATGCGAGCACTTCTGTCGTTATGTTCGCAACTGCGTAAGTTTCCTTCCACCAATTTGAAAGAGCCAATGAACGTGTGGGGAAGTAAGGGTACATCAGGTAATGTAGTAGCCACGTTCAATACTGGCATTACTGTGGTTGGCAGTACAGTTAGCGTCATTACATACATGCTATAAAAACGCGACGCTGAGGCGAATTTTCTCAGTCTTTCCTGATTCTTGTGCTGTTCAGTAGGGAGAGTGAAACGAGCAGGGACAGCATCTGAATTTAGTTAGGCAGCAATATTCACAGTGGTAGTTACTCAGTGTAAGGAGGGAGAGCCCTGCCGTGGGCCGCGCACTGAAGCGAGCCCAGGAGCTGAGCCCGCTTCAGAGCAGGTGAGGACCGGCTGCTACCCTCAATGGCAGGCGGCTGTGTTTAAGTGTAAGTGACAGGAGCATCTCCTGTCACTTAACGATCGCACTGCCTGACTGCCGGAGGTATATTCCTTACCTCTGTGCAGTCCGATCTTCTGAAGATCGCAGATTACACTGATCCCTGCTATGGTATAGCAGTGATTAATGTATGAAATCTAATGCATTGATGTAAAATTCCCCTAAGGGGACTTAAAAAGTGTAAAAAAAAAATTAATAAAAGTTTTAACCCCTAGACGACCCAGGACGTAGAGTTACGTCATGGAAGTCTGTCACCAGACAACTCTACGTCCTGGGTGTTTCTCCGGCTATGAAGCGCGCTCCGGAGCGGAGCGCGCTTCACATCAGGTGGGGACCTCACCGGTAATGACACACTGCAGCGATCGCGCTGCCGCGTGTCATTAACCCCTTAAACGCCGTGGCGTTTAAGTGTAAGTGACAGGGGGAGTCCCCTGTCACTTACTGATCGGGACCCCCGCAGTGTGACTGCGGGCGTCCTGATCATTAAAACGGACCGCCGGAGGTCTCTCACCTTCCTCCGTGCGGTCCGATCGGCGATCTGCTACACTGAGTCTGCACAGGCAGCCTCAATGAGCAGAGCGCCGATAACACTGATCAATGCTATGCCTATGGCATAGCAATGATCAGTGTAAAAATCAAAGTACTGTATGTAAAAGTCCCCCAAAGGGACTTCAAATGTGTAAAAAAAAAAAAAAGTTAAAAACACTATTACACTACCCCAAAACCCCTCCCCCAATAAAAGTTGAAATCATCCCCCTTTCCCATTATATAAATAAAACATATAAAAATAAAAAATAAATAAACATATAATATACCGTAGCGTGCGTAATTGTCCGCTCTATTAAAGTATAACAAGCGTCATTGCGTATGGAGAATGGCGTAGACGAAAAGCGGGAAAAAAGTGTGCTGATTACCCATTTTATGTTACATTATATATATAAAAAATTAATAAAAAGTGATCAAAACGTCCGATCTTCACAAATATGGTATTAATAAAAACTAGAGATCATGGCGGAAAAAATGACCCCCCATACAGCCCCATAGGTGAAAAAATAAAACCGTTATAAGCGTCACAATAGGGCCATTATATTATTAACTAATTGCCAAAAAAAAGGATTTCATAAAAAAAAATATATATAACATTAGAGAATCTGTGTAAACCTGCATATGGTTGTGTTCGGACTGACCTATAGAATAATAGTATCATGTCGCTTTTACCATATAGTGCATTACGTAGACACAGGAACCCCCCAAACGTTACCATATTGCATTCTTTTTTACGATTTCACCTATTTATATCTTCATAAATAATATATTTGGGATTCCATCATACATGTTATGGTAAAATGAATGACGCCATTATGAAGTACAACTATTCCTGTAACAAATAAGCCATTACATGGCCTGTAGATAGAAAACTGAGAGTGCTAGAGCTCTTAGAAGGGGAGGAGGGAAAAACGAAAGCGCAAAGATCAAAATTTGCGCGGTCCACTGGGTCATTTTGGGCCTGGTCCTCAAAGGGTTAAAAAAATGCCCCAAATCCCCTCCCCCAATAAAAGTGTAATTCACCCCCCTTCCCATTTTATACATGAAACACATAAAAATCATAAAGGTAATTAACATATAATATTCCGTAACGTGTGTAAGTGTCCAATCAACGGCGTGAACAAAAAGCGGTTAAAAAAACTCAGGGATTGCCATTTTAAAATTACATTTTATGAATAAAATACGTCTGATCTCAAAAAATATTTATTAATAAAAACTAGAGATCATGGCGCAAAAAAAGACGCCCCATATGACCCCATAGGTGAAAAAATAAAAGCGCTATAAGAGTCACAATAGGGCCATTTTAAATATACCTGTTTGCAAAAAAAAAGTTTTTCTGCTAATAAAAAAATAGTAAAACTTTAGAAAACCTAGTACATGCATATCGCTGTGTTCAGACCGACGTATAGAATAAAGAAAAAATGCCAGTTTTACCGTAAAGTGCATTATCTAAAAATGGAACCCCTAAAAAATTAGCGGAATCAGATTTTTTGACCCAAATTCACCCCATAAATGATATTTTGGGGGTTCCGTCATTCATTTTATGACAGATTGAAAGAGGCCATTACAAAGTACACCTGTTCTTGAAAAAAAACAAGCCCTTACATGGCCCTGCAGGTGGAAAATTGAAAGAGTTATAGTTAAGGCGAGGAGGGAAAAACGAAAACGCAAAAGTGACAATTGGCCCGGTCTTTAAGGGGTTAATAATAATAATTATAGAGGAGCAAATTTACAGTAGGAATGCAGTGAAGCGCTTCGTTACCATGTGCATTCTGCTCATCAGGCTGCGGGCTTTGAAGCCTGCTCTACTCTGTGCTGCTCCTTCCTGGGTGCTGGGAAAAGCTGGATCCAGTCCTGGGAAATTGGGAGAAGTTTCCCAGAACTGGATCCAGCTTTTCCCAGCACCCGGGGAGGAGCTTCTCCAAGCAGAACAAACTTCAAAGCCCGCAATATTAATAATAATAATATGGTGTTTGTGGTGAGCTGTTTTTCTTTTTCTCGTGCAGTAATAGCATACGTTTTATGATATCATCAGAACACTATAGTGGGTTGCACAGTGAATCATATGGAGGAAATGGCTAGCAGCAAAAATTATCTACAAAAAAATCTTTCCACACAACAATAATTTTATTTACGACACTAGATGCGTGTGATGCCCAGCCCCAAGATCCTGTCATTTACATACTGTAGCTGTGATTCACTGAACTTCCTGCTTTATGGTTAGTGTTGCAATCACAGATCAATGAAGGGGAGTTTTACAATAATGTAAATCTTTTCAGAAAGAGAAAGGTGAAGCGCAGGTTTATCTGCAGCAAAAAGCATAATACAAGATGTAGATAGTATGAAATAGATCGGAAATAAGGAAAAGTCTGAAATAATTGTATACGTTGTCTGTGGCTAAATGGTATAAGAAATGCCAAAATGTTCCGTTTCTCGTGTGAGACTCAGTAAAGGACCCCATACGCATTAAGGCCGGACGTTCCGTGACCCGGCTGGGTCACGAAACGTCCGGTCTCAGAAAAGATCATCCTGGCCGCTCCTGAAGGACCGGCCGGATGATCTTTAGCGCCACTTAGTTCTGATGCGGGCGCATCTGTGCGCGCCTGCATCAGAACTCCCCACAGCACACAATGGAGCGAACAGCTATTCAATGAATATCGGCCACAGAAAGCTGAAATGTCAGTTTCTTGCGGTGCCGCTAGGGATCCCGGCCGCAATGTATACCATGTGTATACACTCCGGATGGGATTCCATAGGCGGCAATGTTACGAATATTTTCATAATAGTAGTTTTGTAAAAATATACGTAGTGTAATGTGTTTCAGAAGAATCCACCTACAATTATAATAGTGGGCATATGTTTAAAAAAATGCATACTCACCTCTCCTGATTGCTCACAACTGCCCTTCTGGAGGGTATCTGTCTCCACTGCTCCCTAGTTCCTCTGACTTGTTAACCCTTCAGCCACTAGTGCAGGCAGCAGCAGTAGTGAGCAGCAGAGACTGAGCCCTGTCAGAACAAAAGCTGTGGGGGATCAGGGTGAGGTAAGTATGCTTTGTTTACTTTCAAAGGATGCTTACTCAATTTAAAATGCTTTGTAGTGGCTAAAATACTCCTTTAAACCTCCAATGTATATAGTATGGCTTGGTGTAGTACAATGGGTTAATATTTATGTTTAGTGTAAAAAGATTTGTCTTTGATTGGAAAAGGAACACTCTGATAAAGTTCAAAAGGCGATATAAATGTCACCTGATGGTTTGGTGTGGTCTTATTAAAGGGGTAGAAATAAAACAGCTACTTTGTTGTAAAAACAGCGCCACCCTTTACTCAGGTTGTGTGTGGTATTGCAAGTCATCTCTATTCCCTTTAGTGGCTGCTAAACCATATCCAAACTGGAGACAGAAAAGGTGTCATTTGTGGAAGAAAGCAGCCATGTCTTTTCTAAGTCTGGACAACCCCTTTATTGGGTCTCAAAAGATCAGATAAGATCTGCAGTTACTTGGGGGGGATTTATCAAAGGGTGTAAAATTTAGACTGGTGCAAACTGCCCACAGCAACCAATCACAGCTCAGCTTCCAGCTCTGGTAAAAGAAAAGAGGAGCTGTAATTGGTTGATGTGGCCAGTTTGCACCAATCTAAATTTTACACCCTTTGATAAATCTCCCCCTTAGTGTTCATTTGCTCTACACTGCCACCACAGGGTAGACGGAGCATTGCACACACCTCATTGGAAAAAAAGCCACCCTCATAATACCTGAACATTGTCATGTCCTCCAGAGAAACAACCTTCTTCACTACTCTGGCTAATATTATAGCTAAATGATGAACACTCCCCTAATCAGTCAGAATAGTAGTAAAAAAAAAGTAGTATAATTAGTATTAGAAATTAGTAAATAAAATTCTACGTCAGGGGCTAATAGTTGTCAATTGTCAAAAAAAGGACTTTAAAAACCTTTTACTGAACACACACACTCACACACACACACACACAGTTACGAGTCTCAAAACACGGAATAGCCAGATATCCCTCTCTCCAGAGAAGGAAGCCCATTGCCAAGGGGTGCCTCCTAGTGGGGAGAGCACCAAACCACCCTGATACGTAGTCCCTCAGGTCCTCACTCTGTAGCGAGCTTTGGGACCTAAATAGGGAAACACCAGGGTGGCCCCTGTAAGTCAAAGTCTAACTCTGTGGCGAGTATAACGACATAAGACAAGGGTTACCAAGGCTAGGCATCCATCCACAGACTGCAGTTTTGGGGTATTTGCCCCTCGTAAGTGTGGAGCAGGATTCTGGCTACTGGGGCAATGTGTTTTGTTGGTCTATTTGTCATTGCCCCAGTAGCCAGAATCCTGCTTCACACTGACGAGGGGCAAATACCCCGAAACTGCAGTCTGTGGATGGATGCCTAGCCTTGGTAACCCTTGTCTTATGTCGTTATACTCGCCACAGAGTTAGACTTTGACTTACAGGGGCCACCCTGGTGTTTCCCTATTTAGGTCCCAAAGCTCGCTACAGAGTGAGGACCTGAGGGACTATGTATCAGGGTGGTTTGGTGCTCTCCCCACTAGGAGGCACCCCTTGGCAATGGGCTTCCTTCTCTGGAGAGAGGGATATCTGGCTATTCCCGTGTTTTGAGACTCGTAACTGAGGCTCCACGGACCCCTTTTTTGCATATTCAAATTTTGTATGGGACAATCAATGGAGACTCGTAAATGAGTAATCCATTGGAAATTTTCACTGTTCTCCCTGAGTTTAGTGATTGTTGTGTTTTATATATATATATATATATATATATATATATATATTGATATATAACATAGAAAGTACTAGAGATTACTGTGACCCATCATTGTGGCCCTCTGAAGTATTTAAATGTTAAAACACATGTATTTTTTAAATATGATATTATATAAGCAAAGTTAGACAAATTCCTAATATACCCTAATTATGGGAAATTATTTCCCTCAATTAAGTAGATCAGGCAGGGTTCAATTTCTCTAACAAACTGTGACGTCACAAATCGGGTGTAATTCATATGAAGTGTCCAGCAGGGGCGCAGTATATGGAGATGTTACACTGTATTTGCTTTTCTGCACATTATTCACAAACTTCAGCTACTGTGGCCCTCCAACCTGACAAGAGCCATGTAGTCTAACCCCCCCCCCAAACTCTCTCCCCTTCCCCCCCCCCCCCGGCCGCCCCATCCGCATCACTAGTGCCAGCAGCCCCGTCCACGGCACATAGGACGGGGCTGCTGGCAGTTGTGGTGCGGCTGACCCCCCCCACCCACCCCCGGAGCCACCATTAAAGGCACCCCCCATAAAGACCCCCAAACTCCCCCAGGCCACCCAAACTGCATTAGGAGAACAATCACCTCCTGTGTGCAGCATATCTCCCTCTCGCGGTGTCTCTCCCGCTGCAGTAAATGACTATGTTCGGCGGGAAAGTGACAGCGAGGACCGCGGTATAGCAGCCTTCACCTATATATTATGATATATGGTGTGATCCTGTTGTTTTTCCTGCTATTTATACTTTTAGGCCCTGGATCAAGGTCCTGGTTGCTGGCATTGCTTTAAGCTGGCATGAATGCTGCCCCTCTGCTGCTACCGTAGATTGTGTTGGGAACTGCAGGGCTGTTTAAGCCTTAAAGGGAACCTGTCACCAAGACAATGCTACCTTATCTATCTGCATCATGTTATAGAGCAGGAAAAACTGAGCAGATTGATATATAACTTTGTGGGAAAAGATTCAGTATAACTTGTTACATGTTGATTTAAATCCCTGATCATTCTGTGATAAGGAGTCCAGTGGGCGGTGTCACTCAATGGACTGGACTCTTTAGCAGGAAACATCAGAGATTTTAATCAATAAATTACAAGTTATGTTGTCTCTTTTCTTGTAAAGATATATATCAATCCACTCAGGGCCGCTTTAACCAGAGGGCCCATGGTGCACGTGCACCGGGCCCACTGGTTAAAGCTGCCCACCCTGAGCAGGGCCGGTCTTTGCTCTGTGCGACCATTGCGGTCGCACAGGGCTCCGGCCACCAGCCTGCCAGGAGGGCGCCATCGGGATGGGTAAGGTTACCCATCCATGGCGCCCCCTGCAGGGCCCCCCCTGCGGCGCTCTGTACTGTAGCTATGAGCACTCAAACGAGCGCTCATAGGTACAGGCAGCAGCAGCGGCACTGACAAGTCGGGAGCTATTGGCTCCCTCCCTGTCAGTCATCCTTGTGACCGCAGGCAGTGCTTTGCCTGCGGTCACAAGAGGCCACTTTCCCGCAGTGGTATCGGCGCTGAGTGACGTCACTCAGCACCGACACCGCGAGAGGGGAGAGCGGCCTCTTGTGACCGCAGGTAAAGCCCTGCCTGCGGCCATAAGAGTGAGGTGAAGAGAAGAGGAACGCGCGGACCCAGGTGAGTTGGTTTTTTTGTTACTTGCTATATGGGAGGGGGAAGCCCAAAGGGGGGCAGCACACAGGGGGGGCCTATATACTCCTGGGGGGGTATGGGGTGCACAGGGGGGTATATATAATTGGGGGGCCACACAGGAGGTATATTTAAACTGGGGGAGCGCACAGTGATGGGGGATTATATAAAAGGGGGTGCACAGGGGGTATATATATCTGGGGGCACACGGGGTATATATATCTGGGGGCACACAGGGGGTATATATATAACTGGGGGCACACAGGGGGTATATGTGTGTCTGGGGGCACACAGGGGGTATATGTGTATCTGGGGGCACACAGGGGGTATATGTGTGTCTGGGGGCACACAGGGGGTATATATATAACTGGGGGCACACAGGGGGTGTATATATATAACTGGGGGCACACAGGGGGTGTATATATATAACTGGGGGCACACGGGGTGTATATATATAACTGGGGGTGCACAGGGGGATTATATAAAGGGGGTATATATAACTTGGGGAGCACACAGGGGGGTATATATAACTTGGATGGCACACAGGGGGTGTATATATATATATATATATATATATATATAACTGGGGGCACACAGGGGATATATATATATATATATATATATATATATATAACTGGTGGTGCACAGGGGGATTATGTACAAGGGGGTATATATAACTTGGGGAGCACACAGGGGGTATATATATCTAACTGGGGGCACACAGGGGGTATATATATAACTGGGGGCACACAGGGGGTATATATATAACTGGGGCCACACGGGATATATAAGTCAGGGAGCACACAGGGGGCTATATAGGGGTGCACAGGGGATATTAATACTACTGTGGGGTGCACAGGAAGACTATATAGTACTTGGGGGAGCACAGGGGATATATACTACTGTGGGGTGCACAGGGGGACTATATACTACTTGGGGGAGCACGGGGGGACTATATACTACTTGGGGGAGCACAAGGGGGTATATATACTACTGGGGGATGCACAGTGGCGGGCATATATAACTGGAGGAGCACAGAGGGGGCTATATACTAATGGGAGCAGCACCTAGTGGTCTATAGTACTAGGGGCAGCACACAAGGGGTCTATATACTACTGGGGGCAGCACCTAGTGGTCTATATACTACTGGGGGCAGTGCATAAGGGGTCTATATACTACTGGGGGATGCACAGAAGGGGCTATATACTAATGGGGGCAGCACCTAGTGGTCTATAGTACTAGGGGCAGCACACAAGGGGTCTATATACTACTGGGGCAGCACCTAGTGGTCTATATACTACTGGGGGCAGTACAATGGGGTCTATATACTACTGGGGGTAGCACACAGCTCTATATACTACTGGGGCAGCACACAGCTTTCTATACTACTGGGGGCAGCACACAGCTTTCTATCCTACTGGGGGGGGGCTATACAACTGGGGTCTATACTAACATTAGGGCTGCACAGAGGGGCCTATACTATATAGGGACATATGTGGCACAGAGCATACCTAATTATTAAGTGGGAGAACAGAGGGGTGTAACTACTAAATAGGGGCACAGAGGGGGGTAACTACTATATAGGGGTACATAGGGGGGTAACTACTATATAGAGGTACAGAGGGGTGTAACTATATAGGGGCACAGAGGGGTGTAACTACTATATAGGGGCACAGAGGGGTGTAACTATTATATAGGGGCACAGAGGGGTGTAACTACTATGTAGGAGCACAGAGGGGTGTAACTACTATATAGGGGCACAGAGGGGTGTAACTACTATATAGGAGCACAGAGGGGTGTAACTACTATATAGGGGCACAGAGGGGGGTGACTACTGTATAGGGGTACAGGGGACCTTACTACTGTATGTGTTGGAGCCTAAAATGTTTCTCTGGCAGATTCTGAAGAGAAGATTCACAGACAGGGGAAGACTTAAAGGTGGCCCAGGCTGGAAGGAGTGAAAGAAAAGGTGAAAGACTCTGATCAGAGAAGACGCCCCCTGTGAGTAAATGGATGTAACTGTTATAGGGTCTGTAGTGATAGTGGTCATGGTGTGGCGGTATTATGTAATGGTATCATTGGTGATATCTTTATAAGGTTATAAGGTAACTACTGTATGTATTGGGGCTCCTAATACAGTGTGGGGGCATTCAGGGCATTATACTGTGTGTGGAGCTCCGATTCTGAGGCCTCTTGAGGCCTGTGCACTGGGCCCACCAATGTATTAAAACGGCCCTGAATCCACTCAGCTCCATCTGCTCTATAACATGATGCTGATAGCTTAGGTAGCATTTTCATGGTGACAAATTCCCTCCTCTGATCAAGCGCAGGGCTGTCCAGTACTATGCTGTCACTTACAAGCTGCACCTAGTGTGATACTAATGATCTATACCAAATGAATGTCAGCCATTTGGTTTTAGACTGGCATTCATACAGGGTAACAATATATGTGGTTGTCAGCGCTATTCAAGCTATATCATCACTAGACAGGAAATGTTTAATGTTTTTGGACTGAATGGGAAAATTCACACATTTTGCTAGTTATTTTTTTTTTTTACTAATTTATTCGTAGGTTCCTCTTATTATTTTGCTGACTTATCTATAGTTCCTGAAAATTTCCTCAAAAACTTAAAACTCCCAACTTTGCTCACAGCTGATAGAATATTGCCTTACATAATAGCAGCAAGCTATAAATATATAAAAATGCCTAAGCAAAGAATATGAGGTCAGCAGCAGCAGTACAGTACCAACGGGGATGAACGTGGCTGTAGTTATAACTTTCAAAATCTATATCAGCAGGGGATATGATATGATATAAAGCAAGTTTGCTATTTACATTAATTTTTTTTTATTTTAGTTTCCATGCTGTACTTACCTGTATCCAGGTCCACTCTCCTGAAGGCAGCTTTTTAGCCTTATTCTGGTCAAAAAAAAAAGAGACTAAACGCAGGGAGTCCCGGTCACCTGCGCTCGCAGAGAAGGCAGTCATTTGATTGACCGACACATTGAGCCGTGACTCTCTGTACTGACTGGAATTCCTGCGTTTAGTCTTTTTTTCGACCAGCACAAGTCTAAAAATCTGCCTTCAGGAGACTGGACCTGAATACAGGTAAGTATGCCCTTTATTATCCACTGACGTCCCTCCATCAAAAAGGGACATTATTGTGCGCCTGGCAGACAAGGGAGGTAATGTTGTGTTAATCCCCCTACAATACTACATACAAGAAGCTGATCGTCAGCTAGGGGATGATACAACATACCAGCCTTTGTCTGAAAACCCGGTCCAGGGATATAAGGAAAAAGTGAGATCATTATTGAGAAGGGGGGTAGAAATGGGTTTTTTTTCTAGAAGATTTGCGGAGAAATCGTTTAATGAATACCCAAAATATCCATATTGGTATTGGATCCCGAAAATACATAAGTCGATCGAACGCCCTCCGGGGCGACTGATCGTGGCAGGTATAAACTCGGTTACTGAACCAATTTCCAAGTATTTAGATTGGATTCTTCGCCCCCTACTGGGTACAATTCCAGCATACTTAAAAGACACAAAAGAACTACTAGGTATTTTGGAGACGTTCCCCTGGGACCCCACTTTTGCTTTGGTGAGCATCGACGTGGAGAGCCTGTACACTCGCATCCCGCAGGATGCGGGTGTGCAGGCGGTCCGGCGTCGATTGCTACACTCTAGTTCACATGATGCGGTTTTTGTGGAATACATTTGTGATTTGCTTTCTTTTGTTCTTTCCCATAACTCGTTCCAGTTCGCTGGCAGGTGGTACTGCCAGCGGGCTGGGACAGCGATGGGAACTCCAGTAGCTCCGACCTTTTCAAATATTTTTTTGGCAGATTTGGAAGATGAGAAAATTTTCAATGCTAATAACCCTTATGCTGGAGATATCAGTTTATTCCTCAGATATATAGATGACATATTGATTATATGGTCAGGAGGCGAAAAACACTTCCTAAAGTTCTTGGAGTATTTAAATACTAATTCACACAACATGCGTTTTACTCATAATTTTGGTGGCTCAAAATTAGAATTCTTGGATGTTAGTCTGGAGGTTACTGATACATTGAAAATAAGTTTCATTCATTACTGAGATTTGACAGTTATCACCCTCAGCATGTAAAGGAAGCAGTCCCTTATGGACAATTTGTTAGATTACGTAGGATAAACAAAACGGTGGAGCAATTTGAGATACAAGCAGCGGAGCTGAGTCAACGTCTAGTAGAGAGGGGTTACCCGAAGTCTAATGTGAATAGAGCACTGGTAAGGGCTAGAAAATTAAACAGGTATACTCTTATAGAACAACCTACACGAAAAAAGAAAATGGAGAGATGTGTTTTCAGCTTCAGACATAGTCCTATGAATCAGGTACTACGTGCAGCTCTTAATAAAAATTGGCATATTTTACAAAGAGATGATGTTTTGGGTAAGTACACACAAGAGAGTCCTTTAGTGTCTTTTAAGAGAAGTACTAATCTACGGGACCAGCTGGTCAGAGGGCGGATAGATTCACAAGAAGTACGGGAAGATAATTGGTTAACTAAACAGCTACCACTAGGAAATTTTAAATGTGGCCACTGTAATCACTGTAAAAGTTTAAAAAAAGTGAAATGGATACAATTGGGGGGCCATATAAAGTAGAACCATTAAGAGCAGGAGGAGATCGACATAGAACACTACTTGAAAAGGAAAATGAATTCATTCTAAAGACTGGAGCGCTAGGACCCTTGGGTCTCAATGATCGTTCAGAAATTAATCTATAGTTATAACAGAAGTGTCCAAAGTGTCACAAAATATTTTCTAAAAAATAGTTGCATAATATATCACTACTAAAAATGTATATTCATAGTCACACATATGTGAGAAATTTGTTTGTTTGTTTTTATCTTGCACTGATATTTTAGGTGTAATGGTACCTTTAAGAGATTCCATATAAATGGAACAGGTGGAGGATATGATGTCATGGCTTTGAAAAAGCGTGACTTAGCGTGAAACGTTCGTTGCCAATCTGTACTTTGTATTACTGACTGTCAAGATGGTGTAATCAACAATACGTGGAAAGTTCAGCAAGTGCCACATTGCCTCTATTTCTCTATAAGTGCATTGGACGTTGTTTGCTGAGAGGCGTAGAGCACTGCTATTACCACGCCAGTGTCCAGAGAGACTTTACCAGCTGGGATCTCCGGCATAGCGGTGAGTGGATAGTGCCGATACCCATTTCTATGAACTGCACAGCTTTGTTAAAGCCTGAGAACTAAAGAAATGGAGGGTCCGCTCTGAACTAGCACCAGTTCTGTAGTGTGAACGGGGCCTTGCTGTCTAGTCTTGGATGCCCTTTATTATCCACTGACGTCCCTCCTATAGAACCCATGTATGAGACTTTATTTACTTCTATGGAACTCTCCAGACATCATCACTCTTGGCTGACAGCATGCTGGAATCTGAAAATACTGATAAAACAAGTTGTTGGTTAATACCTTTCACTGTATGAATGTCTTTCGAGGAAAGAGTACTTGATCATTACCACTTAACTCCTCGTAGAAATAAGAGGAAGAGAATACATGACTCACGATTGATCGCTTTATACTCCGTAGGATACTTTGTACTCCATCTTCTGACTCCTTTCTTCCACAGGTTCCCAATTATAAGACACTTACCCACTGAGCCACAAATAACCCTTAGTTCATGTTGTGTAATATCAGGATTAGTCAATGTGTGGATGTCCCTTGTTTCAAATCTTAACGTGCTTAATGTAATGCAGATTTCATGGACTTGGTCACTTGGGGACAGATTTTTGTCTTTGTTTTTTTTTCTCTGCCCTTTAAGCCATATGAGGGACTGTTTGTTTGTTTTTGTGGGACTTTGTAGAAATACAGATTTTTTTATTTATTTATTTATTTTTATAATCCAATGTTCATTTGGCTATCTGCTAGTACGGCTAGCTAATCTAATCTCTAGCTAATCTAATCTAATTAATCTTTATACAGTATTACTAAACGCTAAAGTCTCAGTCATTAGAAAAAAACTTTTAAAATGTTGCAGAGACAAGTCAGAGATTGTTTGGGGTCTCATTGGATCGAGCAGGGAGAAGAGCTTGATACGTGTTTCTTTTCCTGGCTTGCTGAGATCTCTATTGCACTGTAGACTTGGAGGCCAAATCCAAATTGCGCTGGTAATACAGTTAAGCGCTTCATCAAGTGCTTCTCCTGACCCATTCTAATGATCACAACAGTAAAACACAGGTCAACCAAAATGTTTTCTATCCAAGATTTTTTTCTAATGGCATGGACAGTTTAACGCACTAAAGGGATCTTAATAATGATGGAAAAAATAACCCCTATCTCTATGGAAAAATTATGTGTGTTGACTAAAAAAAATAAATAAAAACCTTATGCCAGACTATAAAGGGTCAGCTACGCATATGAATTTGTAATTTCATTCTAAACTTTGCAGTTAGCATTGGCCGCACAGGACCTATCACCATTAACGACAACTAGGTTATTTATGCCATGCCCAGAAAAATGGCAAGTGATTGGCTCCAATGTCACCTCCTAATGGAGCTATCTTCTACGTGACAATCTGGGCCTTGTTATTATAGACATGTAGGAGCATAGCTATAGAAGGTGCAGAGGGCGCGGTTGTACCCAGGCCCAGGAGCCTGGAGGGACCCATAAAGTCTCTTTTCCCCAATATGAGGAGGCCAGTACTATAAATAATGCATTATAGTTGAGGGGACCTGTGACAAACTTTGCACTGAGGCCCAATGGCTTCAAGTTATACCATTGGGTCAGTCTGGCCCTGCCTCATAAAATATTCCACAATCAATACTCCTCGTCTTCTTAGGTTCCTGTGTTGTCACTACCCTGCCCATTAGGATTCTCCATCTTTTACTTCACCTCATACTTCCTTCTGTAGTGGTTTCTCGGTGACTCACTCGCTGTACAAGCCTCCATGTAGCTCTTATCTCCACTCTAATAGCTGTTGTAGTTAATATATCCAGAAATATTCCCATCTATCAAGCTAGGTGAACAAACAAGAGCAATTACCATATTATAATAACATTGTTTTCTTACCTATTATAGCAGGTTCCTATTCCTTACCCATGAATACTACATTGTACTGATGAGTAAAACTGAAGGCCTACCTAATGTTTAAAATAACATGATGAATTTTAAGGGCTTGTCTTAGGTTGTCATTGATGGCAGCTTGTCAGGATGATGGGTGGAGGTCAAAACGATGTGACCCCCACTGATCTCTACATAGAATGCAACTGTGCTAAGAAAGTGACCATCCAATGACCATCTGTGTGGCTATACTAAGAGGCATACTTTCTTAGTGCCACTACTATCTCATTTTAAAAGGTCCCAGCAGTCATATCCCACTCAGACATTGGGGGCACACACAGGGCCGATTCTGGGGTCTCTGCCGCTTGAGGCAAACCTCAGGCGGCTGCCCCCTGAGTGATGGCCGGCATCGCCCCGCCCCCCCCCCCCCCCCCCCCCAGCCAGCCGGCCGCTCACCTGTCCCACGCCGCAGCCGGCCCGCGCTCTCTGCTGTCTCCACATCCCGTCAGGTCCCGCGACGTCACCCTGCAGCTGTCATGGACCTCCAGGCTGTGCTGAGTGATACTTAACAAAAATGACAGCAGGGGGGACATAATGCCGCCCCCTGCCGGACCCCAAAATCTGCCGCCTGAGGCGGAAGGCTTATTCGGCCTCATGGCAGAAGTGGGCCTGGGCACACACTGTAACGTATATATATGTCGCCAATGTCTCCTATGGGAAAACCCATGTAAAGGTTGGCAACAATTTGTGTAGGTCAGTCATGTCAAACTCTGGCCCGAGGGCCAAATCTGGCCCGTCGTTCCATTATTTTTGGCCCGCCAGGCAATTCAGAGTTTTAATTACATCTGGCCCACCATGGCTACTATATAAGAGACTATGAGGAGGGCTGGCTACTATATAAGAGACCATGGGGAGGGCTGGCTACTATATAAGATACTATGGGGAGGGCTGGCTACTATATGAGACTATGGGGAGGGCTGGCTACTATATAAGAGACTATGGGGAAGACTACAGGGGAGGGCTGGCTACTATATAAGAGACTATGGGGGAGGGCTGGCTACTATATAAGAGACTATGGGGGAGGGCTGGCTACTATATAAGAGACTACAGGGGAGGACTGGCTACTATATGAGACTATGCGGAGGGCTGGCTACTATATAAGAGGCTATGGGAAGGGCTGGCTTCTTTATGAGACTATTGGGGAGGGCTGGCTACTATAGGGAAAACTTGGGGGGCTGGCTACTATTTGGACACTATTGGAAGGGCTGGCTAAAATTTGTGGGGACATTTGGGTGGGATTAGCTATTATATGGGTTGAGGTTTCTTCATATCATAGCAATTTATTATGTCATTTATCATAGTGCACAGTGCTGGGAGACTCACACCACTGACAGTGCCAGCACCGCGGCATTCGCGCTTTAATAATTATCAAGGTTGGCACGCAACTGTCCAATTTTTGAATTTTTGCCCACTGTGTATTTCAGTTTGACACCTCTGGTGTAGGTGAATGTGTAGAATATCTTGGCTTATTTAGAGACGTTATTAAATCAGATGGCTGAAAATTAAGACAAAAAACAATTCCTATACTTATCTCTGGAATCTGACTTGGTTGTCACACCGTCTATCTCAGGGATCTATGTTCACTGCTGTTTTGAGTGGTCGATGGCCGTCTGCCGCAGCCTTAGGTCATCAATGTTTGAAAAAAAAATTAGGGGCAAGCAGGAGTTAAAGAGGTTTTCTAATTCCACATATTGATGGCTTGTATTCAGAATATACTATGGATATCTGATTGATAGAGTGCTGGTTACTGGTGCTCCCATTCACTGCCTAAGGGCCCTTTTACACAGAAAGATTATCTGACAGATTATCTGCCAAAGATTTAAAGCCAAAACCAGGAACAGACTATAAAACAGAGATCAGGTCATACAGGAAAGCCTGAGATTTCCCCTCTTTTCAAATCCAGTCCTGGCTTTGGCTTCAAATCTTTGGCAGATAATCTGTCAGATAATCTTACTGTGTAAAAGGGCCCTAAGAAGCTGAGCCACAGTAACCGGGCCAGGCCACTACACAAAGAACAAAGCCAAATGCTTCCGGTCCCACTCACAGAGTAGATCTGGCTAGGGACAATAGCTGGTCAAAATGGGCCTCTGATATCAGCCCTCCAATCAGATATTGATAGCCTATTGCAAGAGTAGACCATCAGTATATGGAATTGGAAGACCCTTATATTAAATGTCTCTTGCTCTGGAAGATCTGCTATGTCCTGGATTATACAGACAACCCATTGATCTAAACAGGAACTGTGTAATTCTTCATTTTCCCTGCAGGGAAATTGAATATATACGGTATTTCCCCACAAATAACTATGGGGGTTCAACTTTTGAACATTGTGACATGTAGGGATTATCCAAACCAGGGGCGTAACTAAAAATGACTGGGCCCCACAGCAAACTTCTTCTGCCCCCCCCCCTTTTCCCCACCAACCACTAAGCAATCAAGTAAAGTCATAACTGAATGCGCTCCTCAGGAATGCTTTCAGTTAAGGGGACATTTGCAGATCCAGGAAGGCCTGCTCGGCCACCTAGGGCTGCAGGTGGTGACACCTCAGGTGGCCCAATGTATTGCAGGAGCAGGCCATGGGGCCCCCTGATGCGGTAGGCCCCATAGCAGCTGCTATGGCTGCTAAAGTGGTAGTTACCCCCCCGATCCAAACTTCAAAACCGAGAACACCATTGTCCATTTTAGAAGCAGCATAGTCTATTTTTCCTAAAAGCATTTCTTCTCTTACAGTTTGTAATTTTGCAATTCGAATTCCATATACTATTGTTCCCTGCAATTCCTATATTTCTGCTGTCCCTATATTTTCCAGGCATAAGACCTGGATTGTACTGTGGTAGAGCAGTGAAATGGTTTCCTAGTAGGTTGCTTCCTATAATGAAGATTTCTCTCCTGGAACAGGATGGGGTAAAAAAAAACAACCTCTAGTTCGGTCAATCAGATGTCCTCTCTGCCTTGGTTCAGTGGTAGATAAAAGCAACGTTCACTAGAAGTTTTCATGGCACGCTTCGGCCATTGGCTGGCACATTGCCTTCTCTTTGCGGTCATCGTATAGCATTAGTAACTCATCTTACACTAGTGGAAAAGTTGACACAATAGGAAATGGTCACCATCGCTGTATGATCTATTAGAAAGCATATTAATAGTACTAGAAGTGCGGCTTCCTCATATAACATACAGGAAATTGTATTTTCCAAATGAGATTGTTTTCCTCCCACTACTATTGTGGTTTATGACATCTAGAAGAGGGATCTAAGTAGTGGGCTTGTGGTTAACCCCTCAATGCAAAGGAAGATTATCTTTATAGGCTGGTGAAAGTGTTTGCAAGGGCATAGCAATAATATTACATAGTCCTATCCCAGCAACCACTACTTACAGGAGACACTTCACTGGTGGTTCTCACATAGACATATACTTGAATAAAGTCTCTTGAATTCACAAACTTTTCTGACTGTTGAGTTAAAGTGTTACTGTCATTTAATATATGTATATTATAAGAATATATAAGCATTGCTTTGGTTTAAAGAGGATGTACCACCAGGTACATCCTCTCTAACCTCACACAGGGATAGAACAGCGCCGTGATGGGGAAGCCGGTGCCGCGGTCTGTTCTTCGAACCGTGGCCCGGTTCCCCTGTACGGCGCCGTTCTTTCCACGGTTACCGGCCGGTGCTCAAGCACTGGAGGTAGGCCGGCCCCGCCCCCAGTGGTAGGGAATTCCCTCCCGTCTATGACGCGGCTCCTTTGATTATAACGGAGCCACGTCATAGAGGGGAGGGAATTCCCTCCCACTGGGGGCGGGACAGCTTACCTCCAGTGCTTCTGCACCGGCCAGTAACCGTGTCAGCCCTTGTGTTTCCCATCTTCTCCATTTCTGCTATAATGTGTCTGCACTCACACTCAGCTATACACACTGCTGCTACAATGTGCCTGCACTCACACTCAGCCAATCACACTGCTGTATATAAAGTTTCTGTCCCTGTCCTCCTGCACAGCTCTGTGATTCTCACTTCCTGATTGGTCCATGCTGAACACACACCCCTTCCCCATTGCTGTCATGTGACCACACAGACCTCTGACAGCAGCCCTGCTTCTCTATTGTAGCCTGTTGTATTACGCTACTGCTTTATGGGAATCTGCATCTCCATTCTGTATCTACAAACTGCTGCTGTTTTTTTCAGGTTTATGGCCTTACTATACATTATACACCACATGATGATTGCTATACTGTACAGTAGCTCTTATTCAGAGTAAAAATAATTATTTTGGGGGTGTGGAACCAATTGTCTGCATATCAGTGATTTTTTTATCGGAAAATTTTCTTTGGTTTAAGAGTGGGTTTTTGGTTTAAGAAACTCTGTAATAGATTTTATAAGGCAAAAAGCCTCTTTCTGTTCTCAAAAAGCTGTTTTTCCTAGCCTGTCACTTCTTATTTGTTCATTATCAGGCAAAACCGTCTTCATTAGGCTCTGTTCACACATAGCAAAACAGAGCAAAACTGGCTTGTGCCTCCTTTCTCCACGCTGATGAATGGACGTGTGACGTGTGACTAGCCTCCCATAGACTGTCATTAAGATAGGGAGGCTGGCGGGATTCCGCGGCAGAGAATTCCGCCAGTTTTGCTCTGTGTGAATGGAGCCTTACAGAGGAGCAAAGTAAAGACAGGTTTGCTGAGTCCATTATAACCTATGGAGGGGGGGAGGGGTTGAAGGAGATGAGTAAGCAGGAAGAGGACAGAGCCAGCTTGTGCAGTTTGCACATAAAACACTGGAGTCACAGGTCAGTGCTTATCTGGGAGCTTGGTGAGAAGATTGCAGGGTTATGTTTTGTACAGCCCTGCTTTTCTCCTTTCTGTGGTCACTCACCCCCCTCAACCCCTCCCCCCTACATAGAGCATAATGGGCACAGGAATCCTGCTTCTTCTGAAGTGAGGGGGGAGAGGTAGGAAAACAGCTTTTCGAGTACAGAAGGAAACTATTTTGCTTAATAAAACCTATTCCAGAGTTTCTTAATATCGCTTTTACTATAGATAATTGATTTCTGAAAAATGACATTACACTTATGCTTTTAAGTGATCTGTCATAGAAAAAAAAATACCCCCCACCTCAAAAATAGAAAAAATACAAATACATTTTGCACAACTACAACTACTGAATACAAACATTTAAAAACACTAAAAACCATACACATAACATGCACAGAACCAAGTAAGGTTCAATGTGCAACCACACATCATCAACCAATATGATGGTACTGAGAGCTGTCTATGGATATATTATCAAAATGACTATTATAAGATATAAGAAAAAATGCCGTGCCGCGCTTAGTACTAGTATAAAAAACAGCAATAAAAAGCACCACTGTTAGTATATAGTGCGAGCAGTGTAGGGTATTGAAACCAAGACACTCACCATTGGTGCTTGTTGATGTCGGCTTGGATTTGTAGTCCTCCCCGTATATAGACCTGTGTGGCTTCCCTTGTGTGACTTCCTTTATGTGACTTCCTTGTGTGAGTTCTTAGTCACTGATACCTTTTTAGTTGTTAGTTGGAACAACAACTAAAAAGGTATCAGTGACTAAGAACTCACACAAGGAAGTCACATAAAGGAAGTCACACAAGGGAAGCCACACAGGTCTATATACGGGGAGGACTACAAATCCAAGCCGACATCAACAAGCACCAATGGTGAGTGTCTTGGTTTCAATACCCTACACTGCTCGCACTATATACTAACAGTGGTGCTTTTTATTGCTGTTTTTTATACTAGTACTAAGCGCGGCACGGCATTTTTTCTTATATTAATTATATTTTTTAGTGGAAGCAGATACCACTAGCTAAGCTCGCAGCAGTACGCACACTAAAAAATTCTTCTAGTTTTTTAGTGTTTTACCAGGAGCGCGATTGTTTTGAAATCTATTCTACGACTATTATAAGATACCTTGTGCTATAACAATATGACAAAAATTATACAATTGTGCAACACCAAATGTCCCCAACAACATTGTGCATTATATATGCTGTCCTTTTTTATTTTGATTTTGCTGCCCCATCAGTCTGTTTAGTGCCTATTGTGCTGCTCATACTTTCTTACTCTTTACGTTTGCACGGCTGTTTGCCAATCAGCATCCATCTTCACTAACTGACATCACATTTTACATTTGGCCTTTTTTTTTTTTTTTTTTTTTTTTTTTTTTTTGCTGTTATTAAAGACCAAATGGCCTTAGCATTATTTCTTATAATTTCTATCCAGCTTTCTCCTCTGCAGGCTTCCTCTATAATTCTGTTATCCTTGAGCTAGTGTGTTTAGACTAGCTGCTATGATGTCTCCAATAAACCATACATACATACATACACACACACACACACACACAATTCTGCTTTCGTGTTTCTCTGCAGCACACTTGCAGCATGATGGACTTTATAGAGCAGTCCTAAGCAGTGTAAACTGTGGATTCTGCGCTGGGGTGAGAATACATATTAGAGCTTTTATCAACTTCCCTTTGTCTTTGTCAGAACGAGAAGGCAGGGACAAGACACGACAGTGAGCTCTAATACTGAACCCACCAACTGTCCCTACCTACTTGCCTCAAACGGCCCTAGGCAGCTGTGGACAACCACGAAGACGTTCCCTGTACTGGATCCGTGCACACAGAACAAGACAGACAAACAAACACAATATCGGATAGGCAAACAAGCAAGGTCAGAACCAAACGGGCAGCATAGTACCAAATCAGGTAACAGACGGATAATCAAAAAGTCAAGCAAGAGGTCAGGTAACAAAGTCAAGCAAGCAGAGGGATTAGGTACGGGGATCGCAGGAATAGACAGGGGGAGCTGGGATCAGGGCATGAATCTAAATAGCCACCGCTGGGAGACTGGCCACTGCTTTCATTTATGCTGAACAAGAGCCCGGTCCGGATCCCCATTGGACCGGCGCTCTGATCCTCCAGGTTTCAGATAGGCAGAGAAACCAGTCAGTCTAAAGACCTACTCAGCTGCATTATTCAATTCTCCCAGTAATCAGTTTAACTCCCGCGTTGCCAGGAAGCTGAGAAGCAAGTGGGTGTGGCACACAGAAGCAAAAGCAGGCCCAGTTCACACCAGGTTACTGCACAATCCTGACAGTCTCTCAGCCTTTCTCCGGCCAAAGTGGCACTTTTCTATAATGAGATATACTACGTTTTTTAGTTTGTTTGTTTGTTTTATTTCCTTGCACCATTAATTTGTGGGAAATTTTTTGAAGTGAAAGTTACCAATTTTCACTCAGACTTAACCAGTAATAGTTTCAGGGGCACAGGCTTTAGGGGGGTTGTCAACCCCCTTCAAAAGCTCACGTCTGCGAGAATGCCAGAATGGAAGCTTCCTATACAGAATCATACCAACCCTAAACCCCCACAACTGCAGTTCCCTGTCCCCACTCATTACCGCTTCTTCCTGGTTTTGGTGATGTGTCATTTCTGCAGGACTGCCCCACTGGCCAAAGCAGTGTCCTGCCATAGTCAGCACCTGGGGAGCGGCAGCCAATGGAATAGCAGATTCCTGGGATCAGGATAGGTGAGTATCATATCTTTACATATTTATCCCCAGACAACCCCTGCTGTCTCGGAAATGTCAACAGATGTTTCATTACTGCTCTGTATTGCATAAACCCGCACTGTACATAATTTTCCTATTGTGGCATTGATGAAAGACCGGATATCCTGTAATGTGTGGTTGACATTGACTTTTCTCTTTGCAGAAAAAAAGTTTTAACAATATAAAGTTATTTTATTGAGAACAATATTGAGAAATTGCTCCATCTAGTGTCTACATGTGGTACTTACTTAAAATCCTGTCCTGCATGACTCACCCCTGGTTCATGGCAAGATTGTCCAGGTTTTATGACTGGTGAGACTGGTCACAAGGACATTCCCTGACTTCCCTTCACTCCAGGAGAAATATGTTTTCTCCACCTGCATTTTTTTCCCTACCTCCAGATTTGTGACCTCTTTCGCTCTTGTTTGGGCTCTTTTGTCCTGTCACCGACCTTATCCTAGATAATTACCACTTACTTTTTCATTCTGATGTGCTGAGGCATGGATACATGCACAAATTGGATATAGACATGGGCACCTTAAATCTGATCTCCACCTGGCAAATAATATGGCAGGAGGCAGCCGAATCCTCTTTATGCAAACAGTATGAGAAGATTCAATGCAAATTATGCATTGGTACCACAGCCTGCCCTCATTCCTACGTTTAGTCCAGCTTTCCCTAACACTTGCTGGAGGTGCCTGTCTGGCCCTGGGATTTTTTTTCACATCTTCTGGGATTGTCCACCTCATAATGGACAATGGTCCAATCCACACACAAGGAAGTCCTAGATATTCACGTCCCCCTGGCACCACTCCATCTCCTTTAAATGTTCCCCCTCCCTAAGGGTGCGTGGGAGGACATTTCACCAGAATGTAGTTCCACATCCTTACTGCCAAGTGTCTTATCTCTCTTTATTGGAAATGTTTCTCCCCTCCATCCCTTTATTAGATTTACTAGCTTAGATTAGGGACATTAGAAATATGGAATCTTTCACTGCCAGTCTAAAAATATTGATGGAACATTTGTCGGTCCACATGATTTTCTTGTCCATGGTATTCTTCCTCTTGACTGTTTTCTTGTCCATGCTATTCTTTCTCTTGATGGTTTTCTTGTCCATGGTATTCTTCCTCTTGACTGTTTTCTTGTCTATGGTATTCTTTCTCTTGATGGTTTTCTTGTCTATGGTATTCTACCTCTTCATGGTTTTCTTGTCCATGGTATTCCTTCTCTTAAAGTGACTGTACCACCAGGCCCAAGCAGAAGCACTGGAGGCAGGCCGACCCACCCTTAGTGGGGAGAAACCCCAGCCCCTCCATGACGTAACTCCATTAGAATCAATTGAACCCTATCATAGAGGGGCGGGGGTTTCCTCCCACTAAGGGTAGGAGTGCTTCAGCCTGGGCCTGGTGGTACAGTCACTTTAATGTGTCTTCTTCATGGTATTCTTCCTCTTGATGGGTTTCTTTTCTATGGTGTTCTCCCTCCTGATGGTCCTTCCTCTGGATTAGCACTGTATGCTGATAGGTTGAACTGGGTGGATTAAGGTAACAGTATATAGGATAGGAGTCCAATACTCACATGCAAGATCTAGCCTCTGTTTAAGGGAACTATCTATGAATATGAAAGGCTTTTAACCCTGACTGCCTTTCTTTTGGTACCTGCCCATCACACTTTTAGTTGATATGCAAATTCACCTTAAGGGTATAAACCCACACACCGTATATGCAGCAGATATGCAGCAAATACGCAGCAGATTTGTTGGTACAGATTTGATGCTGTGTTCAGTTATTTAGATCTAATCTGCTGCGATTTTGCTGCGAGTTTGCTGCGTATCGCAGCAGTAAATACGCTGCATATACGGTGTGTGGGTTTATACCCTAAAAATCCAGTGGGCATTACTCTTGGCTGCAAAAGCTCAGCAAAGTTTCTTCCACCCACTTGTTAGCATTGCCTCTGGGAGAAGGTTATAAGCAGCCTGATAGACACCATCCTGCTGACTATAGTGACTCTTAAAGGGGTTATCCAGCGCTACAAAAACATGGCCACTTTCTTCCAGAGACAGTACCACTCTTGTCTCCAGCTTGGGCAGGGTTTTGCTGCTCAGTTCCATTGAAGTGAATGGAGCTTAATTGCAAATCGCACCTGAACTGGAGACAAGAGTCGTGTTGTCTCTGAAAATAAGTGGCCATGTTTTTGTAGCACTGGATAAACCCTTTAAGATCCTGTATAACTGCATAATGAGGACTAACTCCACAACTAATGTGTCATGAATGAAACTTTGGCGCAGTCCTCGGTGCGTAAGGTACGACCGAGACTGCGATTTTGGCCATAATCTTCCATTTATTTTGTGTTTTGTTTGCCTTGTTTTTGCCCTGTCTGAACTGTGTCTTATTTCTTCTGGTCTGCTAATTGTTTTCCCTGCCCCACCCGTGTCTGTGCTGCAAAGTTTCCTCTGGTCATGTAACAGTTAACCTGCCTTGCCTCAGTGATTGACAGCTGGTCCCTCCAATCATCTTCTGGACTTGGTTCCTGGTGTCCTATTTAAGATTTCTGTTTCTGCCTGTGCCTTGCCGGTTATTGACTTAGTCTCTGCCTGCTTGTGTGTTCTGTTTTCTGGCTTCTCCTGACTCCTGCTTAGTATCTTTGACCGACCTTGCTTGCCGCCTGCCCCTGACCTTATTGACTGTTTCTGACTACGCTTTTGGATCCGATTTTGTACTTTTGCTGCCAGACTGTTGTGACCCGGATTGCTGACCATTCTTATTGTGTTTGTTCGTTTTGTCTTGTCTGTTTCACGTATCCAGGCCAGGGATCGCCGCCAAGTTGTCCGCTGCCATTTTAGGGCAGATTGCGGCAATTAGGTAGGGACAGTGGGAGGGGCTGAGCTCAGGGTTCACTGTCTCTGTGTGTTTGGTGTGACTGGTCCTGACATAATGTTTTTCTCTATTTCGTGGAGCTCTGAAACCTGTTAACATTCTGGTGGCTGAAACAGGCCATGTAAAGATTGATGATTCGGTCTGCCCCTTCAGAAGATCTGTAGAGATCAGATGGCCACCAACTGTGCAGGAACACCAGGCTTCATGGCCCCTGAGATGCTGGCTGGGGAGGAATCAACTGGAATCGACTGGCGCGCATTTGGCATCATTCTGAACACCATGGTTACCAGAAAGTCCAAATACCACCAAGGACGATTCAATGTCTCCAATAAGGAAACAAAGAACATCATCAAAACAGGGCTGTGGAGTCGGTAAGCCGCAGCTCCGACTCCTGCTCCTTCATAAATGGCCAGTCATATACCAGGGGAATTATTTATCACACTGGCTCAGCAGCTTCTCCCTAATGTCCTACATGATCCTGGGGCGACTTCTGAGTGAATAAAGGAAAACTGTAAATAAAGCAGATTCTCCTGTGTGTGAAGTGGATGCAGCCATTCTCCAGCCTCCATGTCCTGAACTACTCACAACTAGACTAGAAGGAGCAGGTGGTCTTTTTTCTGCTGACAACATTCTATGTTTCTAACTAAATATTCATCATTCACAAAGAAACACTGCTAACAATGCCAGATACCTGTAATATAGAGGTCAGCCATAGTGATATAGAGGGGTCAGCCATAGAGATATAGAGGGTTCAGTCATAGAGATATAGAGGGGTCACACATAGTGATATAGAGGGGTCAGCCATAGTGATATAGAGGGGTCACACATAGTGATATAGAGAGGTCAGCCATAGTGATATAGAATGTCAGCCATAGTCATGTAAAGGGGTTACATATAGTGATATAGAGGGGTCACACATAGCGAAAGAGAGGAGTCAGCCATAGTGATATAGAGTGTCAGCCATAGTGATGTAGAGGGGTTACATTTAGTGATATAGAGGGGTCAGCCACAGTGATAGAGAGGTCAGCCATACCGATATAGAGGGGTCACACATAGTGATATAGAGGGGTCAACCATACTGATATTAGCCATAGGCCCAGATGACCAGCTCTCTGTCAGTGTCTGAGTTCCTTAATCCTCGCAGCCCCACAGGAACTACCCACTTAGCCAGCTAGTGACTACAGCTCACCTCACTCACTGATTGGCTGAGCAGGCATTTCTGAGTGGGGCCGTAACATCACAGTATTGGGAGTGCTTGGCACGCTGCGCTGTGGGGGCACAGGGACGGGTAAATAGAACCTCTTTATTATGAAACAACCACCCCCTGTCCGCCCTGGATTTTTAACTGTTGCCCAAAATACCCCTTTAATTTCTGCCTCTCTCTCTCCCACTCACACACACAGCCTGCTGCAGCCATAGCATACATACACACACACACACAGCCTGCTGCAGACATAGCATATACTCACACACACACACACACACACACACACACACACAGTCTGCTCCAGCCATAGCATATACACACACACACACAGTCTGCTCTAGCCATAGCATATATATATACACACACACACACACACACAGTCTGCTCCAGCCATAGCATACACACACACACACACACACACACAGTCTGCTCTAGCCATAGCATATATATACACACACACACACACACACACACAGTCTGCTCCAGCCATAGCATACACACACACACACACACACACACACACACACAGTCTGCTCTAGCCATAGCATATATATACACACACACACACACACACACAGTCTGCTCCAGCCATAGCATACACACACACACACACACACACACACACAGTCTGCTCCAGCCATAGCATATACACACACACACACACAGTCTGCTCCAGCCATAGCATATACACACACACACACACACACACACAGTCTGCTCCAGCCATAGCATATACACACACACACACAGCCTGCTGCAGCCATCGCACATATATATATACACACACACAGACACTCACATACAGCTGCAGTCATCGAACACTGAAGAAAAACACACAATCTTCTCCCAGAGAGAACACCACATTGAGGTTACTGCTACACTACTTATGTCTTCTCCTCCTCCTCTATATTATACAGGATATCTCCATATTATACTGCTGCTCATATACAGTCATCCAGCATCAAGGAAGAGAACAGCACAGATCTCCCCCCACACAATGGTCTCTTCCAGCTCAGAAACAAACTGCCAAATAGTGACTGACAACTTTTCTTCGACCACTCTTATGTAATAGGGCCAGTGTCCTATTACTGATATATTCCCCGACCACCCTGATCTAATAGGGCCAGTGTCCTATAAGAATGTTGCTCATAATATATATTGATGAGCAAAACTTATAAAATTCATATTAAAACTCAATTCTAAATTTTAATAATTTTTTTTTAAAGCTGGAGTCGGAGTCAGTACATTTTTTCCAACTCCAGCCAAAACTAGTTCCGACTCCATGACTCTGACTCCACAGCTCTGATCAAAAAGGTGTAACACAGGTTATACTATACTACAACAGTAGTTTACTCACTCTTTATTTAGCTGTATAAACTCCAGTTAAAAAATCTTTCTACCAAACAAAATATGCTGGAATTACCATTTGCTATAAAATGTTATATTCCGATGAGAGAGAGAAAATATATATGCAGAAAAAGAAAACCGCTGCACTACCCCTTTAACACTTTGCATTTATAAATGGATCTGATGGACTACAATGGAATACCTAAAGGGGTTGTCCATTCTCATAGAAATAGACCATCATTTGTAATTCATCCCTTTTCTTTTAACTTTTTTCCCTTCAGGGTATAAACACACACGGCTTATACGCTGCGTATTTACTGCTGCGATACGCAGCAGATACGCAGCAGATTAGATCTAAATAACTGAACACAGTATCAAATCTGCTGCGTATCTGCTGCATATCTGTTGCATATCTGCTGCGTATCTGCTGTGTGTGTTTGTACCCTTAACTTTTTTTTGTGCCTATTTGCCCCTAGGCTTCCTCTGTTGCTGCTTTTCTGATGTGTGCTTGCTTATTTACATAAATGCTGTACCTTCCTGGTGACATCATATCCAGGCCACAGAGGTCAGCTTTGCAAGCCAGCAGCTTCCCATACACCTCAGAATGGAGTGAGCACAAATGACATCTAGTGGTTAAAGTTGTGTACTGCAACAAAAGAAAAAAAGTTACTGTAAGGCTGCATTCCCACGTTCGGTGATCCTGACGGATCACGGACGTGGAATGCATGTACCGGAGTCCCCCCATGCCCGGACAGCATCTGTAATTAGATGCTGGGAGCAGGGGAGACTGTATTCATAAGCGCCGCGCTGTAATGAATCAGCCGCGCGGTACTGTTACTACAGCGCGGCGCTTATGAATACAGTCTCCCCCGCTCCCAGCATCTAATTACAGATGCTGTCCGGGCACCGGGGGACTCCGGTACATGCATTCCACGTCCGTGATCCGTCAGGATCACGGAACGTGGGAATGCAGCCTTAGGGTACTATTACACGGGCTGACTATGGCCGGATCATTTTAGTAATCGAGTGCCGATCTGCCTAGCTTGGCGCTCGTTTACCGGACCGATTAGACGGCCTGATAATTGGGCAGTAAAGGCTGTATGGACAGAGTTAGCAAAGCTGCTGGCACAGGAGAGAAGACTGAGCGGGGAGAGGTAAGGTATCAGGTGTTTGGGAAGACGTTGGCCGTGCATTACACCTAGAAATGCGCGAGCAGTGCCCTACGATTTTAGGTCCAAACCAAACCAATGATCGTTTCTTCGGTTGATTGTTGTCTCTATTATGCTGCATTTACACGTAACGATAATTGGCCCGATCGTATGATTAACGTTGTCGGAGTAACGTTTTTTTTTTCATAACGAGCATCGTTTAGACGGTAAGATATATCGTACGGAAAATTCATTGTGCGATCGTTTTGCGAACGCTTAAGCCTATCTCACACGTTGGTTAGATCGGCGAACGACTGTTCACATGGTACGATTTGCAAATTTTTTGCGAACGACGATTTGATAACATGTTGAAAGATCAAAATGCGCGATGTATCTTTCGTCGTATGATCGTTCGCTGTGTTTACACGTACGATTATCGTTCGAATTCGATCGTTATCGCGCAAATTTGTACAATAATCGTTACGTGTAAACACACCATTACACAGAGTCATAATCAACCCATTATTCCATGTAATAGAGCCCTTAGGGCAAAAACTCAATAGACTGCTTTTAAGCATATTTTCCATACAGAAATTCGAACTACAGATCCTCAGTAGATTACAGTGCCAGCAAAGTAAATGTGAAATCTCATCTACATCCAGCTGAAATTTCCTGCAATAGTTCTGCAGTGTGTTCTTTTTTTTTTTTATTTATGTTACAGATTTACCCATTGAAATTAACAGGGAAGGTCATATCCACAACAAATCTGCAGCATTTCTACAGAAAACCTGTGCCAATCCTGTGCCGTAATGGGAAACAAAAGCGCATGAATGAGATGTTAGCAGGGCCTGAGCTGTAAACCAAGACAAAGCTGCAAGAGGGCAGAAATTCGGTACACAGAGGCGTTGTGGCCCACGCTTCCTTGACACTTACACGCCATTTGTTCATTCATAAGCTAATCTGGCCCTTTTACATGGGGTCATATCTGCCTGATTTACTAATTGGCCTGTATTCTAGGGCTATTAAAAGGCTAAAAGTATCTAGAAGCACATGGGGTGTTGAGGAGGAAGGTAAGTTTCTTACCTCCATCCTCTGCCCCGTTTCTATGACATTAAGAGTTTAATCCACTTGCAAATATGTTGATTTGGTGCACTGTGGGCGGTACTACTGCCACCAGTGGACTGATTCGCTCTGGCCGCACCACCCCCGCTCTGCTCGTATTCATTAGTCCCGCCCCCAGTGCACCAGAACAACATATTTTTCACATGGATTAAACTCCTAATAGGGAGATATCAGCAGGTTACCTGCTAAGAGTTTCCCCTTAATACCATGTCTCTCAAGATGCTAGAACATTTACAGAATAAGCAAATAGTAATAGATACAAAGAATAACACAACAGAACAGTCAAATTTTCAACCTTACATAAGGCAAGATACAGCACTGAAAGTCTACAAAGCTCCCGCTCAATGACGGGCTCAACCTGTTCACATATAGTCTGTTGTTGTGCCTGAAAAGCTATGACAGCAAAGCAAAAAGTGACTTCAAGGTTAACCTACAAATCAATATACAGATGTGTCCGCACTGTTTATGAATCCCAAGACGTTTGTCAGGAAATAAGAATCTTAATGGGACAGTGTCAGGAGCTGTTTCTGTTTCCTAATTGTGCGTTTACACAGAGAGATTTATCTGACAGATTTTTGAAGCCAAAGCCAGGAATGGATTTGAAAAGAGGAGAAATCTCAATCTTTTCTTTATGAGCCTTCAAAAATCTGTCAGAAATATCTCTTTGTAAACACACCATTAGAGTTATGGTCCTTTTAGACGGAGCGATAATTCGCCCGATCGCACAATTAACGATTTTGAATGAACAATGTGTTTTTTATAACGATCAGCGTTTAGACGGAACGATACATCGTACGGAAAAATCGTTTTGCGATCGCTTAAGCCTATCTTACACATAGGGTAAATCGGTGAATGACTGTTTAGACGGAACGATCTGCGAATTTTTTGCGAACGACGAACGACAATTTAAGAACATGTTGAAAGATCAAAATGAACGATTTGATTCGTCGCTTGATCGTTCGCAGTGTTTACACGTACGATTATCGTTTGAATCTGATCGTTATTGTGCAAATTCCGTCTAAAAGCACCATTACTGGCATTATGAGTGCCTGCAATTCAGTTTATGAACAGCAGGTGGAGCAATTATAATAAACTTACAGCTGGTTTCACAGGTGGCAGTTTTCAGAAACACCCTCGAAAAAAGCCATAGAGCATGGAGTTCTTTAGCTGAAAAAAAAAAATGCAGCGACCTGATGAACGTCAAAAGGGAAATTTAAAACACTCTATTTACAATGTGTCTTTCCCGCCCTTAAATAGTGTTTGGACAGTTTTTCCAAAATACTGCATAATGTAGCTATGGCATCTTTTTACCAAGTTTGTGGCATTTTCCTCCATGATTTTTTTCCAGCTTAAAAAATGCATGTTTTTTTTTTTTATTTTAGTGACTTTTCACCCATTCTTCAATAGAAATCACTGAATTGTATGATTTGTAATGAAAAAAATGCAAATAAAAAAAAATTAGTTATTATATCAGTAATACATCAGAAGGTGTATGAAATAAACCTACATTTTTGCAAGAAATCTGCCCATAAGAACTAACTAAAGTAAATAAATAAATAAATAGGAATGAATAACTATAAGCATATGCTGTAATAACATGTGGCAGATTTGTTGCAACAATATCCTGTAAATGAGGCTTATGAAAATCCACGCACAACCTGATTAAGTTGTACGGAATGGATTTTAATTTGTAAAAATTTCCGCAAAATTAATGTGTTGCATGTGAACATTACTGAACCCTAAAACGTCCTCATGTGAAAGTTTCTGGCAATGACTAAGATGGCAGCCAGATGGCGCTAGAGGACGTCCCACAGATGATCATATTCTTGCTGGTGCTTAGCTAATGGAATGGGTAAGAAATTATTTATGAGCAAGGCTGACAGACTGTAATGAATAATTACAACAGTATACTCTAATTCTAACCACATACCGCTTATCTTAAAACGAACATAAAGACCGCAAAATGGAGTCTAATAAAGAATTGCAGCAAACTCCTTCCAATGTTATATATCTTACCAAAACAGCATGGAAATCTCTTATCCAATATAAGGCACCACACATCTTTCACACAGTGTTATGAATCTAAAATGCACTGGCATGTGTGCATGCTGTAGCAAATCAGCGATGACCACATTCAAGCTCTGCCTTATCACAATATACTATTTACTATCACTATATACATATTCTTATATCTAGTCCCAGTAGTCCCCAATGTCCTTCTTCCATAGATATGACACCAGTTTTGAGTTCTGCTAAATTCCCATCCTTAAGGGGCTATTACATGGGCGTTACTAGAAACAATCCAGAAGCGTTGCTAGAAACAATCGGCCCGTGTAAAAGTGACACAGATCAACTGAGATGCAGGAGAACGCCAGATCCTCGGCCGATCGTGTCTTTTGAGCAAGCATTAAAATTTATCATCATCAGGCACACATCTTCCTGTGTAAAAAGGGTTACGACAGCACAGATATATATATATATATATATATATATATATATATATATATATATATATATATATATATGGGGATATGTATATATCTGTCCTGTCAATGTCCAGATCACAAGCAGCAGTGTATACTTACCATCCGTGCTGCTTGTGATCCAGGTCTCCAGTCCTCCGGCCACTGCTGTACCTTCACTCCTCCAGAATGATTAACACCCAGAAGAAGGGTGATACAGCTGGCAGTGGTAAGACTGAAGACCTGGATGCTGGATCACATGCAGCATAGATGGTAAGTATACATTGCTGCTTGTGATCTGGAAACTGACAGCACAGCTATATGTTTGATTTGTTGTGCAGTGACAAGACAGTGCAAACAAGCACCTGTCTCGCTGATTGGCACTCGTTTGTGAACGCACATGGTGGACAAATTGTATAATGTAATAGGAACCTTACTCTTGTGACATCCGTTTGGCCTGTTGAATCCTATTGGCTCTTTGGACTTATACACCAGGTACAAGACGTATGGACAACAATATTACCTACGAAAAGTTATGAAGTCCTAAGCACATGACTAATTGGGGGATATATCAGAGCTGAGAAACATAAGGTCATACCCCAGGAGAAAACCGGACTTGAGGCCTGAAGATAAATGTGATGACAGGACAGTTTTCCCTTTTAATGTTGCAATGTGGAGGTTTGGTCAGGAAGGTGAAGAAAGTAAAGAGAAGCATGTATAGCCCACAGGACTTGTCTTACACAATCATCTCTGCAGGAAATGGCCGCAATGTAGCTGAGGCGCTTGAGAAAAAATAATTCTAACCACATCCCTTCCAGACACAGTGACATATATAGTATAGAAGTAAAAGAAATATTATCACTGCAAACTATTCAGTTTAGCCGCTTTACCTACTTTCTCTAAAAAACATAATTTGTAGGCTCCTTGTGTCTTCTAAACTCACTCATTCAAAAAAGTGCTAAAAATCTTGACGACAGTGGGATCAGGTTACATGCTGGCCATAAAAGTCTATTGAGAGGGAAGAGAGCTACAGATAAAGAGACACAGATGCTGCTGAATACTCTGTTAGGCCATGTTCCCACTCTGTAAGAGACTGGCTGTTCCGTGACTCGGCCAGGTCACGGAACAGCCGGTGTCAGAAAAGATAATCCTGGATGATCTTTACTGCCACTGAATTCGAATGCAGGCGCATCAGAATTCACTGCTGCTCACAATGGAGAGTGCGTCCGGAGCCGCACGCTCCATGGTGTGAACTGACAGGGTTTTCTGTGGCCGCTATTCAATGAATAGCGCCTACAGAAAACTGACATGTCAGTTTGTTGCGGTGCCGCTAGGAATCCTGGCCGGAGTGTATACTATGTGTATACACTCCGTCCGGGATTCCCTCAGGTGCAGAACTATGTGAGTACCGTAGTATTCATGGCCATGATCAACAATGGCCGAGAGCACTACGGTACTTACATAGTGTGAACATAGCCTTAGGCTGTATCCATGTTTTTCAGGACTCCCTAGGGCTGCATCCAACTTCTTCAGCCACCGACAATCAAATGCTGAACAATCGGACTGCTGCATGCTCAGGTCGCGCTCATCTCTAATTCTTACCATGCAAATACTTTTGTTATGTTATATCACAGGTCATACATTATGGCAAGACTGAGCATATCAACAAGACATAAGATAGTTAGACTGCATTGTTCAATGAATTACTGGAGAGGGGTGTCTGCAGGTAACAGTGAAGCATGTTGAAGGCTTTTTGCAAGTTTAGGGTTGCATTTTATTATATGAAGTTGGGGATTTGGTTAGGATTAAAGAGGTTACCCAGAGGTTAATTTTTTTTAATTTAATGCTGCCCTATTGGTACACATAATAAACATGTTATGCTTACCTCTCCGCGCTCCTCCGGTGTACGCCAGTGACTGCAGCTCCGCTACTACCGAGACAAACTTGTCTCAGGAGTGATAGCCCGCTTAGCCAATCACTGGCCACGGCGCTGTCCCGTCTCAGCAGGCTGTGACTCCCAAGACAAGTTCGTATCAAAAGTAGTGGAGGTGCAGTCAGCGGGAAATAATGGACAGGCCGCATCGGGACACCGGGGGAGTGCGGAGAGGTAAGCATAACATGTTTATTTACCAACAGGGCAAACATGTTTACTTTTCATTGCCCCCGTTAGCCAGAATACTGCTCCACACTGATGAGGGTCAATACCCAGAAACAGCTGTCTATGGATGGATGCCTGGCTGTGGTTTTCCCTTGTCATGTTGCAACACTCGCAACTGAGTTGGACTTTGATTTAAAAGGGGCCACCCTGGTATTTCCCTATTTGTATCTTAACGCTTAGACGACCCAGGGCGTATAGTTACGCCATGGAAGTCTGTCCCCAGACGACCTAGGGCGTAACTGTACGCCCTGGGTGTTTCTCCGGCTATGAAGTGTGCTCCGGAGCGGAGCGCGCTTCATAGCATGTGGGGGCCGGCTGCAATCAGCAGCCGGGACCTCACCGGTAATGACACACTGCAGAGATCGTGCTGCCGCGTGTCATTAACCCCTTAAACGCCGCGATCGCGTGTAAGTGACAGGGGGAGTCCCCTGTCACTTACCGATCGGGACCCCCGCAGTGTGACTGCGGGGGTCCCGATCGGTAAAACGGACCGCCGGAGGTCTCTCACCTGCCTCCGTGCGGTCCGATCGGCGATCTGCTGCACTAAGCCTGCACAGGCAGGCTCAATGAGCAGATCGCCGATAACACTGATTACTGCTATGCCTATGGCATAGCATTCATCAGTGTAGAAATCCAAGTACTGTATGTACAAGTCCCCCAAAGGGACTTCAAATGTGTAAAAAAAAAAAAAGTTAAAAACACTAACACACTACCCCAAAACCCCTCCCCCAATAAAAGTTGAAATCACCCCCCTTTCCCATTATATAAATAAAACATAAAAATAAATAAATAAATAAACATATAATATACCGTAGCGTGCTTAATTGTCCAATCTATTAAAATATAACAAGCGTCATTGTGATCGGGGAACGGTGTACACGAAAAGAGGGGAAAAAGTGCGCTGATTACCGATTTAATGTTATATTATATATAAAAAAAATTTATAAAAAGTGATCAAAACGTCCGATCTTCACAAATATGGTATTCATAAAAACTAGAGAGCATGGCGGAAAAAATGACACCCCATACAGCCCCGTAGGTGAAAAAATAAAACTGTTATAAGTGTCACAAGGCCCATTTTATTTATAATTAATTGCCCAAAAAAAGGATTTCATTTAAAAAAAATATATAACATTAGAGAATCTGTGTAACCTGCATATGGTTGTGTTCGGACTGACCTATAGAATAATTGTATCATGTCGCTTTTACAATATAGTGCATTACGTAGACACAGGAACCCCCCAAACGTTACCATATTGCATTCTTTTTTACGATTTCACCTATTTATATCTTCATAAATAATAATTTTGTAATTCCATCATACATGTTATGGTAAAATGAAAGACGCCATTACACAGTACACCTATTCCTGAAAAAAAACAAGCACTTACATGGCCCTGTAGATAGAAAACTGAGAGTGCTAGAGCTCTTAGAAGGGGAGGAGGGAAAAACGAAAACACTAAGATCAAAATTTGCGCGGTCCACTGGGTCATTTTGGGCCTGGTCCTCAAAGGGTTAATACTCGCAACTGAGTGGGACTTTAGGGGCTACTTATCAAAGTGGTTTAGTGATCTCCCCACTGGGAGGCACCCCTTAGTAATAGGTTTTCTTCCCAGGGATAGGGATATCTGGCTATTCTTGTGTTTTGACTCGTGTTTTTTTTTCTCTTTTACACAACCATATATAAAAAAAAATGCAAACGCTGGATAACCCCTTTAATCATGTCTTCAGTGCTGAGGAATACAGCCAGACATCCATCATCTAATACCATCAGGGAGGCATCTGATTGACTCCAAATGTAGTCTGCAGCAGGTCAATGACCCCAAACATCCAGCCAATATCATGAAGAACTATCTTCAGCATAAAGAAGTGATGATATGGCCCCATAGCGCCCCGATCTCTACATCATCCAGTCTGTATAGTATAGATAGAACGGACCTGAGCAGCGACACGCACACTTCGTTCTCCAAGAAGATGGAGCCAAATGCCTTCACAACCTCTGCCCAGGTATACCTAGAAGTATAGAGGCAGTAACACCAAATACTTTCTCTTCTGCTCATTCACTTTGCATTCTGTTAATTGATAAAAATAAAGTATTAACACTTACTTTTTCAAGTATTTTCCCACACCTGCCTAGTGCTGTATACTGAGAACATGATTATTTTTAGTGGCGTGCATCTGCACATGCTGTGGTTGTGATAACACTATGCCTAACACAATGTCACCATCAGAATTTCTTATCAGTACAGCCCACTTTCTAGTGATCTGTATGTATGCATGTCACATGGCCTTGTTAAAATTTCCTTAAAGGAGAAGTCAGTGCAAAACCTATTATTATGTTATAGCCCAACAAAAGTTATACAACTTCTCAATATACACTTAGGGTAACTTTACATGCACTGGATTCGCAGCGGATTTCACAATGCGAGTTTGCCGCGAAATCCGCTGCAAATCCTTGTACAGTGAAGTTCAATAGGGTTACATACCCGCAGGGGAATTGTCATTCCGCTGCCAGTATGTAACCCAGCCCCTTTAACCCCCCGCAGCCCACGCCCGGAGCATACATTACTTGCTTGGTACCGCAGCTGCATGTGGGGCTCCCGTCGATCCCCATCAGCCAATCAGTGTACAGCAGCACTGATTGGCTGATGTGGACCGACGGGAGCCTCACATGCAGCCGCAGCGCCGAGCAGGTAATGTATGCGCCATTGAACTTCACTGTACAAGGATTTGCAGCGGATATCACTGCAAACTTGCAGTGTGAAATCCGCTGCGAATCTATTATGGGTGAAGACCCCCTAATTATGGGAAATGCACATATAGGGGGAGATTTATCTAACATGGTATAAAGTGAGACTGGCTCAGTTGCCCCTAGCAACCTGATTCCACCTTTCATTCCTCACAGACTCTTTGGAAAATGAAAGGTTCAGGATGGGAGAGAGACAACCGGGATGATGTGACGTGTGAATCATCATCCCGCTGGTCTGTTTTCCCTCCCTGCACGAGAGCTGTCATCATCCGGTGAGGGGATATAAGGGGCAGCACTGAGCCGGCACATTGTGCAGGATACTGGTGGGCCGAGACTGGTAACACAGTCACCAGCATCAGCAGCGAGCCCCTGAGGAGAAGCACCACGTGGAGCCTAACATAATTAAAAATAGGTTTTGCCCGGACTTCATTAAGTTTCAGATTAGACATTGATAACCTATCCTGTGGATAGGCCATCAATGTTAGATCCCAGACAACCCCTTTAAGGTGACTGGCTGTATCAGGCATTCCCCCACTGCTTATTCTGTAATAGGAGATCAGGCATGTAAAGCTTAAAGGGGTTATCCAGCGCTACAAAAATATGGCCACATTCCCCCTCTCTTGTCTCCAGATTGGGTGGGGTTTAAAACTCAGTTCCATTGAAGTAAATGGAGCTTAATTGCAAACCGCACCTGACCTGGAGACAAGAGAGGGGGAAAAGTAGCCATGTTTTTGTAGCGCTGGATAACCCCTTTAAAGCCTTGCTATAGTTTTATCTGACAGGCATTGGCAGCGCACTGTCCATTGACTTATAATGGTGTCCTTTAGGTTCTTCATCATGAACGTAGCCTCCAATTGAGATATCGAAACTAGAAATGAGTGCTACTCGAGCATGCTTCGGTCTAATCGAGCGGCATTTGATAACCAGTGGCTGAAGAAGTTGGATGCAGCCCAAGGGAGTCCTGGAATATATGGACACAGCCTATGGCTCTCTTATGATTCTTTAACAAACCTTACTGGGAGAAGGGGGGGGGGGGGTATTTCCAACTAGTGGAACCCCAACAATCTCAGGAACAAGCATCCAACTTGGTTGTACTTTGAAACTCTGGCTGCTCTGTAGACAATGAATGGAGCAGTGCGGAAGGAGTTGGGCCCTGTTCTTGAGGGGTCCCAGTGGCCGGACTCCCTGCCATATGACACTCAGGGATAAATTATAATAATAATTGTTTGTTTATATAGCACCCACTCATTTAAGTCAGCATAGCTCTTTAATATGGCAATGGTTTTCGCTCCTGTTTCCCCCCCCCCCCCCTCCTTACAGGTCATGTGCTCATCTTTCCTCTTAGTGAGACAACCAGTTTATGTCAAATGACTGGCTCCACTTCATTCTTTTTCAGGTGACCTCGGGATGAAGTTATTCAGCTTACATTGGTAGCTGTCACTTTCACTAGAGAAAGCGGTGATAAGGATTACTGCTGGGGCAGTCAGTGAATGACAATGTGCTGTTTTATGGTGGCCATAGAAGATTATGACTGCCCTTGACAAATACAATGACACGGGCCTAAGTAAATACTCCGGCCATTCATGTGTCAGAAGTAACAAGCTGTTCATTTGTGGAGAAACCCTGTAAAAGTGATGCCAGGAAGAACTGTATATTTGCAATGACTTCATGTTTGTCCAAGTATTAAGAGCTCATCTACACCAAACATGACCCAGCTATTATAGCGGTAATCTCCCTGTGTACGCTCCTGTATTGTATCCATCTGGCTGCAAGACACAGAGGCCTATATACAGTATGTAGTAAGAGAAAATGCTTGCCACCCAGCTTTCCCATTAAAGGGGTACTCCAGTGAAAATAAAAATTCTTTCAAATCAACTGGTGTCAGAAAGTTATATAGATTTGTAATTTACTTCTATTTAAACATCTCAAGTCCTCCCATACTTATCAGCTGCTGTATGTCCGGCAGGAAGTGGTATATTCTTTCCAGTCTGACACAGTGCTCTCTGCTGCCACCTCTGTCCATGTCAGGAACTGTCCAGAGCAGTAGTAAATCCTCATATAAAACCTCTACTGCTCTCCAGACTAGAAAGAATTTGCCACTTCCTGCAGGACATCCAGCATCTAATAAGTATTGGAAGATTTGAGATTTTTAAATAGAAGTAAACTACAAATCTATAGCACTTTCTGCTGCCAGTTGATTTGAAATATATATTTTTTTTCAATGGCCTCTTTTTTTTCAATAGCCTCTTTAACATACAAAAAAATTTTCAAAGGAGACTATTCTGATATGTCGGTTTTAGTAGATGCTTCAATAAACAGAATAGAAAGCAGAACAGCTTTTCTTAGAACTACATTGTATAATTCCTCTGTTATTCCTCCTAGAAATGTATGAATAACTTGGATGTAACCCTTCATTGTGTCAATGGGATGCTGTCTCTCCTGATATTCCTCATACAAGTGCATGCTCGGTAGAGAAGAGCGCAACTCGAGCATGCTCGTCTCTGTCTGAACCCAAGAGTTCATGCATTTGATTACCAGTGGCTGCAGAAGTTGGATGTAGAGGTTGTATCCATGTTTTCCAGGACTAGCTAGGGCTGCATCCATTTTCTGCAAACACCGGTAATGAAATGCTGCACATCTGATTTGAATAGAGTCGAGCATGCTCGAGTTACGCTCATCTCTACTGCTCAGCCTAGCGTGCATGTTTTTTCAATAGAGAGAGGTAGACAGATGCTGCCAGACTCCTCTGGCAGGTGGATGATCTCTCAAAGAATAGGATTGGGCAGTTGAATTCCAATTTGCCTGATCCTTATCCGCCCAACATTGGCTGTCAGGTGAGAGTTGAAAGATCAACATGCACATCAGATGATCATCTGATCCTGTAGGAATCTGTGGGTTCAGCCATCTTTAAACTAATGTAAATGGCAAGTTTAAAGCTGTCCACACACATAAGTGCGATGCCCGGGCCCCTAGGGGCCACTCCGCTGAGAGGATGTTGTTGTGGGCAGGAACCGGGGCAGCTGCTAGCTAGATGGTTGTCACGGTTTAGGCACGAGGGGTCACAGATGGAAACCGGGCTCCTGACCGAGCGGAGACTAGGCATGCGATTCTTCGTTGTCCTTAGTCAGGGCACCAATTATTACACCAATGCCAAGGTTCAGAAACAACGGTAGTTGTATATTTATTGTAACGGTGGTAACTAGTAGCATCTCTCCGGATTCAACCAGGTATAAGGCAAACTTGAATAAGGCAGAGTAATGGGTGATGCTGCAATAGGCTGTGATCATAGCGTGCTGAATGATGGGAGTAGTAGTGATACTGAGGATAAGATGCTGGGTGGAATGGAGCTGAGATGAATACTTGCTGTTGATGATTAGAGAAGATGATGAGAGGAAGGACTGAAGAACGGCACCCAGATCTGGAGAATAGATGAGAATCTTGAGGACTTGAGAATAGAACACAGCCAGGAACACTTCTGGTAATACTGCAGCAGATACCGCAGGGCTGCGTCCTTGTGACACAGGAGCAGCAGCAACACACAACCTGTCCCCCTGAAGGTGGGAGACAAGAGCTGAGGCAGAGAGGAAGTCACATGGTATTCCCCAGCCAAAGCTCCATGGCCATTGGAGTTATCATGGAAGCAGGGGCAGTCACATGACATCCAGCCATTGCATCATCACACCATTAGGCATATAGGACTAAATATACATGAGAAGTACCATACTTGAACACTGGGAGGCGACATAATACCCTTAGGCACTGATAACTGAATATGCATGAGAAATAAATGAAATAGCAGACCTGAACACTGAGAGGGGTGACACAATGCACACAGTTTGCAGTGGACCATAGCTTTCCAGAACAGAACTGGCTATGATAAAGGTACAGAGACAAAGTGACAAATAGATACTCTGTTCTGGGACACTGCATAAGTTATCATTGCTGGCCAAACACCCCAGTTTTGTCCGGACTGGCATCTAATGGGTATTGGGTATATAGGGGTGGTCTCATCCTTATTCTTATAGTCAGAACACACAATCAGATGATGTCAGTTTCCAATAGTAAGAAATGGAAGAATATCATTGTAGTATTGGTCACTGCAGCACAACCTTACTGAGTGTTTTCACCCATAGACATAAATGTTCTGATCATCTTGCACTGCAGACTGGTTAATTTCCATTCACGAATATTCCCAGTTTGGTTCCCAGTGTGAAGCTAACGCAATGCAGTGAAAGACATTGGAGAGGCGCCGCCAGTACACCTCCCGCTGGGGCGGCTGTATTACAGCTGAGATCTTCTCCATACACACCTGATGAACTGGCCGAGCTGGTTCCTTCAGATTCCAGAAGCTGTCAGGTTAATAGGATTCCTCCTTGGACTTATCTGAATACCTGTGGTGGTGGTGATGATGATGATGAAGGACACACCAGGGTGACATAGGTCAATGGGATATAGTAACCTGTGCTAGGATTAGTTGTCTCCTCCAGAGCTGCAGGTGTACTCCCCTGGCTGACTGGACACAGACCACCACCCCACAGTAAACCTGGTTTGGAGGTGCAGAATTTCGACAGGTAAGACGAACCACTGGAGGGATGGGTGTCCTTTTATACCGTACATATCCTGGAAGATAAAGGTACAACCATGAAAAGGAAGAAAGAAAACTGACATTTATCCTAATGCATGCTTTACATGGGAGTAATATGGCTGTGACTGATGGTGACAGGATCTGTGTATGGCACACTGTGATGGTGACAGGATCTGTGTATGGCACACTGTGATGGTGGTATGAGCTGTGTATCGCACACTGTGATGGTGATATAATCTGTGTATGGCACACTGTGATGGTGACAGGATCTGTGTAGGGTACACTGTGATGGTGACAGGATCTGTTTATGGCACACTGTGATGGTGACAGGATCTGTGTATGGCACACTGTGATGGTGACAGGATCTGTGTATGGCACACTGTGATGGTGGTATGATCTGTGTATGGCACACTGTGATGGTGACAGGATCTGTGTATGGCACACTGTGATGGTGACAGGATCTGTGTATGGCACACTGTGATGGTGACAGGATCTGTGTATGGCACACTGTGATGGTGGTATGATCTGTGTATGGCACACTGTGATGGTGACAGAATCTGTGTATGGCACACTGTGATGGTGACAGGATCTGTGTATGGCACACTGTGATGGTGGTATGATCTGTGTATGGCACACTGTGATGGTGACAGGATCTGTGTATGGCACACTGTGATGGTGACAGGATATGTGTATGGCACACTGATGGTGATATAATCTGTGTATGGCACACTGTGATGGTGACAGGATCTGTGTATGGCACACTGTGATGGTGACAGGATCTGTGTATGGCACACTGTGATGGTGGTATGATCTGTGTATGGCACACTGTGATGGTGACAGGATCTGTGTATGGCACACTGTGATGGTGACGGGATCTGTGTATGGCACACTGTGATAGTGGTATGATCTGTGTATGGCACACTGTGATAGTGGTATGATCTGTGTATGGCACACTTTGATGGTGACATGATCTGTGTAGGGTACACTGTGATGGTGACAGGATCTGTTTATGGCACACAGTAGTGGATTATAATAGGTCCGTTTCAGGTGGCAGCCCAGGGCCCTGAGGTCCTGGGGGGGCCCATGACCACCCAAAAAGACTTATACTTTCAGTGGTGTACTGTCTCCTGGTTACACTTCCGCCATGATTTGCAAATAAAAAAAAATCACAGTTTTCTTATTGCAATTTTGCACAAATCAGGACATCATGACATTATCTATTCTGTACTATGAACGCCAGGCTAGTGCTGCCATAGTTACAGTGGGGTGGGGGGCCCAGGCTTGGTGAACAGCCCGGGGCCTATGGTAAAGTTAATCCGCCCCTGATGGCACACTGTGATGGTGACAGGATCTGTGTAGGGTACACTGTGATGGTGACAGGATCTGTGTATGGGCTTCCTTCTCTGGAGAGAGGGATATCTGGCTATTCCCGTGTTTTGAGACTCGTAACTGAGGCTCCACGGACCCCTTTTTTGCATATTCAAATTTTGTATGGGACAATCAATGGAGACTCGTAAATGAGTACTCCATTGGAATTTTTCACTGTTCTCCCTGAGTTCAGTGATTGTTGTGTTTTGTTGGTCTATTTATCATTGCCCCAGTAGCCAGAATCCTGCTCCACACTGATGAGGGGCAAATACCCCGAAACTGCAGTCTGTGGATGGATGCCTAGCCTTGGTCACCCTTGTCTTATGTTGTTATACTCGCCACAGAGTTAGACTTTGACTTACAGGGGCCACCCTGGTGTTTCCTTATTTAGGTGCCAAAGCTTGCAACAGAGTGAGGACCTGAGGGACTACGTATCAGGGTGGTTTGGTGCTCTCCCCACTAGGAGGCACCCCTTGGCAATGGGCTTCCTTCTCTGGAGAGAGGGATATCTGGCTATTCCCGTGTTTTGAGACTCGTAACTGAGGCTCCACGGACCCCTTTTTTGCAGGATCTGTGTATGGCACACTGTGATGGTGACGGGATCTGTGTATGGCACACTGTGATGGTGACATGATCTGTGTATGGCACACTGTGATGGTGACATGATCTGTGTAGGGTACACTGTGATGGTGACAGGATCTGTGTATGGCACACTTTGATGGTAACATGCTCTGTGTATGGCACACTGTGATGGTGACAGGATCTGTGTATGGCACACTGTGATGGTGACGGGATCTGTGCATGGCACACTGTGATGGTGACATGATCTGTGTAGGGTACACTGTGATGGTGACATGATCTGTGTATGGCACACTGTGATGGTGACATGATCTGTGTAGGGTACACTATGATGGTGACAGGATCTGTGTATGGCACACTTTGATGGTAACATGCTCTGTGTATGGCACACTGTGATGGTGACAGGATCTGTGTATGGCACACTGTGATGGTGACGGGATCTGTGCATGGCACACTGTGATGGTGACATGATCTGTGTAGGGTACACTGTGATGGTGACATGATCTGTGTATGGCACACTGTGATGGTGACATGATCTGTGTAGGGTACACTATGATGGTGACAGGATCTGTGTATGGCACACTTTGATGGTAACATGCTCTGTGTATGGCACACTGTGATGGTGACAGGATCTGTGTATGGCACACTGTGATGGTGACATGATCTGTGTAGGGTACACTGTGATGGTGACAGGATCTGTGTATGGCACACTGTGATGGTGACATGATCTGTGTATGGCACACTGTGATAGTGACATGATCTGTGTATGGCACACTGTGATGGTGAAAGGATCTGTGTATGGCACACTGTGATGGTGACAGGATCTGTGTATGGCACACTGTGATGGTGACAGGATCTGTGTAGGGTACACTGTGATGGTGACAGGATCTGTGTAGGGTACACTGTGATGGTGACATGATCTGTGTATGGCACACTGTGATGGTGACAGGATCTGTGTAGGGTACACTGTGATGGTGACAGGATCTGTGTATGGCACACTGTGATGGTGACATTATCTGTGTATGGCACACTGTGATGGTGATAATGATCTGTGTATGGCACACTGTGATGGTGACATAATCTGAATATGGTACCTACCTGGTATATAGCAAAATGTAGGGCCCTATCACATGGAGCGATTATCATGTAAAAAAATTGTTATGTTGTTCCAATTTAAGCGATAATCATTCCGTGTGTATGCAGACAAAAAAATGTTTGTGTGTCGTTGATCGCATCTTATGAGCGGACTATAAAATCATTGCTAATCGTTCACTAATCTTTCGGTGTATGTACACATCGTTCATACGTTTGCTGGGATCAGAAGGAGTAAACCATCACAGTAACGCTCTTAACTAACGACTATCGTTCTGTGTGTTAGGGTGCGTTCACACTCAGGAAAAGAGGTGGAAATTCTGAGTGGAATCCCCGCTGCGGACTCCACTCGAAATTCCGCCTGCCTCAGTGTCTCGATGTTGAGAGTGTTTCACTCTTTCAGCAGTGAGCCGCGGAGAGCTGATTGTTTATTATTAATCTGCAAAAACGAATGGAGCATTGACTGGCACTGGGCTGATCTACAGATGTTGGGGGATATATGACACTGTTCCCAAACCTATGGCTCTGTAGCAGGGATGAGGAGCCTTTGGCCCTCCAGCTGGTACAAAACTACAACTCCCATCATGCATGGACAGCCGAATTGTAGTTTTGCAACAGCTGGACCCCTGCTCTACAGCTTACACAACTATATGGGCATGCTGGGAGTTGTAGTTTTGCAACAGCCGAAAGTCAACAGTTAAAGACCATTTATATAGGGTTTAAACCTTTGTTGCCTGTAGCAACCAATCAGAGCACAGCTTTCAGTTTGGTAAAATGAAAGCGGGGCTGTGATTGGTTGCTATGGATAACACCAGCAGGGAGTTCTGTGGTGGCAGCGCTCTCTCCCTGCTGTCCTGCTGTGACCTCTGCGGCTCCGCCATTGCTCCCCGCTGTAATGTGAGCTGCCGCCGCTGTTGTTATTTCCGGTAACGCACATTGCTCCATCTGTACAACAAGGAAGAAGAGCTCAGAGAGTCAGTGTCCTCCGTGCAGAGAGGGGGCGAGGCCGTGACCCGAATACAGCGCCCCCTCCGGACACCAGGGGAGCTGCACGTGTGCTGTGCCGGAGGTGACAGGACACGGGGGAGTGACCGGCAGTAACCTTCCCCCGGCTGTACGGACCGGACACATGGGCGCCCCTCACCTGGCTCTATAGGTAAGGGCGGCTGCGGGGCATGCTGGGACTTGTAGTGCGCACCTGAAACTGATACAACATTAGAATGGTGCATACACTAAAACACTCCCTAACCCAGGGATGGGGAACCTTTGGCCCTCCAGCTGTTGCAAAACTACAATTCCCATCATGCCTAGACAGCAAAAGCTTTAGCTTCGGCTGTCCAGGCATGATGGGAATTGTAGTTTTGCAACAGCTGTAGTGCCAAAGGTTCCCCATGCCTGCCCTAACCAGTAGCCCCCAGCTGCCAGGGCATGATGGGAGTTGTAGTTTTGCCACAGGTTACAGTATACTGATTTAGAGGGATTGTCTCACATAGATACCATGTCATGGCTGTAGGTCTGATGGTCAGGGGTCGTTCCCCAGGGGTGGTCATGCCTGGCCATTCATCTAGTAGTCCTGTATTACATGGCGACTGTATAAAGGAATAGCCGCTCTGGGTGGATGAGGTCCATCTTCCTGGCTCAGAGTATAAGGATGCCCCTACTATGATCTGTGCCTTAAAGGGGTCCTCTGGATACTAAAAATATATTTTAAATACATTGTTTTAATACAGTTGTATTACTTTGTAATATAATTTTATTAAAAACATTTTTTTTATTGTACATTTTCACTGTTGTCCACGATTAGAAAAACATAGCAGCTTTCTTTCAGAAACAGCGCCCCTCCTGTCCTCAGTTTGTATGTGGTATTAACTCTCAATTACATTGGGACTGAATGGAGATAAGATTTAATACCACACGCGGCCTGAGGACAGGGGTGGTGCTGTTTTTGGAAGAAAGCAGCTACGTTTTTCTAATCCTGCACAGAACAGAAGAGCTGTGTATTTTACCTGTGGATTGCAGCAAGTGGATGACATTTCACGTCTCTCATTCGTGTGCTGGGGACTTGTTTCTGTTGTGTATATTCACTGTGGATTGAATCGCTTTAGGCTGCGTTCACACGGAGTAAAACTGGCGGAACTCTCCGCCGCAGAATTCGCCAGCCTCCCTGTCATAATGGGAAACTATGGGAGGCTCGAGCGCCTCCTCTCTCCGCGCTGAAGAATGAACATGAGCCTCCCATAGACTCCCATTACAACACGGAGACTGGCGGGATTCCGCCAGTTTTACTTTGTGTGAATGCAGCCTTAACGGGCTACTCCGGGCTATGTGTATTTTCAGTGTATGGCTGGGGAGGGGGTGGATATAGAAGCTGCCGGTCACTTACCTCCCCGGTTCCAGCGCCAGGTCCCGGATCGTGCCGCTCTGTTCTCCCATCCCGCAGCTGCTTCCTGGTCTCAGCATTCAGCGACGTAGTGAAGTCCCGCCTCGGACGCTAAATCGCTGAGCGGCCTTGAGGCGTCACGTCTCAAGCCGCAGCTGAGACCAGGAAATGGCAGCGGGATGGGAGTACGGGGCGGCACGATCCGTGACCCGGCGCTGGAACCGGAGAGGTAAGTGACCGGCAGCTTCTATATCCACCCCCTCCCCGGCCATACACTGAAAATACACACAGCCCGGAGTACCCCTTTAAGCATAGCAGAAGGGAAACCTACAGAAAAACTCAAAACACACAATACATTACAGGCATGATTCCCCATGTTGGCAGCACTAGTGACTTGGCTAGAGCGTGCGGCTTTTATAGAGAAGGGGCTGTCCTAGGGAGATACCCCTCTAAATACATTTCTGCAAGGGGAACCCCATGTACAATACAGTGCACAGCTGGTTCACATGTAGTAGGCCCATATGGTGCACATGGCAGGAATCTATAGAGCCTTCTAAGAACAATGTCAGACAAGGTGATGTGCCACCTGTAAAATCCTAACAATGGAACACAAAGAGTTGTCATACAATCCCACAGCAGGAAGGTGGGGGCCTAGTATCACCCTGTGGCTAGATGGGGGTATTCCCTGATCTGATACTGTAAGCAGAATTCTTACAGACATTGCTGGTCTGGGACTGGGTTTTGAGTGGGCACGTCTTAGCATAAAAATAAGATATAATAAGAGGAGTTTTACATTTTTCCTGTATTTATCGTGTATAACAGGAGAAAAAAAAATCAACTGGTGTCAGAAAGTTATACGGAGTTGTAAATTACTTCTATTAGAAAAATCTCCAGTCTTTCAGTACTTATCAGCTGCTATATGCCCTGTAGGAAGTGGTGTATTGTTTCCAGTCTGACACAGTGCTCTCTGCTGCCACCTCTGTCCATGTCAGGAACTGTGCAGAGCAGTAGAAAATCCCCATAGAAAACTTCACCTGCTCTGGGCAGTTCCTGACATGGACAGAGGTGGCAGCAGAGAGCACTGTGTCAGACTGAAAAGAAAACACCACTTCCTACAGGACATACAGCAGCTGATACGTATTAGAAGATTTGAGTTTTTTTAATTAATTTACAACTCCGTATAACTTCTTGACACCAGTTGATTTTAAATAAAAGTAATAATCCTTTGTCATCATCGACGGTTCGGTCTTTTAATGTCTCGCTAGGATTTTCTGGTAACATATTGGTGAATGTCTTTGTGACTCCTGTCCTGACGCACAATATAAATAGAAATCCCAGTGATCAAAGACATGATGAAAATCCACCCAGATCTCTCCATAGTGATTATGGGTAGATCAGGGTGGAGCGTCCAGTAATAATACTGCTATAGTGTATCTTGTGTACTGTCATGTATGGTGTTAGTAGAGGTGTCAGTGACATGTCACATAGCACACTGCCTGTTTGTCAGCTATCTTATAGTAAATGTATGCATTTTGTAGGGTGGATTCAATATTTAAAGGCACCTCCACCCTACTATTTGGATGTACACAGCGGCTTTGTACTCTGCCCCTGCCTATGTTAGAAAGCAGGAAAGAGGCCTCTCATAATCTACTACACCTAGCACCCAGAGGGTATAATGCCTATTCATATGGGTACTACACTGGCCAGGGTTATGGCCGCGGATGGTGCTGGCACTGTATGGCGGTAATATATTGTATAACTACTTTATTAGCAATTTGAAATTTTCAATTGCTGAGCGACCATGTTCCTAATAAAAATAAGAAATCCGGCCAAGTACTTTATTAAATTTTTTTAGAGTTGGGGGGGGGGGGGGGGGCATAATAACTAGTCCCCTTGCCTGCCATCCACCGCGTGACCGGCCCTGGGACCCCCACAACGTTGCAACTCGGTGGGGGGGGGAATGCCCATCCCGTCTGATGGACTGGCCGCTCAGCCAATCGGTGACTGCAGCAGCGTATCCCACCTCAAATACTGAACTGAATATAACAGGTTGTGACATCGGCTCGGGTTGAGATGCCAGAGCCTGGCGCGGGTCCTGGAGCGTCCATCTGACGCTGAAGAGGAACAGGGAGAGGTGAGTTGTGAGATTTTTATCTTCCATCCCTTCTCCTTTAAAATCAGTGGACTCTGATATGTGTGGATGTATGGGTCCTCCAGAAGGTGGCAGGGGGAGTGCTCTTCATGACTGCCCTCCTCTCTGGTTGAAAAATGGACGCCCTTTATTAAAATGATATTGTATCCGGCCATTGGGCATCATGACATGCACTGTACCCGTGTATGTATTTATAGGGTCACCTATAGACAGTGACATTAATGGGAAGGCTATTTAGGTATTATCCTGAGTGACACCAGCAGTGCTTTACATACATAGATATTAGGAGTTAGTAGTGCTCTTTCTTAATGTACATGGAAGTGTCAGACACAAACAGGAAACTTTCTACACGCTAGTGTGACAGGAAACACGTGGCCGAGAGGGGGGGTGTATGACTGTCACCACAACCCCCTTATATCTGCAATAATACAGGCGTTCATAGGTAGAGATTTTATTACAGTATAATCTGTGTGTATACATTATAAAACCGTTGGGCCCTATAAGATGTGCTGGTGCCAGATACATGGGACACCCTCAAAGGTCTTGTGGAGTCTGGGCCTGGAGGGTGCACTATCTCTATGGCTGCTCCGTGTATAGTGAATGCTGTTGCTACATGCCCCAGTACATACATCATTATGTCTGCTGGAGGCACCAGCATGTTCCCTAAGGCCCGGAAGCTGCTGCAGTCTGATCTGGCGGAGGCCGGGGGTCTGACTCCAGCATTGTATGGGATTTTCTGGCCACAATCCCACAATAATCACTTCCACAATGGTGTGGAGCCTGAACAAAGGAGCGACTGTATACAGCTCGGCCTCAGCTGCTGCATGTACTGCACATCTCCTATGTATCTATAGTCTCCATGTGGAAGGGCTCTGACCTCTAGGAGGAGTATTCATCGCCAGCCATAAATGCCTTATTGTCAAGACGTATTCGCTTCTTCCCCTTGAACGTCCTTTCTATTTTTACCGTTCTGTGGGATGTTTCGCAGCGATGGACATGATATTGATCGGTGAGGAGCATCACTTCCCATTCATTATTAGACAGATGCTATCCTCCCATCTCCTACAGCAGATGGTTACATGTCCTCAGCAAGGTGGCCTATATACAGAGTCCGGCAATGGATATCATGCAGATTAAGAGGTTTACCTCCGGATAGTTGGAGGTAAGGAACCAGGAAAAGCTGTCAGCTCTCCGGGCAAGTCTAGTTTACTAAATACCTATATGTCTTTGTTCTGTTCCTCTGTTACTCCTAATGGAAATGTATGAATCAATTGTTAGCTGGTTGCACTTTCTCTTATCAGGTGTTTGTGGGTCTACAGAATGGATTGGTCAGAATGTCTATTGAGAAGGGGAACGGGGACACCAGCTTTCAGTTTATCGACACATTTCCAGGTGGAATAACAGAGGGATGGAGAACACTATGAAGAGGTGAGTGAACGTACAGTGTGTTCGGGATCCGCAACCCCCTGAATGCTCGGCATTTGAGTCCTGGTGACTAGGGCTGTATCCATCTTCTCCAGCAACAGGGCCTAAAATGTTGAGTGTCATGGTTTTGTGGACCCGAATGTATTGTGGTTCCGCTCATCTCTATTCAGAATCATTATTTTGTGGTCTCATGACTTTGCCAGAATAGAATTCCTAAGTCTCGTACAACTGCGCCTTATGTCCGACGTGACTGCGTTTCTTGTTTTTAGTATTCAGTAAATTCTGCAAGTGACCATAAGCCAAAGTGCACCCTGAAATAGTCATGTGACACCAATGCATCGGCATATAGTAACTCGATGTGGAACGTCCAGCTTCACGCTCCTAATGCTGGTGATCACACATGCTCAATAGTCTCATTGCCTGAGCAGAGGTTTTCCTGCTACCATACCAGCCAACCAACAAGTCAGCGCACATTAGATCGTCACGAATCTATTCTGTTAAAGGGGTTAGTAAAACATGGCCGACTTCTTCAAGTAACTGCACCTTTCCTGTCCTCAGTTTGGGTGTGGGGTTTTCTAGCTCAGTTCCATTGAAGTGAATTGCAATACCACACACAACCTGATGGTAGGGGTGACACTGTTTTTCCAAGAAGTTTTTTTTTTCCCCCTAATCTTGGATAACTCCTTTCAGCTTTGCTCCTGGCTGCTGTAGAATTTGTCTGTGCAAAAATGCACTTCTACCTTGCACAGCCCACACAGGCCTCTTGTTATGCTTTGAAATCCAATAGAAAGAAATGCCACTTCCCCTTTAACCCCGAACATTGTGCTCAGCCAGGCCGCGAGCTTGCCAAGAACAGCAAACTGTCTGCGAGCTTCCTGCCCACAGGATTGCTGGGAGCTGTCAGCGCCCGGCAGCCGCACAGCACCTGTGTCTCAGCTGCTCCTCTCCCTCCTCAGCTTTCTCACTTTGCATCTTGGGGACGACTCAAGCATCCAGCGATGGAAAGACAGACCCTGGAACAAGACACAAGGCTACTAAGGTGCAATCCATAGAGTATATGGCAGGGTGGGTAACACTACTTCATAGGGAGGCTTAGTAAGAACTAATGTGCTATACCACACACTCCCAGGGACTGACAGATCTAAAGCTATCACCCTAAGTCATCTCCTGTCCTCGGGTTAGACGACAATAAAAGAAATAACATTTCTGAAGAAGTTTTGCAACCGTGCTGTCAGATGTCTGCTGCGGGTGTCACGCGTCTCCGCTACAGGATGAGACTTGTACGGAGCTCCATTCGCGTCCTCATCCCTTCTTTAATGGATTTATGTGGGACGCCACTGGAAGAGCTGGTGAGAGCATTGTGGTCCCGTCTGGTTACTTGTATATTGTTACATGCATTGCTAGGATTGTATATCTTGGTTATGTTATAGCGCACTTACAGAATATAGTGTTATATGTAAAAAGATGTGCAGGGATGGAGAGGGTGGTCGGGGACCTTTTTTATTTTTAGCTGACTATAAGATGTTGAGGCATTTACAGCTTGCTGATGGATAGCATGGATTTCTCTAAATAACCACATTAGGGAATTGTAAATTGATTTGTACAGGTTACTATAGTTCTTAGAATACTCATTAAGTTAAAGGGGTTGTCCAGCGAAAATCTTTTTCTTTCAAATCAACCAGTTTCAGAAAGTTATATAGATTTGTAATTTACTTCTATTTAAAAAAATCTCAAGTCTTTCAGTACTTATCAGCTTCTGTATGTCCTGCAGGAAGTGGTGTATTCTTTCCAGCCTGACACAGTGCTCTCTGCTGCTGCCTCTGTCCGAAACAGGAACTGTCCACAGCAGGAGAGGTTTTCTTTAGGGATTTGCTACCGCTCTAGACAGTTCCTGTCTAGGATGTCACCCGAGAGCACTGTGTCAGACTTAAAAGAAAACCCCCACTTCTTACAGGGCATGCAGCAGCTGATAAGTACGGGAAGAGTCGAGATTTTTAAATAGAAGTAAATTACAAATCTATATAAGTTTCTGAAACCAGTTGATGTGAAAGAAAAAGATTTTTACTGGAGTACCCCTTTAACAGCTATTTCTCCCTGCCCCCTACCATACACATGCTTACTCAGATCAGCTGAGCATGCCTATGTGTGGATGGAGAGTAATGGTGCGTTTACACGGAACAGTTATCGTTCGAATTTTCTCGTGGCTCGTGTAAACGCAGCAAACGATCAAGCGACGAGCGAGAAATCGTTCATTGTGATCTGTCAACATGTTCTCAAATCGTTGTTGGTCGTTCGCTTAAAATTCGCAGATCACTTCATGTAAACAGTCTTTCACAGATTCACCCTATGAGTGAGTTGGGCTTAAGCGATCTTAAAACGATCGCAATAATGATTTTTCCAAACGATTTATCGTTTTGTCTAAACAAATTGTTAATTTTAAATCGTTAAGTCTAGGTTCACACTGTGTTTTCAGCGTCCGTTTAACGGATCTGTTTTTTGCAAAAAACGGATGCATTTGTGCGCATCTGTTTTTGATCCGTTTTCCATTGACTTCCATTATAAAAAAAACGGATCCAAACGGATGCACAATAAAGTACTGTTGACACTACTTTTTTGATCGTTAAAAAAAAAAAATGGATCCGCTAAACAGATGCTGAGACACAGTGTGAACCTAGCCTAATCATTCGATTGGGCAAATTATCGCTTTGTGTAAACGCAGCATTAGCTGCTGATATACCTCTGGCTGTAGCTTGTCTCCCATGAGGACGAAGGATCGGGCATGTTGAAATTCATTGGTGGGGGTCAGGGTGATGACACCTCCGACGAGTGCAAAAAGGAATGGGCAGCAGCACTCACCTTTGTTTCTGCATCCTGTTCTGATGTCCTTCTGTTACATGGATCATTCATCTTATGGCTGCAATATTGTACATAACCAGGGCTAAGCACTCTTTTTTAAGTGTACTTATGGGGAGAGGGAGCTAAGCAGCTGACAGACATAGGGGTGTAACTCAAAATGGCTGGGCCCCATGGCAAACTTTTGATTGAGCTCCCCCACCTCCCGACTGGCCACTAAGCCGTCAAGTCCAGTCATTTTTCCATAACTGCAAACGCTCGTCAGGAGTGCTTGTAGATAAAGGGATATTTCCAGAACCCAGGAGGCTCGCTCAGCCACCTGTGTATTGCAGGAGTGGGCCTCCGGGCCCCCTGATGCGGCGGGCCCCATAGCAACTGCCATGGCTGCTACAGTGGTAGTTACGACCCTGGACAGACACCTTTTGGAAGTGGCTCATCTCATCATTATGTGGACAGCTCACTGATTTCAATAGGTAACATGTAATGCTTTATTCCTCCTGTGGTGGCGCTGCTATTGATCAATTGCTGCTGCTTCCTTCTCAGATTGCAGCTGATCACTGGGGTCCCTGTAGCAGGATGCCATGTGACCTGCCATCCATAGCGGACCACCCTGTTACTTGCACAGAGCGTCATGTGGACCCTTTGATGAACTCCTCTTTACTTGCACTGACTTCCTCTTTATAAATGTAGAGTGGACGCTGAGGGGTCGGCCATCCCTGTGCTGGGCAATATGAATCACTGAGGCTTTAGTATTGTGACTGTGGAAACATGAAGTCCCAGCCGCTGGCTAGATTTCCTGTACCTGGCAGGGTGATGTGCGCGGAGCGGTGATGCACTTCCTTTGGAGGTGAGCTGATTTCCTCTCCTACATAGCTGACAGATAACAACACACCAGATCCTCTTTACATGTATAGATATCCGCTAGAAAGTCCGCTGCTTTCTCCTGTAAAGGACACAGTTCCTTATTACTAAAGACTAGAACCACTTTCAGGACAGCTGCGGTCATTGTAGGAATTCTCAATATAAGGGATAGGAGTCAAAGTTGGACAACTTCACTTGTTTGTGGCCAGCATAGGGCTAGCCTCCACCATTGTGATAGAGCTGATGCCCAGTAGTTGGTAAGTGATGTCTTCCTTTCTGTTAGTTTATGAGAGAGCGGGGCAGGGGTTGGGCTGGTGTATAGGAGAGCGGGGCAGGGGTTGAGCTGGTGTATAGGAGAGCGGGGCAGGGGTTGGGCTGGTGTATAGGAGAGCGGGGCAGGGGTTGAGCTGGTGTATAGGAGAGCGGGGCAGGGGTTGGGCTGGTATATAGGAGAGCGGGACAGGGGTTGGGCTGGTATATAGAAGGGCAGAGGTTGGGCTGGTATGTGGGAGAGCGGGGCAGGGGCTGGTCTGGTATGTGAGAGAGCGGGGCAGGGGTTGGTCTGGTATATGGGAGAGTGGGGCAGGGGTTGGTCTGGTATACGGGTGAGGGGGCAGGGGTTGGTCTGGTATATGGGAGAGTGGGGCAGGGGTTGGTCTGGTATACGGGAGAGGGGGCAGGGGTTGGTCTGGTATACGGGAGAGCGGAGCAGGGGTTGGTCTGGTATACGGGAGAGCGGGGCAGGGGTTGGTCTGGTATATGGGAGAGTGGGGCAGGGGTTGGTCTGGTATATGGGAGAGTGGGGCAGGGGTTGGTCTGGTATACGGGAGAGGGGGCAGGGGTTGGTCTGGTATACGGGAGAGCGGAGCAGGGGTTGGTCTGGTATACGGGAGAGCGGGGCAGGGGTTGGTCTGGTATATGGGAGAGCGGGGCAGGGGTTGGTCTGGTATGTGAGAGAGCGGGGCAGGGGTTGGTCTGGTATGTGGGAGAGTGGGGCAGGGGTTGGGCTGGTATACGGGAGAGCGGAGCAGGGGTTGGTCTGGTATGTGAGAGAGCGAGGCAGGGGTTGGTCTGGTATATGGGAGAGTGGGGCAGGGGTTAGTCTGGTATACGGGTGAGGGGGCAGGGGTTGGTCTGGTATACGGGAGAGCGGAGCAGGGGTTTGTCTGGTATACGGGAGAGTGGGGCAGGGGTTGGTCTGGTATGTGAGAGAGCGAGGCAGGGGTTGGTCTGGTATATGGGAGAGTGGGGCAGGGGTTAGTCTGGTATACGGGTGAGGGGGCAGGGGTTGGTCTGGTATACGGGAGAGCGGAGCAGGGGTTTGTCTGGTATACGGGAGAGCGGGGCAGGGGTTGGTCTGGTATATGGGAGAGCGGGGCAGGGGTTGGTCTGGTATATGGGAGAGCGGGGCAGGGGTTGGTCTGGTATATGGGAGAGTGGGGCAGGGGTTGGTCTGGTATATGGGAGAGTGGGGCAGGGGTTGGTCTGGTATACGGGAGAGGGGGCAGGGGTTGGTCTGGTATACGGGAGAGCGGAGCAGGGGTTGGTCTGGTATACGGGAGAGCGGGGCAGGGGTTGGTCTGGTATATGGGAGAGCGGGGCAGGGGTTGGTCTGGTATGTGAGAGAGCGGGGCAGGGGTTGGTCTGGTATGTGGGAGAGTGGGGCAGGGGTTGGGCTGGTATACGGGAGAGCGGAGCAGGGGTTGGTCTGGTATACGGGAGAGCGGGGCAGGGGTTGGTCTGGTATATGGGAGAGCGGGGCAGGGGTTGGTCTGGTATGTGAGAGAGTGGGGCAGGGGTTGGTCTGGTATGTGGGAGAGTGGGGCAGGGGTTGGGCTGGTATACGGGAGAGCGGAGCAGGGGTTGGTCTGGTATACGGGAGAGCGGGGCAGGGGTTGGTCTGGTATATGGGAGAGCGGGGCAGGGGTTGGTCTGGTATGTGAGAGAGCGGGGCAGGGGTTGGTCTGGTATGTGGGAGAGCGGGGCAGGGGTTGGGCTGGTATACGGGAGAGCGGAGCAGGGGTTGGTCTGGTATATGGGAGAGCGGGGCAGGGGTTGGTCTGGTATGTGGGAGAGTGGGGCAGGGGTTGGTCTGGTATACGGGAGAGCGGGGCAGGGGTTGGTCTGGTATACGAGAGAGCGGGGCAGGGGTTGGTCTGGTATATGGGAGAGCGGGGCAGGGGTTGTTCTTGTATATAGGAGAGCAGGGCAGGGGTTGGGCTGGTATATAGGAGAGCGGGGCAGGGGTTGGGCTGGTATACGGGAGAGCGGGGCAGGGGTTGGTCAGGTATGTGAGAGAGCGAGGCAGGGGTTGGTCTGGTATGTGAGAGAGCGGGGCAGGGGTTGGTCTTGTATATAGGAGAGCGGGGCAGGGGTTGGGCTGGTATATAGGAGAGCGGAGCAGGGGTTGGGCTGGTATATAGGAGAGCGGGGCAGGGGTTGGACTGGTATAGAGGAGAGCGGGGCAGGGGTTGGGCTGGTATATAGGAGAGCGGGGCAGGGGTTGGACTGGTATATTGGAGTGCAGGGCAGGGGTTGGGCTGGTATATTGGTATATGGGAGAGCAGGGCAGGGGTTGGGCTGGTATAGGGGAGAGCGGGGCAGGGGTTGGTCTGGTATATGGGAGAGTGGGGCAGGGGTTGGTCTGGTATATGGGAGAGTGGGGCAGGGGTTGGTCTGGTATACGGGAGAGGGGGCAGGGGTTGGTCTGGTATACGGGAGAGCGGAGCAGGGGTTGGTCTGGTATACGGGAGAGCGGGGCAGGGGTTGGTCTGGTATATGGGAGAGCGGGGCAGGGGTTGGTCTGGTATGTGAGAGAGCGGGGCAGGGGTTGGTCTGGTATGTGGGAGAGTGGGGCAGGGGTTGGGCTGGTATACGGGAGAGCGGAGCAGGGGTTGGTCTGGTATATGGGAGAGCGGGGCAGGGGTTGGTCTGGTATGTGAGAGAGCGAGGCAGGGGTTGGTCTGGTATATGGGAGAGTGGGGCAGGGGTTAGTCTGGTATACGGGTGAGGGGGCAGGGGTTGGTCTGGTATACGGGAGAGCGGAGCAGGGGTTTGTCTGGTATACGGGAGAGTGGGGCAGGGGTTGGTCTGGTATGTGAGAGAGCGAGGCAGGGGTTGGTCTGGTATATGGGAGAGTGGGGCAGGGGTTAGTCTGGTATACGGGTGAGGGGGCAGGGGTTGGTCTGGTATACGGGAGAGCGGAGCAGGGGTTTGTCTGGTATACGGGAGAGCGGGGCAGGGGTTGGTCTGGTATATGGGAGAGCGGGGCAGGGGTTGGTCTGGTATATGGGAGAGCGGGGCAGGGGTTGGTCTGGTATATGGGAGAGTGGGGCAGGGGTTGGTCTGGTATATGGGAGAGTGGGGCAGGGGTTGGTCTGGTATACGGGAGAGGGGGCAGGGGTTGGTCTGGTATACGGGAGAGCGGGGCAGGGGTTGGTCTGGTATACGAGAGAGCGGGGCAGGGGTTGGTCTGGTATACGAGAGAGCGGGGCAGGGGTTGGTCTGGTATACGTGAGAGCGGGGCAGGGGTTGGTCTGGTATATGGGAGAGCGGGGCAGGGGTTGTTCTTGTATATAGGAGAGCAGGGCAGGGGTTGGGCTGGTATATAGGAGAGCGGGGCAGGGGTTGGGCTGGTATACGGGAGAGCGGGGCAGGGGTTGGTCAGGTATGTGAGAGAGCGAGGCAGGGGTTGGTCTGGTATGTGAGAGAGCGGGGCAGGGGTTGGTCTTGTATATAGGAGAGCGGGGCAGGGGTTGGGCTGGTATATAGGAGAGCGGAGCAGGGGTTGGGCTGGTATATAGGAGAGCGGGGCAGGGGTTGGACTGGTATAGAGGAGAGCGGGGCAGGGGTTGGGCTGGTATATAGGAGAGCGGGGCAGGGGTTGGACTGGTATATTGGAGTGCAGGGCAGGGGTTGGGCTGGTATATTGGTATATGGGAGAGCAGGGCAGGGGTTGGGCTGGTATAGGGGAGAGCGGGGCAGGGGTTGGGCTGGTGTATTGGCATATGGGACAGTGGGGCAGGGGTTGGGCTGGTATATGGCAGACTCACATAGGCTGTCTCATATCTATTGGTAATGATTATAAAGAGGGCACCACCCAATATAGAGTATATAGGGTGCTGTAATGCTTAATAATCTAGATATGTACTTCGAAAAGAAAGAAAAGCACTATAATAGCACACCTGTGTAATGTCACAAAAATAATTCATTTTATTGAAGCACAGAAAGACATAAAAGCATTTAAAAACATAAACTCATAGTACAAATCAAAATAAGCTGGACTATAGCCTCTGTCCAAAACCTGATGTTTTTGTCCCTGACGAAGTCGCACCGTGCGACGCAACGCGTTGGGCATGTTCCAGCCATCTGTCCGGTTACAGTCCTTGGTGCAGGTTGTATATTTGGCGCTTTGGCATATTACACTGTTATGCACTAGGGCACTTTGTGCAAATAGGATGAGGGAGCTGACAATCATGTATACCTAATACTAGCACATTTATTCTCCCATACCTATATGCACAAGTTTCCTAATTGTTTCCCCTATCTAGGGAAACAGGCAGTACACCACTGCCAGTTTTGGACAGAGGCTATAGTCCAGCTTATTTTGATTTGTACTATGAGTATATGTTTTTAAATGTTTTTATGTCTTTCTGTGCTTCAATAAAATGAATTATTTTTGTGACATTACACAGGTGTGCTATTATAGTGCTTTTCTTTCTTTTCGAAGTATACGTCTCATATCTATGGCGCCAGTTCCCGAGTTGGGCTACACATCGGGACCCTCAGGATAATGTATACAAGCCTCCTGATGAACTCCTCACACTTTACTTGTTGAGAGGGGAAATGCGTTGAGGCGTTCTGCTGGGTGTGAATTGCGACTATAGCATATATTTTTTTTTTTTTTTTTTTTTTGTGCACTGAACCTGGAGGCACTGCAATACCAGGTCAATGCCTGGAGAGGACAGAGCAAGCTCTTTTTCCATCTCCCTGTTCTAAAAATCCATTTAATATATGGTCCCCAGATAGGGGACGTATCAGATAATAAACTGATAAGAACAGATACTACACTTGATCTTAGCCAAAAGGCTGAGAAGCGATATGGCATATATCTTATCGCAGTGATCCACACCTCTTTTTTTGACGGCCTTGTGTTTTGGGAAAGGGACAGAATAGGGCAAGTATACTGCAGCAAGGGATTTCTAGAGCATTGTCCCATGAATCAAGAGCCTTTTAATTTTTTAGGTACAGTATTGAGAATTTAATAGTGTGGGGCTTTTTTATTCCCTTAGTGTCTGGCATTATAGGGCTGGATAGCCCTGAAGACACCAAACTGTAAGTGCACACCTATTTGTTATCTTATGGTTGCCATTTGTCCCCTTATACAAGCCTGTCAAATGCCGCTGTTTGGCATGGTTGAATTTTGTTATAGCACTTACTCTTTATTATATGTTTTTAAGCGATTATATTAAAAGTTATATTTTAGAGCACACCATATTTCTTTTTGCATGATATTTCATGGTATATGGGATAGGGTGGCAGGGGTTGGGCTGGTATTTGGGAGAGCAGGGCAGGGGTTGGTCTGGTGTATGGCACACAGGAGTGAACAGGGTCTTATAGTATTAGTGCAGAGTAATCCAATCTCTATAGTGTCATATGAGACCTTGTATTCAGCATGTCCTGCCAGCTGCAGTATATGAATGGTGACGTAGCGGGCACCAGCTTCCTGTCTTGCACACCTATACATTGTGGTAACCCACTGGTTTGGGGATGATCACTTGAATTGTACAGATATAGAATGCCAGCAAAGCTGAGGTTTTCCTGTTCATCTGGAAGGAGCAGACTGGGTGGGACGGTGTCAGGCTGTATACGTATACACCATCCTCTGCCTGATACAAATCAAAGCTGCATTATGTGTCTGTCTCTCATATGTAGACTTACCACATAAGCTTTTAGGCCTTGGCGTTGTTCATGCTCAGGGGGAGTATTGATTCCCGCCGAGTCGATACTCGCCAGATCTGCATTAAAGAGCTCAAGAGACAAGAACCATGAACCGCTACAGATGGAGGCGGCCTTGCTATCCTCAGTCACATTTTAACACACTGGAAATGGCGTCCGGTCTGCAGGCATCATGTTATAGAGCAGGACGAGCTGAGCAGAGTAATGTATAGTTTTGTGGCAAAGGATAGCTTGTCATTATTCCTGTAAATCTTCTCTCCATTCCATTGAAGTGAATACATCTAAGCTGCAATACCACTCACAACCTGGGGATGGGGCTGGCGCTGTTTTTGCTAGAAAGTAGCTGTGCTTTTTCTATTGTTAGACAATCCCCTTTAAGGAGATGAGACTACCCCTTTAGGACAGTGGTTTCCAGCCTGTGACTCTCCAGCTGTGAATGCACACCATGTCATCTGTCCGGGCATGCTGGAAGTTGTAGTTTGGCAACAGATGGAAAGCCGCAGGTTAGAGACTGTATATGTTGATACAGTAGTCACGTTGGTTAGATATGTTTTCCGTCTAACCCCAGCCTTGTGATAGCTCTGCGGCTGCTTGTAAAGAGTCTTGAGGCTGTTTTGGTGTCTTCATGCTGTTACTAGGCCCCTCCAGCACTAAGTGTTAGTAACTCTCACATCGCCAGCACATATAAAATAATACGTCTGCCATGACAAACCCAGGAACTCGCTACACGTAGCCCCAGGACTGTAGGCCTTAGACCAGGACGGGAGCTGCGCCTCATATTAGTGATTTCCAGTATAGCAAGTGCAGGGAGGGAGCCGGAGCGACATGTTACAGCAGAGGGGAATCCTCCGCACACCTATGCCGGCTGACAGATCGCATCATTCCTCTGTTTGAGCCTAATGAATAAAAAAAAAAGTATTCTAAGCACACGTTCACACAAGAAGGATACGCTGAATTAGATTTAAAAAAAAAAATAAAAAAAATCTCATGCAGACGCAGTGGAAAAATCCTTGGAGGCGCAGATCATGTGTTTACAGCATGGAAGTTTATGTGGCGGATATGGAGTTTCCTTACTGTTGTATACATTTTTACTACTGTATACAGGAGGGGAGAATTGATTTGTGGGTAGTTAGAGCGGGAGCAGACATCTAAGCCACAATAGTGAGCATTGTAGATGGCTCATAAGAGAGCTCATAATATCCGTGGAGGGTTATCCCATTAGCATATCCCGTTGGGAAGGGGCAGCACACAGAATACAGTGCCGGCTCGTGCCATTTGTCTCTTTGGGAAGTATGGCTCTTAAATCATATGCAATTGTGGCATATGTATCCCATGATGGTGTATATATACAGTATACATGACTAATAAATATCCACTGTCCATCTATAGCAGGGGTAGGGAACCTTGGCTCTCCAGCTGTTGCAAAACTACAACTCCCATCATGCCTGGACAGCTGAAGCTAAAGCTTTGGCTGTCCAAGCATGATAGGAGTTGTAGTTTTGCAACAGCTGGAGGTCCGAAGGTTCCCTACCCCTGATCTATAGTGATGGAGGTGACCCTGGTGTACATCCACCCTGTACTCTTCATGTCCTCAGTATCGATAGGGGAGGGTTGCAGTATATGCACCTGGCATTGTTGGGACATTTCCTGGACTACTATATCTATTACCGGTGACCGTGTTATGTAATGTCTCTTATACAGCAGCTTGTACATTGATCTGGAAGGTTTCCTGTCACACATTTACTGGAACTCCCACAAGACACAGAGGCGGCTGACAGTAAAGGGCCCTGAGTATATACAGCCAACAGGAGAGGCGCAGCCATCTATTACAACCATATGCCGGCCGTAACTTCTCCACCGTAGGTTGGCATCTGAACCAGGGGATCTTATTAGATGCCTTTTGTTAGCGCTTGTTCTGATACATGAGGCCAGTGTGTACTGTATATAATCAGTCATGTCACTCTCTTGTCTACCTGTCTGAGGTATATACTCTTGGGTCTCTATCTGTCTTTCATGTGACTCTCATTCATTCCTCTCTCTTTGATGTAGTAGGGTCTATATCACTCTTGCCCCTTTGTTGCTATCTTTTTATGTCTCCTATGGTACCTATGTATCTGGTGTATGTATGTGTGTGTGTCTATGCATGTGTGTATGTGTGTGTGTGTGTGTGTGTGTGTGTGTGTGTGTGTGTATATATATATATATATATATATATATATATATATATACAGTGGTACCTTGGTTTAAGAGTGTTTTGTTTAAGAGCTCACAGTTTTTCAAAATTGTGACTTGGATTAAGAGCATTGTTTTGGTTTAAGAGCTCCCTGTACTTGGTGGGAGCGGTAGTGGGGGAGGGGCATGGTCAGCATAGCGGGGCTCTACAGCACTGTACTTTGACCCAGGAAGTCTCCCTCACCTTCCAAATCATAGCAGATCCACTTCAGGCTGAGGCTTACATCAGGGGACAGGACTATGGAGGTAATCTCTCCATAGCTATAACCCCTCTCTCCCCGGACAGAGAGTGCTGCATGTATGTGCCCACATCTGTCCTGCTCATTCCCTCATGCCCCCTGAAGTCTCTGTCAGCCCTTGTGTTTCCCATCCTCTCCATTCCTGCTATAATGTGCCTGCACTCACACTCAGCTATACACACTGCTGCTATACTGTGCCCAAATCTGCCCTGCTCATTCCTTCATGCTCCCTGCAGTCTCTTGTCAGTTCTGATTGGTCCATGCTGAACACACCCCTTCCCCATTGCTGTCATGTGACTACACAGACCTCTGACAGCAGCCCTGCTTCTCTATTCTAGCCTGTTGTACTACGCTACTGCATTATGGGAATCTGCAACTCCATCCTGAATCTACAAACCGCTGCTGTTTTTCAGGGTTATGCACTTACTATACATTATACCCCACATGCTGATATCACATATTCAGCTGTTTATAAATGTTTGTTTCATTAGTTTTACATGTTATTCAGAATATAAAATCATTATTTTGGGGCGTGGAACCAATTGTCTGCATTTCAATTATTTCTTATGGGAAAATTTGCTTTGGTTTAAGAGTGGATTTGGATTACAAGCGTGATCCCTGAACGAATTATGCTCGTAATCCAAGGCAATACTGTGTGTGTGTATAATATATATATAGTGTATGTGTGTGTGTGTGTGTGTATATATATATATATATATATATATATATATATATATATATATATACATACATACATACATATTTATGTGTGTTTCCACATACCCACAGCTCCACAGTCCATGTCAGGTTTTCTCTCTCCCCTCCGCCTTGTCATCCACACAACATCCTGCCGCCCTTAAGATCTTAACTACAAGAAGTTTTTTGTTTACGGCCTCCGAGCTGTTTCTGACGTCAGACACGTTACTTTTCCCTCCAGATCTCAAGATTCCCATTATTCCTCCTATTTCATTCCTTCATTTTCTGATCCGACTTCAGATGTATAACCGCATTGGCTATATGGTATTTGTATTACTTGCATTTTGCAGATTGAAGACTATTGGATTCTTTATGATGTACACTGTATTATGCCTATTGGTTATGTTCTAGTCAGAAATGTGATCCTTTTCTGTTACTGTATTTCCTCACTTCTTGCCTGCCGCCGGCACATTATGCAAATCCTTCAGACGCTGCAGTGTTTCCTACTTAGAGACATTGTTTAGTGTTGTCCTCTTGTGTATATTCTTTTAGTTCTGATTTGGCTTTATCCCGGACGTGTACCCCTGGTGAGATCCATTAGGTTGACTTTTCATGTGGCCGTTGTACTAGAGGCTTTAAAGTATCACTGTTCTTTCTTTTTTTTTTTTTTCAGAAAATCAATAGTCCAGGCGATTTTAAGAAACTTTGTAATTGGGTTTATTAGGCAAATATGCCGTTATCTGCATTCAAAAAGCCTTTCCCCAGGTCCGTCCCCCCCCCCTCCTCTCATTCACTGCTCATTAACAGGAAATCTCGACTCCTTTACATCTGTCGAGCCCTGTGTAATCTATAAAGAGGGGAGGATCGAGATTAGTCAGCAGCAGAGAGCAGAGAACAAAGTATTTCACAGCGGGACCTGTGTGAAGCTGGTATTCAGAGGACAGAGAGGTCAGTGGTGACTTCAGAGGAGATAGCCCGGTGATGTAGCTGTAAATTAACTCTTTGTTGTCCTGTTTTGGTGCCTCATCTCCCTCCACCCCTCCCCTGTCCATAAGAGAACCATCAAGACAGGGGGGAGAACTTCAAACTGCTTGTTCATGATAAAAATGCATTTTTTGGCTAATAAACCAAATTACAAAGTTTCTTAAAATCGCCTGTACTATTGATTTCTGCAAAAAATTTTAAACGACAGTGACACTTTAAGAGCTTTGCCATCCCGGATTAATCATTAACCTGTCCTCACTGTTTGCTTTTTTGCTTATGTCTTCCAGGGCAGATGTTAATACTGAAGACTGTCCATCTGATGTGCTGGGGTTATACCTTATAAAAACATGAACTCGCCTAGTGCCCAACTCTAGGAATCCATATTTTGTTTGTCAAACTGGAACCCCTCGAATACAAATGTACAGGGTGAAATGGAAAAGCAGCAGCTTTCGGTGGATGATGACCTTCTGCCTATATATTATGTTCGACCTGACTTAGCTAACGGTAACTTTCCTAAAGTTTGTCAGGAAGACAAGGCTGGCGCCATGTTGAACCATCACTCAAAGACTAGCGAGAGGTCTATGCCGAACAAACATGAGTATACAGATCAAGAAGGAGCCAAAGAGTTTGGTTTCATCCCAGGTACTAATGCTGATGTATATTCCCAACCCCACAAAGAAGCCCAGCCTGATCCCCAGGTATCCGCAATACCTAAACCCACCGACATAAAGGACCAAGTCAACTCCCTCCCCAAGAACAGCTCCGCTCAGGACGTCTTTTTAGCTAGCATATTGCAAGCACAGCTGTGTATGATGGATCTCCAAGACGAGATTGACCATTCTGAGAAATGTGGCCCCCCAAGCAGAATGATGGCACCCAAATCTCACATTGAGGTTGATGCCGAGAAGAACGAGGAACTTCCAACTTTAGAAGAGGACCAAGAAAGTGAAGACGCTTCATGCTCAGACGTGGAGGTGGAAGATGAGAGCTTGTTCTGTGATAACCCTTTGTTCAGGAACTCAACAAATGCCTATCCTATGTCTCATAGTACACAGCAGTGTATTCCTCTAGGCAACTGTGAAAATAACCCCAGCACTTGTAACGGGGCAGAGGCTCATGCCAGCCAGCTTTGGGATATTAAAGTATCAGGTACGAGAACAGATGTGTGGCATCGGATAACACGGGAAGAGTCCCTGGAGGAGCTCCAGATATATGAGGATGAGTGGGAGGAGAGGAGGGCTTTGTCTGCCAACCTGAGGACCAAGAAATGGCGTCTTCCTGACAGTCCTCACATGGTAAGGGACTCGTATACTGTGTTATGGTAGAGCAGCCTATCTGGCTATATGATGTCTTGTTCTGCTTGTAACATTATTAGTAGAATGCATGAAGTAGAGAAAATGCTCTGTGTTTACACAGCTCCTCCGCATACACCATTATTAACTACAGACAGGAGGCATGTTGGTCTTGGCTCTGGCTAGCATCATTTGGAAACTGCAGTGTTACTATACAGACCACTCTCCTGTGGGTTTGCTCAGCATTGGCCTCACCGTCACCTCTATACCACATCTGCCCATATAATATACAGCTTACAGCATCCCATTATTTGATACCCCCTCCCCCATTTTGAGTAACTTTTGACTTCCGATCATACATGTCAAAAGTTACTGACTGCACCGGGTCGCCCTCTTGAGACCTTGTGCGCTCTTGAGATACAGCCGGGGGTGTTTGAAGGAGTCAGATTTGCTTGACAGCTGGGGAGAGATGCACACTGCTGTACACTCTTCACTTTTTTATTGATTTTTGGAGTACCCCTTTAACCCTTACAGTGCAGCACTGCCGCCACTTCATGCTTGCACAGCCCAACCGCCATGTTGGCATGAATTATCTGAAATGCAGGTATGAGCTAGTATATATTTGCATACTGGTTTGCCAACCCATACCCCAGTCATACTGTACTTTGAAATGTCAACTTGTCTTAGGCTACTTCACATGTACATAATCCACTGCGGATTTCACGCTCCTTAAAATTCGCACCTGATTTTGCTACTTATTGATTTCTGTGGATCCAAAACAGATTTTGCAGTCTTTATAGTATGACACAGTGCTCTCTGCTGCCACCTCTGTCCCTGTCAGGAACTGTCCAGAGCAGCAGCAAATCCCCATAGAAATCATGACCTGCCCTTGGACAGTTCCTGACATGGACAGAGATGGCAGCAGAGAGCACCGTGTCATACACCACTTCCTGCAGGACATACAGCAGCTGATAAGTACTGGAAGAGTACTGAGATTTTTAAATAGAAGTAATTTACAGATCTGATACATCTGTTGATGTATCTGTATATATATTTTTTAAAAATCTGGAGTTCCCCTTTAAGGTGATGCTGGGACTTCCTGCTTCGAGAGAGTCAGGAAGCTACTTTATTTAGTTTATATGCAGAGCTGCTCACATAACACATGGGGAGACAGATTTAAGGTTGTCGCCCGTCACATCAGTGTTATAATATTTTTGTACTGGTATTGGCATGTTGGCTATTATGGACCCAAATAAATCCTGATGATTTCAATTGATGCCCATCAGATTATTGGCAGCAAGAATTATGTTTCAAATTGCAATATTTTTTCTCTTTAAAAAAAAAATGAACATTTCCTGAAAACACGAGGAGATGTGTGGGATAGACGTATTCCTCATCTATGATGCAATGAGGTCTGTTATCACATGCTCTTCCTCCATTGACACCAGTGGTAGCTATATAAAATAGAGAGCGTTAGTCACATGGCATCTGCTTTCATCGTGGCTTTCACCTTGCTGTACTGACATCCGCTCCAGCAGAAACCACGGGTGTGTGCAGACCTCGCTGTAAGTGACATCAGTATCGCCTTCTTTGTTCTCTGCAGAGAGGGTAGTTATTGATCGTAAATTTCATCTATAATTTTCAATATTCTAATATTGAGTTTGTACCTTTCAGGATGTCTTAAGAAGCACAGAAGAAACACAGAAGACTATGACAACGCTCATCTCTACAGCGACTGTGACCGAAACCTGTAAGTGTGAATTTCCTTTCGTGTGAATTAGTGTGCTGCATGTGTGTTCTCAGAGAAACCACATTATACAAAACACCATAGGCCCACTATATCCTTATATTACTTGTTCTTATTTTTGCTTTGGTACAAGTTTGGATAAAACATAGTTTTGGTGGGGCAATGAAAAAACTATGCACAAATTGTCCCACATGGTATTCTAGTAGGGAAGCAAGGAGACTTAAAGGGAACCTGTCACCCCCGCCCCCACCCCCGTGCCGGAGTGAAGGCCGCCCAACCCCCCGCTAAAGCCCCGGATACTTACCCCACCTCGCCAAGTCCCGTTCCTGGAGCCGGTCCCGGGACGGAAATATCACTGTCTGAAGGCCGACGCGCGCGCTGCTGGGATGACTCCGACGCCCATAAAGAATGACTGCTCCATTCATTCTCTATGGTCGTCGGACTCCTCTCAGCAGCGCGCGTGCTGTCCCAAGACCGGCTCCAGGAATGGGACTTGGCGAGATGGGGTAAGATCCGGGGCTCTAGTGGGGGGTCAGGCGGCCTTCACCCCGGCACAGGGGGTTGACAGGTTCCCTTTAAGTCTCCTTGCGTTATGATTAATTCTGATGTTGGGAGCTTCTAAACTGCTTAAAAGTTTCACTAGTGTACTGACACAGCTGTGAACTTTTAAACTGTTTAGGAGCTCCCGACATCATCATTAATCATGATGCTGGGAGCTCCCAGGTCCAGTCTGCAGAACACCGTTCATGCACGGACTGATTCTATGTGACTGACTCCTTAGACTTGCGTGTATACTCTGGGAAAGTCATGTGTAGCAGGGTTTTTTTTGTTTGTTTGTTTTTGTTTGGGAATTGTAGTTTAGCAACAGCTAGAGGGACGGAGGTTTGACATCCGTGCTCTAATGCATGGCTTAAAAGAGAAGTCCAGCGAAAATTTTTATTAAAGTATTTTATTGCCCCCCAAAAGTTATACCAATATAGACTTATTAGGGGAATTACTTATAAAAGGCTTTTTTCCTTGCCCTTACTACTGCATCAAGGCTTCACTTCCTGGATAACATGGTGATGTCACTTCCTGGATAACATGGTGATGTCACGGCCCGACTTCCAGAGCTGTGCGGGCTGTGGCTGCTGGAGAGGATGATGGCAGAGGGATGCTCAGTGTCCCTCCATTGCCCTGTGTCCCTCAGTGTCCTCCTGCCATCATCATCTCCAGCAGCCACAGCCGCACAGCTCTGGAAGTCGGGCCGTGACATCACCATGTTATCCAGGAAGTGACATCACCATGTTATCCAGGAAGTGACATCACCATGTTATCCAGGAAGTGAAGCCTTGATGCAGTAGTAAGTGCAGGGAAAAAAGCACTTTATAAGCATTTCCCGTAATAAGTGTATATTGGTGATTTGTATATTTTTTTGACAAATATTAGCGGCTATTAGCGGGCACGGTCTGATTGCTGCGCCCGCTAATCAAGTAATCAGATGAAGCTGTCAAAGTTGACAGCTGCATCCGATTACTTGCTGCAGCCGATCCCTGGTGTCTAGTAGCAGAGATCGCCCCCCCCGGATATTGTCCCGGAGGAGCGATCTCCGTGTCTAATACCTGCCTGGGTCTCCGCCAAACTTTACAGCATAGATCTCAATGAGAGATCAGAGTGCTTACACTAGAAGTCCCCCATGGGGGCTTCTAGTATAAGTGTAAAAGTAAAAAAAAAAAGTGATGTTGTCAATAAAAAGCCCCCTCCCCTAATAAAAGTCTAAATCACCCCCCTTTTCCCATGTAAACAAATAAATAAACATGTTTGGTATTGCCGCGTCCGTAATCGCTCGAACTATTAATTAATCACATTCCTGATCTCGCACGGTAAATGGTGTAAACGCAAAAAATCCCAAAGTGCAAAATTGCGCATTTTTGGTCGCATCAAATCCAGAAAAATTGTAATAAAAAGCGATCAAAAAGTCGCATATGCGCAATCAAGGTATCGATAGAAAGAACACATCATGGTGCAAAAAATGACACCTGACACAGCCCCATAGACCAAAGGATAAAAGCGTTATAAGTGTGGGAATAGGGCGATTTTAAGGAACATATATTTGTTAACAATGGTTTGATTTTTTTACAGGCCATCAGATAAAAGAAAAGTTATACATATTACATATCATTTTAATCGTAACGACTTGAGGAACATATATAACAAGTCAAGTTTTACCCCAGGGCGAATGGCGTAAAAACAAGTACCCCCCAAATAAACAAAATGTGGGGTTTTTTTTCAATTTCACCATACGTTTATTTTTTTTTCTGGTTTTCCAGTGAACTTTATGAAAAAATTCTGCCTGTCATTGCAAAGTACAATTAGTGGCGCAAAAAATAAGGGCTCATGTGGGTTTCTAGGTGGAAAAGTGCAAGTGCTATGAAGGATGAAGGAGCATGTGATCATGCACTTCCACGGTGTCCTCAACTGAGTTCGGCCATCTCACTGACAGGATCGACGTTCAGCGTAGAGAGAAGGCAGGGGCATCTGATTTATAGAACCGCCTACTACTCTATACTACCCTGTACAGGAAATTCTTGTGTTAAATACCTCTAATGCACAGGTGTCAAACCTGCAGCCCTTCAACTGTTGCAAAACTACTATTCCCATCATGCCTGGACAGCCAATGCCAAATCTTTAGCTATGCAGGCATGATGGGAATTGTAGTTTTGCAACAGCTGGAGGGCTGGAGGTTGGACATCCGTATTCTAATGCATGGCTCAAGTCTTCGCTTTAGTATATTTGAACAAAACTGAGATTTAAATAAAGTCTGTCATTAGGGTTATGCTGCTATATCTAGTATAAACTAGTGACAGACACACTGAGCAGGAGGATGGGTGCCATGCCACGCCACCCACTTAACCCATTGGCCACTGAATTGATAGCCTTCTACCTATATATAGGCAGACAGCTGTTGATCAGTAGCCAATGGGCAGAGTGAGTGGATTCTCATCAATATTGAGAACTACTAAGCAAGTGCCCGTAATGAAGAGGACTACGTATTTCTTGTGAGGATATCCTAATAATGGCTGCACAGGAAGATGTAAGTGATACCTTGGTCTATTCAGCGTCTCTGTCACTAGCCTATTTTGCCCTCAGATAGGGCAGCATTAAAGGGGTTGGTCACTTTATAGTAACCTTTTTCAGTCATTGTACAGTATTGGTGAATGTTCGCACTGCACCTCCTGACACCTCCCTGTGTGCCCCGTTGCGCTCATATCAGGAACTTCTCCAGGCTGTGCTGTCCTGCTTTGTATGCTGAATGGTGATCCTGTCCATAAGATGGCCGAGCATGGAGGAGCATGTGATCGTGCCACTTCCTCAGTATCCTCCACTAAGCTCAGCCATCTTATGGACAGAATCACCGTTCACCGTACAGAGAAAGAAGGGCCATCTGATTTTAGGTCTAGAGGGGACAAAGTGAGACGTACATATATTAATACTGTACACAAAACAAGTTTACTATAAGGTGGCCAACCCCTTTAACCAAGTGACAGTGTCTCTTTAAAGTAACACCCCAGGGTTTTTTTTGTACAGTGCCATTTGTTTTATTCTAGCAGTGTGATCACCAGTCCGAAAATCTGGTCTGTCCTTGGTCATCTGACTTGGTCATCTGACTTTCTGTGAACTACAGGGTGACGTCATCTCTCTTGGCGACTCCCACCCTGCTGCTGCTATGATTATGGGATTAGGATACATAGTTGTTATACACCTCCCCTGAGGCTGTGCTCACACCTAGAATTTTTGCTGTGTTTTTGCCATGATTTTCCCAGAATTGGAGCAGAAATTGTCCTATTTTACCACTGTTGTGCAAATCACGGTAAAAAGTGTGTATTTTTTTTTTACTGAGATTTTGGTAAATCGCAGGAAAACCACAGCCAAAATTTAGAAAAATTTGTGCGAAGGCCGGGGCTGTGGAGTCGGACAAAATGTTTTGACTCCAGCTTAAAAAAAAAAAAAATCATCTGATCTAAATTTTAATATGAATTTTACAAATCTTACTTATTAATGTATTAATGTATTTTATGTTCTATCAATCTAAGGCCCTTATTTATAAAAAACAGAAAAACACTTTCTCACATTATTCTGTCAGTAGTAAAGCACTGGCCCTATTAGATGAGGGTGGTCGGGAGATGTTGTCAGTCACTGTTTGTTTCTGAGCTGGAAGAGTCCATTGTGTTGGGGGGAGATCTGTGCTGTTCTCTTCCTGGATGCTGGATGACTGTATATGAGCAGCAGCAGTGTAATATGAATATATCCTGTGTAATACAGAGAAGGAAGAGGAGAAGACATAAGTAGTGTAGCAGTAACCTTTTTTGTCAATGTGGTGTTTTCTCTCTGGGAGAAGATTGTGTGCGTGTGTGTTCAGTGTGCTATGGCTGCAGCAGGCTGTGTGTGTGTGTGTGTGTGTGTGTTCAGTGTGCTATGGCTGCAACAGGCTGTGTGTGTGTGCTCAGTGTGCTATGGCTGCAGCAGGCTGTGTGTGTGCTAGAAAGAGAAAGGCCTAAATTAAAGGGGTATTCTGGGCAACAGTGAAAAATCCAGGTAGACAGGAGCCGGTGGAATCGTAATAAAGAAGTCCTATTTACCCGTCCCCGTACCCCTGTAGTCCAGCATCACAGCTCATGGTTCCCTGCCAGGTTCCCGATCCTGTGATATCACGGCTTCACTCAGAAATGCCCACTGAGCCAATCAGTGACTGAGGTGGGACACAGCTGCAGTCACTGACTGGCTGAGCAGGTAGTTCCTGTGGGGCTTCGATGATACATACACAGTTTTAATTTAGTGGATGGCCACCATTTAATGGCAAATATGTCAATTATTTTCCATTAAATGGCAGCCATCTACTAAATTTTCATAGTGTGTGAACATGGCCTTTCTGTGTTTTTAATCCTCTACTGGGTTTTAGTTACAAAATACTGACCAAAATAGTGAGCAAAAATACTGTGTGGGAACATGGCCTATTTATAAAATCAAAACTGCAAATAGTGTGAACTGACACCAGCCCAGGTGATAGTGATGAGACTCCACCCTCTCTCTGCAAAGCAAGAGCATTCATGGGAAATGTAGGCAGTGTTAGGAAATCATTTTAGAGGGCAAATATGGCTGAAATCCTATTCTGGCCGCCTCAGCTGAAAGACAGCACAATGCGTACGGAAGAACCTCTACATTATACTCTAATAGTATGGTGCAGTATATAAGCAACACAACAATTTCCTGGAGTGCCTTGCTCGTAATTAAAGTCCTGTGATTGCAGCAGCATCAGCGGTGATACAAGTAATGTGTTACAGGTTTGTGGAAACAGCAAATTCACAGACAATGCTGATAACTCTTCTGTTCTGTAAATTAGGAAGGAAAAGTGTGCAGCATGTATCTGAGCACCATAACAGTACTGTATAAAACAAGATCTTCACACAAGCGTACATGTGCATTTTTGTGTCTGTATTACGGATGCAAATCCTAGCATGACCGCTGCTCTACTGACTTGAACCAATATGTTTTGAATTGAGTTTGCTGTTTAGCTTACCTAACAGTAAAAAAGTTTTACTTAAAGTGACTGTACCACCAGGCCCAGGCTGAAGCACTGGAGGCGGGCCGACCCACCCTTAGTGGGAGGAAACCCCAGCCCCTCCATGATAGGGTTCCATTGATTCTAATGGAATCACGTCATGGAGGGGCTGGGGTTGCTTCCCACTAAGGTTGGGTTGGCCCGCCTCCAGTGCTTCAGCCTGGACCTGGTGGTACAGTCACTTTAAAGTGACACCGTCACCCTCTTTTTGCATTCTTACTTCTCTTCACAGGTGTAATGGGTAAATTCTGCAGTTTTCATACCTTATTTTATATCATACGTCATGGTGCTTGTTCCAGTAAAAATTGATCTTTTATCATCTGTGGATTGGGATACCTGGGCGGGGATTCACGGCCAAAGCACCACTTAGCCCCGCCCCTATCACCACTTAGCCCCTGCCCCCTCTGTGGCGTCATCAGCGGCCATTGATGTGGGGGTGGGGCCTAGGCCTTTAGGCCGGCCCTTCCAATGACTGCTGAGGGGCAGGGCCTATGTGCGATGACGTCACAGAGGGGCTAAGTGGCGTTGGTGGCTGGGCTCAGTGGCGCCGCAATGATGAGGCGACCTGAGTCGTCTGCCTCAGGCGGCGCCACCAGCTGTTATCATGGGGGCGGCATTCAGTGGCGTAGCTACCGCGACCGGGCCGCTACTGTACTGCCACTGTACTGCTCCCATCCCACTCCTTCTTGTGACCGCAAGCAATGTTTTGCCTGCGATCACAAGAGGAGGCTGGGACGGCCCCCGGCTGACTTGCGGGGCTGGGAGCATCTTGAGGCCCAAAAAACAGGTCCCGCGAAGCTCCGCCCCCTCCGCTGGAAGTCCCGCCCCCAGCCGCGGTAAGCCCGCCAGCGCGCGTGACAAGAAGACAAGAGGAACCATTCAGGTGAGTAAAGATTTTTTTGTTTTAAAGGGCATGATGGGGGTGTAGTGGTATGGTGGTGGAACAAGAGGATGATGGGGGTGTAGTGGTATGGTGGTGGAACAAGAGGATGATGGGGGTGTAGTGGTATGATGGTGGAACAAGAGGATGATGGGGGGTGTAGTGGTATGGTGGTGGAACAAGAGGATGATGGGGGGTGTAATGGTATGATGATGATGGAACAAGAGGATGATGGGGGGTGTAGTGGTATGGTGGTGGAACAAGAGGATGATGGGGGTGTAATGGTATGATGATGATGGAACAAGAGGATGATGGGGGTGTAGTGGTATGGTGGTGGAACAAGAGGATGATGGGGGGTGTAATGGTATGATGATGGAACAAGAGGATGATGGGGATGTAGTGGTATGATGGAACAAGAGGATGATGGGGATGTAGTGGTATGATGGAACAAGAGGATGATGAGGATGTAGTGGTATGATGAAGGAACAAGAGGATGATGGGGGTGTAGTGGTATGATGGAACAAGAGGATGATGAGGATGTAGTGGTATGATGAAGGAACAAGAGGATGATGGGGGTGTAGTGGTATGATGGTGGAACAAGAGGATGATGGGGGGTGTAGTGGTATGGTGGTGGAACAAGAGGATGATGGGGGTGTAGTGGTATGGTGGTGGAACAAGAGGATGATGGGGGTGTAGTGGTATGATGGTGGAACAAGAGGATGATGGGGGGTGTAGTGGTATGATGATGATGGAACAAGAGGATGATGAGGGGTGTAGTGGTATGATGATGATGGAACAAAAGGATGATGATGGGGGGTGTAGTGGTATGATGATGATGGAACATGAGGATGATGGGGGGTGTAGTGGTATGATGATGATGATGGAACATGAGGATGATGGGGGGTGTAGTGGTATGATGATGATGGAACAAGAGGATGATGGGGGGTGTAGTGGTATGATGGAACAAGAGGATGATGGGGGTGTAGTGGTATGATGGAACAAGAGGATGATGGGGGGTGTAGTGGTATGCTGATGGAACAAGAGGATGATGGGGGGTGTAGTGGTATGATGATGGAACAAGAGGATGATGGGGGTGTAGTGGTATGATGATGGAACAAGAGGATGATGGGGGTGTAGTGGTATGATGATGGAACAAGAGGATGATGAGGGGTGTAGTGGTATGATGAAGGAACAAGAGGATGATGGGGGGTGTAGTGGTATGATGGAACAAGAGGATGATGGGGGGTGTAGTGGTATGATGATGGAACAAGAGGATGATGGGGGTGTAGTGGTATGATGATGGAACAAGAGGATGATGGGGGTGTAGTGGTATGATGATGGAACAAGAGGATGATGGGGGTGTAGTGGTATGATGATGAGGGTGTAGTGGTATGATGATGGGGGGTGTAGTGGTATGATGATGGAACAAGAGGATGATGGGGGTGTAGTGGTATGATGATGAGGGTGTAGTGGTATGATGATTAAGGAACAAGAGGATGATGAAGGGTGTAGTGGTATGATGATTAAGGAACAAGAGGATGATGAAGGGTGTAGTGGTATGATGATGAAAGGGCAGGAGGATGAAGGGGGTGGTAGTATTATGATGGAGGTGTTTGTAGTATGATTATGAAAGGGCAGGAGGATGAAAGGGGTAGTAGTATGGTGATAAAGGGGCAGGAGGAGGGGACAACATGGGGGGCATCTGTAAGGGGGATAAAATGGGGGGCCATCTATATGGGGGATAACATGGGGGGCATCTATAAGAGGGACAACACAGGGGGCCATCTATAAGGGGGAAACATTGGGGGCCATCTATAAGGTGGACTACATGGGGGGTGTATACAATAGGGCATGCACAGAGGGGGGCATGTATTTTAAGGGGGGTCACATAGTGTCAGGGCTACCTACTAAATGAGGGTGTAAAGGGGACAGTACAGATGTGCAGTTTTTAGAGAGATGATGGTGTCAGTGTGAGGAGCCTAATATGTCTGTCTGGCAGATTCTGTGGATTCGTGGCCCAGAGAAGTTCTCAAAATCGCCCACAACAGATGGAGAAGATGAAAAGGGAAGAACTCCAATCAGAGAAGACGTCCCCTGTGAGTCACTTGATATAACTGCACTGTAATGTATATGGTGTATAGATCCTGTGTACAGTGCGTCCACCTCTATATGACTGTATGAAGTGATATTGGTCTATGTACAGAGGATTATATTCAGTAGCAGCGGTGGTGTTAGTCACTATGAGGTGGTAATATTTGTTACTTGTAATCCGGTACTGTGTTTTATTGGATTTAGTATACTGGATTTGGTCAGTAACAATATGGTGGTGATGGTTGTGGTGTGGCGGTAATATTTCCCCTTGTGTACTGGTAATATTGGCAATATTGGTCTCAGTAAACAGGATTTGTTTAGTAACAGTATGGCAGTGATAATATTTCCTGTATACTGGTATTATTGGTAATATCAGTCTTGAGATATATATATATACCAATAGCATCGAGAAAGGGGGGGGGGGGCAAGTTGACCTCTTGCACCAGGGCCCAAGAGACATTAGCTACGCCCCTAGGGGCGGCATTCAGTGGCAGATTATAATATGGGCGGTTCAGGCGGCCGCCCACATTATAATCCGCCACTGATTGTACCATGTACCAGAGACCCCCGCGCCCGGACAGCATCTGTAATTAGATGCTGGGAGCGGGGGAGACTGTATTCATAAGCGCCGCGGTGTAATGAATCAGCCACGCGGTGCTGTTACTACAGCGCGGCGCTTATGAATACAGTCTCCCCCGCTCCCAGCATCTAATTACAGATGCTGTCCGGGCTCGGGGGTCTCCGGTACCGGCATTCCACGGAACGTGGGAATGCAGCCTTTAGTCCCCCGGCTGATGTGCGGCTGCCCGGGGTGTCCCATCCTGTCTCCGGCAGCGCGCGCATCAGAGAGCTCCCTGTGCACTGGAAGTCACAGCCACAGGCGCACGGGGAGCTCTCTGATGCGCGCGCTGCCGGGGACAGGACGGGACACCCCGGGCAGCCGCACATCAGCCGGGACCAGACCAGAGAGGCTCGACGGGGGAACGGATGGCAGGTGAGTTGTGTGCTGTTTTTTGTTTTTGTTTTATCTGCTGTGCAGGGGGGGGGGCCATATATAAGGGAGAGGGGGACCATCTATAAGGGGGGGGGGGAAGAGGGGGACCATCTATAAGGGAGGGGGGAAAGAGGGGGACCATCTATAAGGGAGGGGAAAGAGGGGGACCATCTATAAGGGAGGGGGAGAGGGGGACCATCTATAAGGGGGGGGGAGAGGGGGACCATCTATAAGGGAGAGGGGACCATCTATAAGGGAGGGGGGAGAGGGGGACCATCTATAAGGGAGAGGGGACCATCTATAAGGGAGGGGGGGAGAGGGGGACCATCTATAAGGGGGGGGGGGGGAGAGGGGGACCATCTATAAGGGAGGGGAAAGAGGGGGACCATCTATAAGGGGGGGGGGAGAGGAGGACCATCTATAAGGGAGGGGAAAGAGGGGGACCATCTATAAGGGGGGGGGGAGAGGGGGACCATCTATAAGGGAGAGGGGGACCATCTATAAGGGGGGGGGAGAGGAAGACCATCTATAAGGGAGAGGGGACCATCTATAAGGGAGGGGGGAGAGGGGGACCATCTATAAGGGGGGGGGAGAGGGGGACCATCTATAAGGGAGGGGAAAGAGGGGGACCATCTATAAGGGGGGGGAGAGGAGGACCATCTATAAGGGAGGGGAAAGAGGGGGACCATCTATAAGGGGGGGGGGAGAGGGGGACCATCTATAAGGGAGAGGGGACCATCTATAAGGGGGGGAAGAGGGGGTCCATCTATAAGGGGGGAAGAGGGGGACCATCTCCTAAAAGATCAGCACCCTCCTCTCCTGACATCCTCTGTGCTGCTGGGACTTCTCCTATAGGATTAGCACCCTCCTCTCCTGACATCCTCTGTGCTGCTGGGACCTCTCCTATAGGATTAGCACCCTCCTCTCCTGACATCCTCTGTGCTGCTGGGACCTCTCCTATAGGATTAGCACCCTCCTCTCCTGACCTCCTCTGTGCTGCTGTGACCTCCCCTATAAGATCAGCCCCCTCCTCTCCTGACATCCTCTGTGCAGCAAGGGACCAAACATTATGTTTATTGGGGACAGCAGTTGGGGGGGCAGTAGTGGATTATAATGTGGGCGGATTGACCGGGGGGGGGGGGCGTCATCCTATAGTTCGCCTCGGGCAGCAGAGAGGCTAGAATCACCCCTGGCTGGGCTCAGTGGCGCTTCAGCCATGAAGCCCCGCCCAGGTATCCCAATCCGCAGATGATTAAAGATCACTTTTTACTGGAACAAGCACCATGATGTATGATATAAAATAAGGTATGAAAACTGCTAAATTTACACTTTACACCTGTGTAGATAAGTCAGAATGCAAAAAGGAGGCAGCATTCATGATTTTTGACACAGTGTATATTGAGGGCTTAAAGGGAACCAGTCACCACAGTTGTGCTCATATGGTTCCCAGCTGCACAATACAGATCTACTATGCAGCTCCCCGAGCATACCAGCCGCTTCTGCAACGTTAGCTTTACATTAGGGAAAAAGGTGTTTGATTCCATTATGCAAAGCCGGGAGAGGGACGGCAACTAGTCATCTGGGCAAGGAGCCACCTGTGACTAGTGACCGATCTCTGCCTGTCAGGATGCTGTGTGGGGAAGGTTGACAGGCAGCAGAGAGATCCAATAGGGGCCTCTCTACCTTACTGTGCGCTGACAGGCAGAGCGGTGACTAGTCACAGGTGGCTCCTCGCCCAGATGACTAGTTGCCGTCCCTCTCCCGACTTTGCATAATGGAATCAAACACCTTTTTCCCTAATGTAAAGCTACCGTTGCAGAAGCGGCTGGTATGGCTAGTTGCCATCCTTCTCCTGGCCTTGCTCGCTGCAATAAACCCCCCATGTAAAGCTTCTGCTGCAGATGTGGCCGGTATACACAGCAGATCTATGCTGTGCAGCTAGGAACCATATCTGCACAATCCTGCTGACTGGTTCCCTTTAAAGCGGTTGTCTGGGCAGGGGAGTTTTTACTTATATGCCCAGGGAGAAGAAGACAGTAACCTGCACCCATCTGCCGGTTTCCTGTGGTATTTGTTGTGGGAGTCAAGTTAGTGAGGGCAGGTTATTGTTATAGTCACCCCCTCCCTGGGAATATAGCTGAAATCTCCCCTGTCCGGTCAACCCTTTTAAACAACGCAAAAATGAGATTCAAATTTTTAGCAAAATTTTTTGTGTTTTATAGATGCCAATTTTACAGGTGTTTTCTGCAAAGCTGGTCATTGTGTGCAATTTTTCCTTGTTTTGAAGTGTTTACGTGCAAAATGTAGTGGCCGGAAAAAAAAAGCATAATTCCCTTATTTTTAGGGATGATATGACTACGGCCTCTCCGATCTTGTTTGTAACTCTTGGCATTGTTCTTTACTGTTGCCAATCTCCCACAGTGCACTTCTCCTCGGTCACACACAGCCCTATGAACATAGTCTAATGTTCACATTTAAAGTGTGGGATGGTGTAAGCTGTCGGAGTTTCCCCTGAAGTCTATTCTTCCCATCATGAATTGTGCGACTTTATATAGATGTGATGCTAAATATGAGAAGTATTATAGCGAGGTCAGACCTAAACTTCCCCAAATATTACAATAAATTCCACAGCCCTTACACATGTAGCCTCTTACTCACACGTCGGGTTGCAGGGTGTATTCTAGGAATGTGATGTTGTATTTTATAACCCGCTGTAGAAATACCGCACATTCATGAGAGGATTAGGCATGACCGTATACTGAGGCTCATAAACTATATCACCTTTAATGTGTGTGACTCACTGGCACTAGCCATGTGCACTTGTGTATTAGGGCTATATGGGCACTGTCAGTTACCATACAGCCCTGGTACACGAGTGCACATGGCTAGTGCCAGGGAGTCACACACATTATATATGGCCAATAGCATTGTATGATCTAACACACTCCTGTTAAAGGGGTTGTCCAGTTTTAGATTCTTACTTCTAAATGTTAGTCAATGGGAGCTGAGCTGCAGTAACTCAGTATGGCCACTACATGGTGTACAGAGCTGTCCGCCCTCTGTGTATGCGGGCGTCGGCAACTCAGGCAGACAGGGTGGCGGATCCCTTTTGATCAGTGGATAAACCATCAATGTAAATGTCCCAGAAATCCCCTTTAATACTGCAGTCTATTTCATACCTATTACTATAATGAGTATCTCCCAATTCTCTTGTCACAGCTCCCAGCCAGGAGACCGTTGTCGAAGAAGAGGGTTTACTGTTTTCCGATTCTAGTTTCTGGACCAAATTATTAATAGAAGATGAGAAATCCGAGCAGAAGTCTTCACCTTCACCTGAACCTTCTCAGACATTTATGGACAACACGTTTACCCCACAAGAATCCACAAAAGAGACTGTTGAAGATGTACTCATTCATTGCCCTGAGAGCGACACGCCTATAGAGAACCACGAGGAAGAAGACGAACATCTCTTGTGTCAGGGCTGCCAGGGCAAGGAACATGCGGACAGTAGATTGCCATTACAGGACAAAATAGAAGAAATAGACTGTAAACCTCAGCAGGATTCTCCAGAGATTGTATTACAACAATCAGATGATGTGTTCACAGATATGGAGACTTCTGGGTAAGTAAGACACAACTAGAGCTGGGCATACTTTTCAGATTGGTGACTGATTTACCCTGGCACAATTTGGCACTTGTGCATATGTTCTGTATGGAAGGATGGGAGAAAGTTGCTTCCAGACACCTTTGGGCAATGGCGTAACTACCATAGAGGCAGGGGAGACAGTTGCTATGGGGCCTATGCAGGAGGGGGGCCCTGGGTATGCACAGGCAAGATAAGAGGCTCCTATGTCCGTCTGCTTAACCCCTTATGTACTGCAGTGTGTAAGTGATCTAGTGATACATGCTGCAACATAAAAAAAGGGTTAATAGCAGAGAACAAGAGCTCCTGCTTCACTCCTCTGATAACCCTTGACCTCTGTTCTCCAGCTGCTGCAATCAAGTAGGAAAATGTTCCAGAGGTCAGGGGTTATCATAGCAGTGAAGCAGAGATCTCCTTATTTCCTTTTTAAGGGTAGCTTCACACGTACCGGATCCACTGCGGATCCGGTACGTGTGAAGCTACCCTAACTCTTTTTTTTGTGTTGCAGCATGTAAGTGAAGTCTGGGTCACTTACACACTGCAGTACATAAGGGGTTAAGCAGAAGGTAGTCTGCTCTTGCATTCATGTATCAAACCATACCCGCTCCTTATGGGCTCATATAGTTAAATACAGTGGACTAACAGAGCAAGCAGCCATTGGCTTTCTGCTCTGCCAGTTACTTTTATAGCTGCTCCTGAAAAAAAAGTTGAAGCTCCCCCCCCCTGTCTTTATGGTTCTCTTGTGGAGAGGGGAGGGGTTGAGGGAGATGAGGCACCAAAACAGGACAACAGAGAGTTAATTTACAGCTCATGAAACAAAAAATTCCATCCACGGCTTCAATAAAATTATGGTAGCTTTATTGGGTCATCACAAAAAAGAAAACAAAAAAAATAGTAATAAAAGCTAAAAACACGCCGACGTGTTGCAGGGTTAGAACCCCTTAACCATGATTAAGGGGTTCTAACCCTGCAACACGTCGGCGTGTTTTTATCTTTTATTATTATTGTTTTTGTTTTGTTTTCTTTTTTGTGATGACCCAATAAAGCTACCATAATTTTATTGAAGCCGTGGATGGAATTTTTCGTTTCATGGACTTTCCGGGTTGCGGCCTGCAATACAGCCAGAACGTGCTTCACTTCCAGGAGGTCCACACACACCTGCGCTAATTGTGGCTATCAATGGTAAGCTGACATATTCTCCTTTTATGCTGTTAATTTACAGCTACATCACCGGGCTATCTCCTCTGAATACCGGCCTATACACAGGTCCCGCTGTGTAATCATTTGTTCTCTGCTCTCTGCTGGCGACTAATCTCCCCCCTCCCCTCTCCATAGGTTACACAGGGCCCGACTGATGTAAAATGAGTGAATGAGAGAGAGGAGGGAGGGGGGCACCTGGGGAAAGGCTTTTTGAATGCAGATAATGGCATATTTGCCTAATAAACCCGATTACAAAGTTTCTTAAAATCGCCTGTATTATTTTTTGCAAAACAAAAAAAAACAAAAACAACATTGACACTTTAATTACTGTTGCATTATGTAGACTTATTTGCCCATTGACCTAAAAAAGCAAATGCGTTATCTCCTATTCACAGGTCAGGTGATAACTAACTGATCAGTGGGAGTCCAACCAATAGGACCTGTACCGATTTTGAAAACAGATGTCAGTTTTCCTTCATGTGTATGGAGTCCAGCGCTCAGTATTGTTGGAAAGCCGCATGCAGAATAAATTAAAGCGTAACTGTCATTTCAGGGTCATTTTTCTGAAAACATTAAAGGGGTATTCCCCCCAAAATTATTTTTGCATTATTACGTTGCCCACCCGTAGCTTTCCATCTTTCCAATATAAAGTTATTATGGATTTTGCACAGTTTTGCTGTTATCTAGATGAACTTATCCCCACCGAATGCATAGAATCATCAACTCGCAATCCAACCCGACACGCTCCCTGCTCCTGGCCCCCACCCTCGGAGTCGGCATCACGTGTCCTCCCTCTCTTCAATGGGCCGGGTTAGCGCTTCTAACCCGTCTCACTGAAGTGAAGGAGGATAGTGAGACAGTTACAGCTGCTGCTGCTGTTCACCTGCTGGACGGCGGTGGCATCACCCTTGGCATCCTGAACCCGGCACTCACCCGCGGCCCGCAGTAACCCCCCCCCCCCCTTGATTCACTGACTGGCCCGTGGCTAGCAACCACCCCTGCATATGAGTCAAGGGGGGGGGGGCTGCGGGCCGCGGGTGAGTGTCGGGTTCAGGGGGGGCTGTGAGTGACGGGGCCAGAGCTTGCCGGGTCACTGCTGAAAGCCGCACCGCTGATCTGGTGAGAGACGCTTCTGTATGCATTGACCTGGCAAGCTCCTTCTCCCGCCGGTACTTGGGTCTCACAGGGGGACAAAGTTCATTATCCAGGAGATCCGGTCCCGTTACTCACAATCCCCAGAGATCAGCCATCCTTCGCCTGCTACTCCAGCCCGGGGATCCGGCCCTGAGCTGGAGTAGCGTGCGCCGTCACTCACAGCCTTCACAGCCTGCTGCAGAGAAAATTAATTTTGGGAATATCTCCTTTGCAGCAAGTGACCCCCCCCTATGATCACTGTGTGTTTTGTTGCTTAGTAAACACAGTCCGTTTGGCAGTGGGCAGGAAGAAAGCAAAGGGGGCGGGTACAAAGGGTCCAATCAGGGAGAAGCAATGCATGATGGGAAATGTAGTTTCCTATCTTGGTTATAGATGGCTCTCAGAAAAACTTTTAACCCAGGAACGACAGCAACTAGAAAAACAGGAGATGGCTCAAAATACTCAGGGGGACTTGGCGAGTAAGACCAGCTAGGTTTGGGAGCATTTCATTTTTTTAGCTCTTGGGGGGAATACCCCTTTAAATATTAACAGTTCAAGCGATTTTAAGAAACTCTGTAATAGGTTTTATGTACTAAAAGAGTTTCCTTCTGTAGTGAAAACGCAATCTCCCAGCCTCCCCCCTCACATCAAATGAAGCAGGATTTCTGTCTCCATTATGTGGCTATGGAGAGGGGAGGGGCTGTTAGGAGTGACTGAGCACAGAGCAGTCCTGCACAGCACAACACCCTGCAATCTTCTCTCAGTAAGTTCATAGATAAGCACTGACCTTTCTGACACCTGAATTTAGCGGTTTAGGTGCCCAGAGAGTCTACAAACAGCTGACCTTCATGTCACCTCTTCCTGCTCCCTCAGCCCCTCCCCCCTTCATAGGCTTACAATAGAGAGAGCAGAACCCGTCTTCACTGACTTCTCTGTAATGAAGACGTGTTTGCCTGATAATGCACAGATAAGAAGTCAGGGGGGGAGGCTGGGAGATTGCTTCTTGAGTACAGAAGGAGGCTTTTTTGGCTGATGAAACCTATTACAGAGTTTCTTAAAATCGCTTATACTACTGATTTCTGCAATAAAAAAAACATGACAGTTACGCTTTAAGTGTTAGCTGCATGTGTGCACCGTTCCTGCATTCAGTCGGGGGACAGCTGATTTCTGTTCTGAGGATCAGTTGAGGTCCCAGGGGTGGACTCTCACCAATTGTTGTTCCTGATCCTGTGGATAACCCCTTAAAGGGGTTATCCAGCAAAATTAGTTTTCTTTCAAATCAGCTGGTTTCAGAAAGTTATATAGATTTGTAATTCTAATTAAAAAATATCAAATTGTCCCATACTTATCAGCGGCTGTATGTCCTGCAGGAAGTGTTGTTTTCTATTCAGTCTGACACAGTGCTCTCTGCTGACATCTCTGTCTATGACAGGAACTGTCCAGAGCAGGAGAGGTTTTCTATGAGGATTTCTCTCTGGGACAGAGGTGGCAGCAGAGAGCACTTTGTCAGACTGAAACAAAAACAATACTTCCTGCAGGACATACAGAAGCTGAGAAGTATGGGAAGACGTAAGATTAGTAAATAGAAGTAAATTACAAATCTATATAACTTTCTGTAACCAGTTGATTTGAAAGAAAAAGATTTTTACTGGAGTATCCCTTTAACACTGGCTGATTTTTGCTTTGCAGCTCTGAGGAGGCCACCTATGTGGAAGCCATAGTCAGGACTCAGGATGTGGAGGCCGCCCAATGTTTGGCATTGAAATTATTCAGACTGGACGGCTTCGAAAAATCTCAGGTTGCTCCCTACCTTCAGAAAAAGTAAGCTTTGTCTTGACCAGCAGTGAACGGCAGTGCTACTGGGTTATGTTATAAGTAAAGTATTAAACCTTTCACCACTTAGATTTAATACAGACTTACAGCAATCTTCTCTCACTAAAGTGTTGACACTACTTCCTGAACTTCCAATTTTGCACAACCTCCTCTTGTTTGAAAGTTCACCCCCCCCCCCCCCAGGGCATAGTCAGCATGGTGCCGCACCTATTGAACTATATGGACTGTTAGGGTACTATTACTTAGCCTGATAATAACTGTAAACGAACGCCGATCTGCTAGCTCAGCACTCGTTTACTGTGCCTATTACTCGGCCCGATAATCGTTTAACAAGGGCGTTACCGATGTCCTTGCAGCCCTTGCTTAAACTGCATACATTACCTATCCATGGTCCAGGGCTCCCCTTGTGGTCCGCTTCTCCCCGGTCCCCATGCTGCAGCTTCAGAGTGGCCTGTCTCAGTTGAGAGGCCGCTCAGCCAATCACTGGCCGCGGTGGTCCCGGCCAGTGACTGGCTGAGCGGCCTGTCGGCTAAGACAGGCCCCTCTGAAGCTGCAGTGTGCAGGATCCGGGGAGAAGCAGACCACAAGGGGGAGCCCTGGACCATGGATAGGTAATGTATACACTTTGCAAATCTTCAGCCGCCGGCACCCGACAATTATAGGTCCAAACCTATATCAACGATCAGCCGATGACCGTTGTCATCGGCTGATCGTTGCGTTTATTACACGGAACGATAATCGGACAGATAGGGCCAATTCGGCGAATTATCGTTCCGTGTAATAGGGCCCTTAGGATGACCAGTGTCCTCCAGAGCCTGTGTGCCTAATGCTACATTCACACCTTATTTGTGATGTATGCTTAGTGTTTACACTGATAAAGCTCCTGTATCCATAGGGCTACCAGTGGAGGCTAAAAGAGTGTCTTCATGGCCTCCATCTTGCTGGTAGCCTAATGTAAACCATACTCTTTTTATGATGTCCATTACGCCATAAGCTTAACGCACTACAGAAAGTATGTTCATGTATGTATTTAGAGTTTGAAGCAATGATGGATTATCACCTCACTGTCGCCTCACACTTCCTCCTAGGCCTCTGTGCAATGAAGAAGTAAGATGTAACACATACAATAAGCATGTTCTTTTTTTCTGTATAGTAATGACTTCAGTGCCTTGGTGGCCGAGGAATACCTTGCACTTTTCGACTTCACAGGGAAAAGCCTGGATGTGGCTCTCAGGTGAGACACTGTCAGAGTTGATTTTGCAATAAAAAATTGCTGATTTATTTGTGATCATTAATAAAGTCTTCTCCTTAGTAAAGGCCATCAGTATCAGGTTGGCCAGGGTCTGACTCAAAACACTCCCTCTGTTAAGCTGCTATGGTTGTGCTGGCACTAAGCTGCAGTACCAGACACAGCCACTAAAAAATGTACAGCGCTGTGCCTGGTAAACAGTGAAAATGCTGGCGCACCATGACCCCCTTTAAAGTGAATGTACCATCAGACTCGGGTTGAAGCACTGGAGCAATAGAGAAACGGGGGTTTCCTCCCATTGGGGGTGGGTCGGCCCATCTCCAGTGCTGCAGCCCGGGTCTGATGGTACATTCACTTTAACTACCTCTCCTTGAGGTACGTACGTACCTGATGTAAGTCATAACTCCACTTATCTGATGATGGCTTATCCTAAGAATATGGGAAAAAAATCCCTTTAAGGCAAAACAAATTGCCTACTCTGGCATCTAAAAACATGTCCTCACAATTTGGACTGCTAAATATCTTTATTATTTCCAGGACTCTGTTGCAAGAACTGGTACTGACTGGGGAAACACAGGAACGAGAGCGGGTCCTCTTCCATTTCTCCAAACGGTTTCACAACTGCAACCCCAAGGATTACCGATCCGCAGGTGAGGGTAATCCTGATATACTTGTTCATTTCATTCTTGATCCTATCTACTGTGTTCAGGTCATACCAGCCCAGAGCTCATCAGATCCTTATTCATTTTAGATGCTGTTCATACTATGACCTGTGCCCTTATGCTGCTCAACTCAGATCTACATGGACAGGTAATATTACGGGTAATCGTGAAAATGCGTTTGCAACCATGAACAGATTTCACTAGAAAGGAGCAGCTGAAATGCCACTCTATTCATTGTCTATAGACTTACTAATCTGTTACATAGATATGTCGTCATCCTGTCAAGATAGCATGCTGATATAGATATATATATATATATATATATATATGGTCACTTGCTCTTCCATGGACAGACTCACCACAGAGCAGGGCAGCACAGCCTGGAGGAGGGGAGGATGATATTAGCTCTATGAGGTACACAGGGAGCTGCTGTCAGTATAGACAGTGAGTACAGTTACTAATACTGTACACTGAACTATTTTACTACAAAGTGGCCAACCACTTTAATGGCTTAAACCTATTTGGCAAGTGACAACATTCTGGTTATTTTCCCAAGATATACATGTGTAGACTCTGACCCTAAAGTGCAGGAAACCATGCTTGTGGGTCTGAGACAAAACAAGTATACTTTCAGAAAGTGACCCGAACTTGCTAACTGCATGCAGGCCATTGGCGTGTATGGGAGCACATGCCTCTTTATGCAGATAGGTCGGCATTCCAATTTGACAGGATTATTGAAAATACAAATTGTGAAAAAAAGGATCAGAAGTGCACGTGACCCCTGCTTCATTTGACTAGGGAACTCGGGACCCCCTTTCGCTAGGGCATAAGTATTACTTGTGGGACAACCCCCTTAGAGGGTACCTGTTACTATGCTACTCTTCACAGTTCAGATTCTGAAGTTCGGGTCTGAAGCTGATTCTGAAGGTCGGGTTGCTGAGGTTCTGTTGCACGCCTAGTGAGGTTGGTGCATAAGCTGTATCCTATTTAAAGGAGAAGTCCGGCCAAAATTATTTTTTATATGTTATTACTTATGGAAAGTTATACAATTTTCTAATGTACATTAATTATGGGAAATGCTCATATACTGCCATTTCCCTTAATTTAGTGTATCAGGAAGTGTTAGAATTCTCTCAGAACCAGTGACGTCACGACGAAGGGTGTAATTCCTATGGAGTGTCCAGCAGGGGGCGCTCTCTATATAGAAGTCAATGAGTACCATTGACTTCTATATATAGTGCGTCCCTGCTGGACACTCCATAGGAATTACAGTGTATGTAATGTAATGTTATGCACTGTACTTTTGTGACTTCATGAATAAATTTATGGAATACTTTGGGGAGCAAGTGTCCTTGCTCCCCAAAATATCCCATAAATGTATTCAATGAATACATTTGCTGGGCACCGAGCAGGGAGGGAGAGAGGTGCCATCTACCTCCCCCCTCCCTGCTCGGTGCTGGGAACATATACAAAGTACTACTCCCCCATTATCTGCAGATTATGGGGGAGTAGTACCTTTTGCTATCCCTATCACCGCCCGCACCGCCGCTCACACAGGGGCTGCTTTTCATGCCCCCCCCCCGCCGCTCCCCCTCCTCCTTCCGGCTTCAAACTTACTATCGCGCCGCTGATTCCCCGCCGCTCGCGCCGCTCCTCACTATCCGGCCGGCCGCTGACTCCATCCTGCCCGCCCGCTTGTTCGCCCGCTCGCTCGCACGCCCCGTTCCTCACACTATCTGGCCGCCGCTCTCTGCTCTTGCATGCCGGCCGCGTCAGCCTGCCCCCACCCCGGCCGGGACACCAGGAAGCGCCGTGCTCCAGGCTGTCGTGGGGGCGCGGGCGGTGATAGGAATAGCAAAAGGTACTACTCCCCCATAATCTGCAGATAATGGGGGAGTAGTACTTTGTATATGTTCCCAGCACCGAGCAGGGAGGGGGGAGGTAGATGGCACCTCTCTCCCTCCCTGCTCGGTGCCCAGCAAATGTATTCATTGAATACATTTATGGAATACTTTGGGGAGCAAGTGTCCTTGCTCCCCAAAGTATCCCATAAATGTATTCATGAAGTCACAAAAGTACAGTGCATAACATTACATTACATACACTGTAATTCCTATGGAGTGTCCAGCAGGGGCGCACTATATATAGAAGTCAATGGTACTCATTGACTTCTATATAGAGAGCGCCCCCTGCTGGACACTCCATAGGAATTACACCCTTCGTCGTGACGTCACTGGTTCTGAGAGAATTCTAACACTTCCTGATACACTAAATTAAGGGAAATGGCAGTATATGAGCATTTCCCATAATTAATGTACATTAGAAAATTGTATAACTTTCCATAAGTAATGACATATAAAAAAAATAATTTTGGCCGGACTTCTCCTTTAATAATGGCTCATGTGTGAAACTTACCTGGCATTGATAGCTGCCTGTACAAGACAATCTTTCGGTGTCAGCTGCATCTCCACACCAATCTTGCATAGTGGCAGGTACCCTTTATGTGTAATATGAGGTGCCCATTCTCATAAACAGCTGCTTCCTAAATCATCCTCTCTGTTTATTCCAACAGCCAGTGTCACATCCTTGACCACTCTATGTGCTCAGACAGTGAAATTATAACCCAGACACAAGCTTTATGCCAACTATGTGATTGATCTTTGTTTTTGTAGAATATTGGGAAGAGCATGACGTTACAAGAGTTTATTAATAACCTTGACGGTATGAATGATGGGACCAGTTTTCCCCGGGAACTTCTGAAGGTAAGGGCTGTTGTCTCTTCTATGTACAACCATCTGTAAGTTAAAAAGTTAAAGGGTTATTCCCATCTCAGACATTAGTATACCAACAGGATGTGCCATGAATGTCTGATAGATGTGGGTCCCACAATATGTCCACGATGGGGGTCCCCTGCCCTACTAAAGGGGGAATCTACCAGCTGTCACATTTAGGTAGCACGTGAGTGACTATGTGGTGGAATGGGACCACTAGTTTGTTGGGACCTGCATCTATCAGACCTATTTCCTTTAGATATGCCGTGAATATTTAAGGTGGGTATACTGCTTTAACGCTAAAATTGAAGATATACATGATCGGGTCGTTGGAAGAGTACTCTTGTGACCATGAACATGCACGCTTAGGGCCCTATTCCACCTGACGATTATCGTTCGCATAATCGTTAATGATTAACAATCTCAAACGACCACTATTGCGAAAGGCCTGAAAACGATAATCATTACTTATGATCATATTTGCGATAATCATTACTTATGATCATATTTGCGATTGTTTTTTCTTCGCTATTTCTTCACTATTGCGTTCGTATCTACTGCGAACGACCGAACGACATCTTATTCAATGCGAACGATTTGCGAACGAGCAACGATAAAAATAGGTCCAGGTCTTATAAAGCGATCAACGATTTCTCGTTCGGTCGTTAATCGTTAACTGCATTTTAACCGAACGATTATCGTTTAGATTCGAACGATTTTACGATAATCTGAACGATAATCGTCCGGTGGAATAGGGCCTTTAGATTCATGACATTGACTGTTATGGGGTCTGTCAAGTTTTTTATCAAGGGTCCAGTATTGTTATTGACATTGATATCACTTCAGACTACACTGTTCTTTCCACCAAACAGCAGTGGATCACACAAAGCCCCTATGAGGACAATGCTTTACTTTAGATTTACCATCTATGCTATGGACCTGTGCCTTTAATGTATAAACAAGCCATACCGTACGCGATACCACTAGTAACCATAAATGTGGGAATTAATATGATCTTTATTAACCAAACGTGCATACATAGATCCTGTATACACAAGAAAAGGAATCAATGCTGGAGCATCCAATAGGTTAGCACTCCATGACTAATGCAATGTGTATAAATGCTGTCACCAACCAGGGTACACCCCTTTATGTAAGCCTATATTAGGATTTTTGCATAACAGTGTTAGTTTGCCTGAAGCAAGAGTGAATTGCTTCACCCCAAACATAATATGACGTTTTCATTGGTGGCTATTTTTAGATACATGCATTAATTTTAGTTTTTTTTTCGTTTTTTATTTATATAAGTCAACCATAGCAATAATAGTAATGATGTAATCAGCGATTAGCAGAACATTGTGTTTTAGCCTTTATATATTATATGATTCCTCTTTAATTTTTGCAGGGCTTGTACAACTCAATCCGTACGGAGAAGTTGGAGTGGGCCATGTAAGTAGACTTATAAAAATATAACATCTTGTCTGTATACTTCTTAAAGTGAATGTATCAGGTACATTGTGTTTTTTTTTAAATATTACCCGATTGCTGCTGGTGCAGAGATCAGGGTGGTGATGTCTTTTTTTTTTTTTCCTGGTTCCGGTGTTTAGCTCAATTTTTTTTCCCTGTGCATTGGCCCAGCTCTGTGCACTGGAGGCGGGCTCGGCGCCCCCCAGTGTGGCAATATCCCATCCCCTCTGTGATGCAGCTCCATTAAAATCAATGGAGGCACGTCACAGAATGGAAGGGATGTAGTGCATAGAGCCAGGCAGGTGCATGGGAAAAGAATGGGGAACTGGTTAGCGTTTTCAAAAGAGGACCGCACCCCTGGGATCCCAGCACAGGCGCCAATAAGGTAATATGTAAAAGAAAAACGATCTATCTGATGATACATTCACTTTAAGGCTGCATTCACAGCTAGTTCTATGTTCTGTTTGTAAAACACAAATGACACAGATGGTGATTGGCTGTCCTGGACTGTTTCCCGCACGGCATGATGTATCAGTTTGAACCTATGCGGCTCTTTCATTACAGTGCCCCAGAGATTAAGGGTGCCTTCACACCTACCGGATCCGCAGCGGATTTCATGCTGCGGATTCGCAGCGAAAACCGATGCGGAACCGTTATGTTTGAACTCAACCTAAAACTGTTTCCCTGCTCGCGACATGATATTGATACATCATGCCGAGCAGGGATAAAGTCCAGGACAGGCATTCACTCTTCGTGTTGTCCCTGTTTCATGGACAGAACAGGGAACATGTGAGTGAAGCCTAAGGTGCCCATACAATTTAAGCAGGTTTGGCTGACTGTCTGACGTTTATGGCAGCCTCCTGACATGTTGGATTTTCACCAGATGACCATATTCTGAAAGGTACAAACTAGAACCAGAGCTGTCTGGCTTTGGCTTATGCCTCCACTCCCCATAGTAAACACTTGGCCGTACCTGTCGTTTATGTGTATGGTGCCCTTGAGTCAGCTGAATGCATGTCGTCCGACAGATATTAGAAATGTATGGCCGCCTTTAGCCATGCACTACACTGGAGGACACACAACAGGCTATTCTTCCAAATTATGGATGGGCCACAGTTTTAGGGCATACTCACATTGCTATTAACCACTTAACGTTAAATAAAATCTCCCATTGACTTCAGGCTAAACTGTTGATCCATGCAAGAATAGCATTACATATATATATATATATATATATATATATATATATATAATTTTTATTTATTAATTTATTTTTTTGTGGGTTTACACTGCCATATTTTAAAAGGTTTAATTTTCCATCGATGGACCTATGTATGAAGGTTTGTGTTTTTTTGCAGTATTAGCTGTTATATCCTGATAGAAGTGTGAACCAAGCCCACATTTCTGGGTTGGGTTCCCTTTTTTGTGCCTATCTTACTTCACGGTCTGAACAGTTTTTCTTTCTTTTTTTCTTTGTTATTTTAATTTCAGGAATGAAGAAAAACTGGCGAGCGCTCTGCTTACGAGGCCCGAGAATCTTATGTCAGTTCGGAAAAAAAGCAATCCTTTTGTGGACATTCCCGCTCCTGACCCTAATGCCCCTGTATATAAACAAGGACTGCTCTGTCGTAAAGTGCACGCTGATATTGATGGGAAGAAAAGTGAGTCTGCCGCTGTTTATAGGCTTATGTATACAATGCCACTCACTATTAGAGATGATCGAACAGCAAGAATTTTCAGGTTCGTTTGAACTCGAACCATCGATTTTGAATGAAAAGCCGATGGTTCGAGTTCGAACGAACCTGAAAAATCCCGCTGTTCGATCATCTCTACTTATTTTGCGAGACCTGGAACTTTACAACTATTTATTTCCATATTATTGCCCACAGAGGGCAGTATTCTTCTCTCAGGTAGAGGACAGGCTCCTTGCCCTCAGATGTGTATGCTAGATTTGTTAGATGTGTTGGAGATCTGGGAGTTTTTACTTTTTAGCATATACATGTATACTATATTTGTCATATATTTTATATGTGCTTATTCCACTTATTTACACAGAATAATTTAGTACATCTCTTTTTGTCATAGCCCCATGGGGAAAAAGAAGCTGGAAATCCTTTCACACAGTTTTGAAGGGGAGGCTGCTCTTCTTATTAAAGGTATGACATATAGCAAAGAAAAAAGACATCCCCTTTTTCTTAGACTGCCTCCTGACAGGTGACATAAGGGGCATGTTGAATTTTAACTGCGTGACCCTTTTGTTTTTTCGGTTAGATAAGTGCCTAGCAGCAGTTTACCTTCTCTCTTCCCACTCAAGTACGCATGAACACTCACTCTAGCCAAATGTTCATGTACATGGGAGAGACAGCTGTCCCTCAAAGTAGCGTTCAGCCAACAACTATTATTGCGTATGGGAACTTTGTCTCATAAGACCAACCAAAGTTTACTTGTGGTCAGAACTGCTGCAGCCTCGGTGAGGACAGCTCAGTATTGTGGCTGTGTATACGACATGTAAGGATGTATGTGATTAACCTCTGGTTATAAAATAAAGATACACCAATAAACAAATATTGCACCTAGCCCCGGGCCTTAGGCTGGGTTCACACTACATTTATGCAATCTGTTTTGCAATCCGTTTTTCGCAAAAAAACGAATGCATGTGTGTGCATCTGTTTTGATCCGTTTACCTATTGAATACCATTATTAAAAAGAAAAACTGATCAAAATCGATCCGTTTTTTTTTTAACGTACACAAAAACGTAGTCTACCTCATTTTTGTGTCCGGATCTGTTTTGAGCCTTTTTTTTTTTTATATAATGGAATTCAATAGAAAAACGGATGCACACACATGCATCCGTTTTTTCCATCTGTTTTTTTCATCCCCCTTTTTTTTTTTTTTTTTTTTTTTGCAAAAAATGGATGAAAAATACAGATTGCAAAAACGTAGTGTGAACCCAGCCTTAGTCTTGGTTAGTATGTATAAAGTTACTATATAGAGCCTATACTTTCAAACTACAAAACACACACATCAGCTATAACCCCAAAATCACCTGCAAAACAATTCAGACCCATTAAAGCATGAACAAGAGTTCTGAAGTGTACTGCCGTATCGGGCACTATACTTAAGCAACAGTTTTTCCAGTACATCCCACAGATACTCAATCAGATTGAGATCTGGGGAATTTGGAGGCCATAAACATATGCTAACCTAATAAGAAAGGAAGTACTAAAAGGGCAGGCTAGATGGACCAGGTGGGGGTTTTCTGCCAACAGTCTATGTTTACATCAAGTCTAAGAACTATAAAAAAATGTATAGATTATTACTAGGTCATGACATAAAAATTGATGCATAGTTTCATGATGGATTATCTGGTGTTACATTCAGTTGTCTTCTATTTTTTGGGCAGGATGAATACAGGATGGACTTCCAGTTCCCTGAGGAGGTGATCAGCGTGCACCATTCCCTGGCTGAGAGGGCCAGCGAGTACACCAAGAGACCCCACGTCTTCCGGCTGCAGACTGCTGACTGGCGGGTTTTTCTTTTCCAGGCTCAGTGAGTAGTGTCTATATACTGATATAACTCCACGTCCGCCTGTAAAACTTATCTGTATTTTCACGTACGCTACAGCACCAAACTACCTCACAAAAGTATCACAAACATTTTAGACGTTAGGTGACTATTGGCCTCCCATAAAGCCGTAATTATTGTTAAGCTTGTATATACAGTGCTGACTCGCCCTCTCCTTGGACCCGATAACAACTGCTGGAACTGTATATACTGTAAATGCACTCCTAACCAGTATGTGTTTCCTAACGCGACTTTCATGTATTTTGCTCTCACTAGGACCCCAGAAGAGATGAACTCGTGGATCACCCGTATTAACTTGGTGGCAGCCATGTTTTCATCTCCACCATTTCCAGCCGCTGTTGGTTCTCAAAGGAGATTTTACCGACCCATCCTCCCCTCAGCTCCGTCCAAACAAGACCTGGTAGGTGGTTTGATAGAATCCTATCTCTTTAACATATAAGGTGGTAACCACAGAACAAGTCACCCCAGCAAATATCCATTACCCACAGTGACTCATGATGCCAGACTGTTGGGTATTCTGTCACACAGTTATATAGGATAGCCATTTTGTTTTGCCTTGAAGCGGTATTCATCAGGCTAATTTTTTTAAATTGGGGAGTGGAGATTTACTTGTGGGATATAACTAACATAGTGATATATAGTCTAATAATAAAATGGATCTTAACTCCTGCAGGAGGAGCAGCTTCAGGCCCATGAATCCTTGATGGACAGGTTCACAGACGACCTGACAGAGCATCAGCGAAATCTTCCAGACTCAAAGAGCAAAACGCGAGAATGGGAGGACTATCACTTGCGTGGAGACTACTTGCGCTTTGAGGTGGGTTTGGATTCATATGTCTTTCTGCATGCGAGCTTCACATCAGACTTTATCCTTTTCTTTTAAATAAGAACTTCCACACCTTACAATGTATCCCACTGTAGAGGTATACATCAGGATACATTGCGAGATACCTCAATTGGAGAAGGTCCAAGGGAAGCTGTGATGATTTAACTATACATAAGGGCAGTCACCATACCTGGACTATCCATGTATGCTATATACAGGGATAGTCCAGGTATGGTTACTGTAAATGGACAGTTACATCTTTGGAGCTTTCCTGTGGAATCTAGTTCAGCTCTGCAGTAAGATCAGAAATATGGATGTCTCAATATTTGTTTTTGTTTCCTCCTAATAGAAATTAAGGTACGAGACCTATGTGAAGCTTTTAGCTTTACGGATAGAGAACGGCTGTGAAGATCTCCAGACCTTAGAGACTCGCCTTACAGAACCTGATGGAGCGCAGGAGGGCTCTGGCCTCAAGCGGTCCTACTCCAGCCCCTCGCTGAACCCTGAGAGTTCTCCCATGGCAGTGAAGGTCAAACGCAATATCTCTGAGCGCCGAACATATCGCCGGATTATCCCCAAACGTAATAAAAACTTAGCGTGAGCCGAAAACCCATGAGGGGAGGACTTGTGCTGGAACCTGAATGGATCGTCTGCAGTTTTTTATGGTACCTCGCTATGTGCAGTATAACAGGGACCACTTATTGCCTTCTTATCCAATGCAGAAGGGAAATCTTTCATAAACTGCAAGAGGATATTGCACATGGTTGTCCTTAAATTAAGGAAATTAGTTTCCTTAGACAAAAAGGAACCCTATGGGATTCTTAACCAGTATTGACGGTATTGTATGTGCGTGAGTGTGTGGAGGAGGGGTATACTTAGAGAAAATAGATTTTGGCCTGTTTCCCCCTCATTTTTACGTACCGGTATATTCCTATAGGTTCGTATTTACATACCTAGGACCCGTCGCTAGCACGTGAGGCTGCACTTAGAAACTTTGCCTTTAGGTGGCACTGTTGCACCATTAAGCCCAAGAGCTTCTGTAGACTTACTGATCAGTGTGACTGAAGACTATTTCATCTACATAAGGAAAGTAAGCAAATTGCATTCTGTTTCTTAGTTCTGTAGGTTTCTGAGAAAGCTGGGTGATGAGTAGAGCCTGCATTTTAGCCAGAGAGAGTGGAGAGCACTCTCAAGCAGATGCACTACCTCTTGGAGTCCTGGTCTGCTCATGTATTGTATGAACCACCATTCTTTTGAGCAGGTAATATATTTCAATGTTGTAACACTTTCATATTGAATGGGCTGTCTGTGATGGAGACAACTTCTTAAAGGGGTTATCCAACATTAGAAAAACGCAGCAATTTTTTTCTTAAAACGGCACCACCCCTCTTCTTAGCTTGTGTGTGGTGGTATTGAAGCCTTTTTTTAATAGAAGAAATTAGCCCTGTTTTTTCTTGTCTTGGATAACTCTTTAAAAAAGCAGGCAGAACAGCTTTGAGATCTTTATTGTTAGTCATGTTGGTTTTACCCAGCTCTCCTAGAAACAGACAGAAAACAGCAATTCTTGAGTGTATCCTTACTGAAGATATGTTGGGTTTAGGGTGAAATACCCCTTAAAGGGTTATCCTATAATTAAAAGTTATTCCTTATCCACAGCAAAGGGGTAGGTAGCTGACTGGTGGGGGTCTGACCCCTGAAACACCCCCCACAAATCATAGGAACATTGGTCAAATGTCCTCAGACTGAATGAAGCAATGGTTTGAATTCTCAGCAGGCACTGCTTCATTCATTCTGTATGGGGCGTCTAAACAGTTCAGCTCTCAGTGATGTTGAGAAGACTCTTAGAGAATGAATGGAGTGGTGGCCGTCTTTCCATTAACTTGGTACAATTCACCTCCATTCTTATGGCGGACAGTGTCCCAGTGGTAATATCCCCAGTTAGTTATCGCCTATACTTTGCATGGAGGATAACTTTCAGTCTTGGGATAACCTCTTTTTAAAGTGGTCATCTTTAACCTGTGGCTTTCCAGCTGCTACTACAACTCCCAACATGCTCTGCAGTGATCCTCAACTTGCAGCCTTCCATCTGTGGCGGAACAACATTTCCTATTATGCTCTGAGAACCACAGATTGTCAGGACACACAGTGAGTTGGTGTTTTGCAGCAGATAGAGAACCACAGGTTGGGGATCACTGCAGAGCATGCTGCGAGTTGTAGTAATATCATTCAGCTTTTACATGGATAGAATTTAAGACTGAGACATAAGTGAAGTGATGACAGCCAGCATATATGTGGGCAATGCTATTAGCCACGAGGAGACGGTACCCTTTTTGGACTGCAGACTGGATTATTTGGGAATGCCTGCTCATGTTCCCCCTGTCATGCAGGCACAATATGCACATGCTGGATATTGAGTTTATTTGGTACTATTTCTATGCAATGATATGTTTGTTCTAGTTCTTGTTTTTGTAAGTATTGTTGTTCCAGTCCAGTTTGGAAGAGAGAGCTGACCCTTCCAGAAGATCTACTTGAAGCTGGGTTAAAGAGGATAAGTCTGCTCTCCTTTCTGTTTTAGCAAATACAAGCATTCCCATGAGAGATGCTTTTTTGTGTTTTTCCAGAGCAGTTTTTGCACGGTGCTGTCCTTCTGTTATTCCTCCTGGAAACATATGAATAAATTGACATGTGGGTGTTACCATGCCTTGACACTGGGGCTTGTTCCTACACCACCTATTGGTCTTTGCAGACTCTGCGGGGGGGGGGGGGGGGACCCAGACAACTGCTGTTTTATACATTTCCAGGCGGAATAACTGAGGAATCCTGCAAAATAAAGAAAATACAGGCTGCAGAATTGTTCAAGGTAAATACAAATATTTGTGAAGGACATCTCAGAATTGTATTCCTGCACATCTTGTCTTGTTCTCCCTGTGTTCTTTGTGTCTGGTTATTATGCCACCTTATACAAGTTGCTGTCTCTCGGCCTCCATGCTCTCAGTGCACTTTGAAGACATGTTACCTGCCTATTTATTGTATGTACACAGTACGGTCACTTTAGCCTCTGTACTCATTGTGCTTTTGGGGTCCGCTGACAACGTCTTATATTGAAAGCATTACTGTCATTTAAGAAAAAAAAAATCTTTGACGTGTCATGGAGACATGTGAAAGTTTTGATCCGTCAAGGTCACCTATTGCTAGAACCAGCGGGGTTAAGAACATGTTCTTCCGGCCGCCTTCTCATTGCAGGACATGGATTCTGTAGGAAGTCTATGAGCCCATCAGCTGCAACAAATAGGGAAAGAAGTGCTTAGCTGAGCGCTTCTTCCCTCTCATTTTAAAAATTTACTCGAGACTTTAAAAACGTCTCTTTGAACGTCTCTTTTTTTTTTTTTTTTTTTTTAATGACAGTAACATTTTAAGCTTATTCTGAGCCTGATTTCAAACTCTGGTCCTCGGCCATCCTGTCAGGTACTAAACTTGAGGTTTTCATATCAGCAGTGGGGCACAGCCTCCATGCCGTCTGCGATTTGCACTGGAAAACCAATAAAACCATATAAATGAGGTTGGGGAGTTGTTCTGTGTAATGTTTGTGAATTATACATATGGGTTGCTTGTCAATTCCAAAAAGGCAAAGGGATATGGGAATTCATTTCTTATCTTTAGATTTAGGAGGTTGTCTCATGATGATAGCCCCCCCTTCATGTGCCCGGTTAGGATATATGGTTCTTTTCTTGTGTTCATTTACATTGGCTATTTTGCAAGGCTCCTTGCACACATCCACAATTTGGGGTCCGCATACTGGCCCCAAGCTTGAGCTTCATAGATTTTTACTGTCTTCACGTCCATGATTACAGACGACCCGCAGATGACGCTTCCTAGGCCGTCCGTGCATTTTGAGGACTGCAGACCACCCAGATGTGTGCAGAAGGCCAGAAAACTTTTGTCGTTTCATAGAGACATGTCAAAAGTTTCCATTGGTGGGGGGTCTGAGTGCTGAGACACCCCCTGCTATATCGCGCTTACTGAACACAGGCTCAATAGACCATGAGACTCATTTTTACTGTGACTTTTAGGATGACACTGACTTGTCCAAAGTTTTCTGATATGAGTCACGCTTTAAATTTACCTTCAGTTTAATGGAGGATTTTGCAGTTCATGCACTCAATACAAGCCCTGTTATGCTACATCTGTGTGTGTATATACACTCACCGGCCACTTTATTAGGTACACCATGCTAGTAACGGGTTGGACCCCCTTTTGCCTTCAGAACTGCCTCAATTCTTCGTGGCATAGATATAACAAGGTGCTGGAAGCATTCCTCAGAGATTTTGGTCCATATTGACATGATGGCATCACACAGTTGCCGCAGATTTGTCGGCTGCACATCCATGATGCGAATCTCCCGTTCCACCACATCCCAAAGATGCTTTATTGGATTGAGATCTGGTGACTGTGGAGGCCATTTGAATACAGTGAACTCATTGTCATGTTCAAGAAACCAGTCTGAGATGATTCTAGCTTTATGACATGGTGCATTATCCTGCTGAAAGTAGCCATCAGATGTTGGGTACATTGTGGTCATAAAGGGATGGACATGGTCAGCAACAATACTCAGGTAGGCTGTGGCGTTGCAACGATGCTCAATTGGTACCAAGGGGCCCAAAGAGTGCCAAGAAAATATTCCCCACACCATGACACCACCACCACCAGCCTGAACCGTTGATACAAGGCAGGATGGATCCATGCTTTCATGTTGTTGACGCCAAATTCTGACCCTACCATCTGAATGTCGCAGCAGAAATCGAGACTCATCAGATCAGGCAACGTTTTTCCAATCTTCTACTGTCCAATTTCGATGAGCTTGTGCAAATTGTAGCCTCAGTTTCCTGTTCTTAGCTGAAAGGAGTGGCACCCGGTGTGGTCCTCTGCTGCTGTAGCCCATCTGCCTCAAAGTTGGAGGTACTGTGCGTTCAGAGATGCTCTTCTGCCTACCTTGGTTGTAACGGTTGGCTATTTGAGTCACTGTTGCCTTTCTATCAGCTCGAACCAGTCTGCCCATTCTCCTCTGACCTCTGGCATCAACAAGGCATTTCCGCCCACAGAACTGCCGCTCACTGGATGTTTTTTCTTTTTCGGACCATTCTCTGTAAACCCTAGAGATGGTTGTGCGTGAAAATCCCAGTAGATCAGCAGTTTCTGAAATACTCAGACCAGCCCTTCTGGCACCAACAACCATGCCACGTTCAAAGGCACTCAAATCACCTTTCTTCCCCATACTGATGCTCGGTTTGAACTGCAGGAGATTGTCTTGACCATGTCTACATGCCTAAATGCACTGAGTTGCCGCCATGTGATTGGCTGATTAGAAATTAAGTGGTAACGTGCAGTTGGACAGGTGTACCTAATAATGTGGCCGGTGAGTGTATATATTAGATATATTATTGATATTTTTATGTTCCTGTTTCTTAAGTTCCCTCTGTTATTGAGAAAGAAACACGTCAGGTTTGGCAAGTGATGAATGCAGAAGATGTTTAAGGGGAAGAGATTGTGTTAAGATGGCACATCCTGAGAAGATACTGGGAATGTACTTCTTGCACAACCCCTTGGTGCCCTGACGTAGGTCGGACTCTTTCCTCAGCTCTTAAGCAGTTGAGAGGCACAGAGAAGAGGCGCTGAGTAACGTGGAGGGGCACTTGTGTTCTGTAGGATCACTGAGCTCTGAGCTTTGGGATGGTCAGGCTCCCCATTTTCTTTTGCATGATACATTTTGTCTTCGATCAGACTCCCCAGGGTATAGTCACACGTTAACATGACTGATTCATCTGACCGCAGCTTACAGTAATCCATGTACGTACTGTAGAAATAACCCCCCCCCCCCCCATTTACTTGATCACTGCTTTTATGATAGTCCTGTATCTGTAATGGTGTGCTATTAGCTTACATACACATCCTCCTCCTGTGCTTTAGGAGAAGCCCCACCTCCGTGCTGCCCCATCCTGCTATGCCGTTAATGCAGCAGTCCCGTTAATAATATGGCTGAGCATAGAGGAGCATGTGACCTTGTTCCTCCCTTGGTGTCTTCCACTGTGCTTGTACATATCTAAGGAGGAGACTGAGGGAGGAGCATGGTCAACCCCTTTAACCTTTCTTTAATAAATATCTTAAAAGAATAGCTGTACACTAAATTGTTGAGGGGTACCTCCATGCCATTTAAAACTAAGTTCAATGTCCAATACTCCATTAATGCTGCATATTTTATAAGCATATTATAAGCATTAACTCCCCTGAGGATTCCAGGGAGCAGGATGAAACACGTTGGGAGTATGTTACGGTCCAGGTCAGGCAAGTACCTTAGGAATAAAGGTTTATCTGTATATAGCAGGGTGGGGAACCTTGGCTCTCCAGCTGTTGCAAAACTACAACTCCCATCATGCCTGGGCAGCCATCGCAAAAGATTTGGCTCTCCAGGCATGATGGGAATTGTAGTTTTGCAACAGCTGGAGAGCCAAGGTTCCCTACCCCTGGCATATAGGGTCAACCATCTATACACAATTGGGGACTACATGGACCCTTATACGGACAGATTTATCTGACATATTTTTTGAAGCCAGGGACAGACTATAAATAAGGAACAGGTCATAAAGGAAAAACTGAGATTTCTCCTCTTTTCAAATCCATTCCTGGTTTTGGCTTCCAAAATCTGTCAGATAAATCTCTCTGTGTAAACGCACCATTAGCAAGAGCAATGTGCAAGAAGGGGAGAGAGAGAAGACCCAGTGCATCAATAACCCCTTCTCCCCACATGCCATCTGTATAGTAGTGTGCCTGTGTAACTCCCGTACAACCTACAGCAGGGGTAGGGAACCTTGGCTCTCCAGCTGTTGCAAAACTACAACTCCCATCATGCCTGGACAGCCAAAGCTTTAGCTTTGGCTGTCCAGGCATGATGGGAGTTGTAGTTTTGCAACAGCTGGACAGCTAAGGTTCCCTATCCTTGACCTACAGTAACCCTGCAGCCACATGCACAGCTTCTCCCCTCACCTCTATATGCTGCAACTCACAGGCAAGGTCATGTATATTGTATATTGTTTCTGCCTTATATCCTTCTTCATATGTTCATTACACTGGTAATACTACTAGTACTAATACTGAAATGAGACGTGTGCACTTAATTTTATGCTGCTGCCTACATTAGAACCTTTTTTTTTTCTATTGCCAGGATAATGGCTGTTTTCTGCCAAAAACAGCACCACTCTTGCCTACGGGCTGTGTCTGGTATTACAGCTCACCTTACTGGAGGAACGTTTCATGACCTTTATTGCTTCCCACATGAAAGACATCCTCCCCAGGTCTGTACTGAGGGACTATAAGGGAAAATATTGAAGGCAGACAGAAGACGTCTTTGTTTTTGAGCAGTGAAGCGGGTTACAAAGCTTCAGGAGGTGACGGCATCTGTAATAAGATGCTGAGAGATCTTTCCATGTAAAGGAGTTCAGGGTCGTGGGCATTTTCAGTGCCAGTTTGGGTATTTCTATATAAAGTAGACGAATGGCGGTGGTAATATGCGTACGATTGTCGCCCTATGTGGCAGAACCTTAATTTAGGAGCGTTCCTCTTAGTGCGGTATAAAACATGTCCTGATTGTTAAAGTGGCAGCATTGTGGAGGTCTGTCATTCACAAGTAGGGCGGGATATTCCCTCTTCTAGTATGAAGGGTCCCCAAGGGCCCACCCTTTACCACAGAGAGAGGGCGGACGGAGCAATGATCCTGAAAATTGGCACATCTGTATGATTTGCTTTTTTATTTTCTGCTTCGTGAACTTTTATTTGCAAATCCTAACCCTCCGCACCCACCCCCCATCTTAACCTCCTTATCTTCCCCCCCCGGGACCCCTTTTCTGTGACGGATTGTCCACTTCCTCCGGGATAATCTGTAATTTGGGGTTTGGTAAAATGAAGGGCTGCAGCTAATTCCTTATTGGAGAAAATCAGCAGCATTGTGCTGCAGGAAGGCCGGGAGGGAGAGGGTTAAAATGAAGGTACTTTTCCTAAATAGATGAGGGGCAGTGAGCAGCAGCAGTGCCTTGTGAATCCATCCTTCTCCTCATCATCTGGGAGGAGGTAGAATATTCAGCATCTTATAAGGAGTGGGGGGGTCAGGGGTAAGGGAGGGGGGCCGGGGCTGAATGGTGGGTGTAATGTTTCTGCTTCCTGCTGTTACTGGTTTGATTTATCCCTAATGAGTTCTCAGCACATGAATGATCACAGCTCTCCGAGGAGCCTGCCCCATAATGCCGCATCCTGGGGCTGCCAGACACCTCCCCGAAGCTGGCAGGATGGATCGAGCTCCAGCTGCACAGCACAGACACATACACAACTCCGAAACACCACTGTATACACCACACAACTGTATATACAGCATCACTATATACACAACTCAACTGTGCATATACATCGGCTGCAGCATCACTGTATACACACAACTGTATATACAGCATCACTATATACACAGCACAACTGTGCATATACAGCGGCCGCAGCATCACTATATACACACAACTGTATATACAGCATCACTATATACACAACTCAACTGTGCATATACAGTGGCCGCTGCATCACTATATACACATAACTGTATATACAGCATCACTATATACACGACACAACTGCGCATATACAGCGGCCTCTGCATCACTATATACACCACACAACTGTATATACAGCATCACTATATACAGTACACAGCACAACTGTGCATATACAGGGGCCACAGCATCACTATATACAGGGGCCAGAGCATCACTATACACACAACACAAATGTATATGCAGCGGCTGCATCGCTATATACACAACACAACTGTGCATATACAGCGGCTAGAGCATCACTATATACACACAACTGTATAAACAGCGGCTGCTGCATTACTATATACACAACACAACTGTATATACATCATCACTATATACACAACAAAACTGTGCTTATACAGTGGCCAAAGCATCACTATATACACACAACTGTATATACAGGGGCCAGAGCATTACTATATACACATACCTGTATATACAGCAGCTGCTGCATCACTGTACACACAACACAACTGGATATACAGCAGCCGATGTATCACTATATACACACAACTGTATATACAGCGGCCGGTGCATCATTATATACATACAACACAACTGTATATACAGCAGCCAATGCATCACTATATACACACAACTATATACAGCGGCCGGTGCATCATTATACACACAACACAACTGGATATACAGCAGCCGATGTATCACTATATTCACACAACTATATACAGCGGTCGGTGCATCATTATATACATACAACACAACTGTATATACAGCAGCCAATGCATCACTATATACACACAACTGTATATACAGCGGCCGGTGCATCATTATACACACAACACAACTGTATATACAGCAGCCGATGTATCACTATATTCACACAACTATATACAGCGGTCGGTGCATCATTATATACATACAACGCAACTGTATATACAGCAGCCGATGCATCACTATATACACACAACTGTATATACAGCAGCCGGTGCATCATTATATACATACCACACAACTGTATATACAGCAGCCGATGTATCACTATATACACACAACTGTATATACAGCGCCCGGTGCATCATTATACACACAACACAACTGGATATACAGCAGCCGATGTATCACTATATTCACACAACTATATACAGCGGTCGGTGCATCATTATATACATACAACACAACTGTATATACAGCAGCCAATGCATCACTATATACACACAACTGTATATACAGCGGCCGGTGCATCATTATACACACAACACAACTGTATATACAGCAGCCGATGTATCACTATATTCACACAACTATATACAGCGGTCGGTGCATCATTATATACATACAACGCAACTGTATATACAGCAGCCGATGCATCACTATATACACACAACTGTATATACAGCAGCCGGTGCATCATTATATACATACCACACAACTGTATATACAGCAGCCGATGCATCACTATATACGCACAACTGTATATACAGCAGCCGGTGCATCATTATATACACACAACTGTATATACAGCAGCCGATGTATCACTATATACACAGAACTGTATATACAGCGGCTGGTGATTCATTATATACATACAACACAACTGTATATACAGCAGGCAGTGCATTTGAACAGTAATATAGGTATATACACAGTGTCTACTCATTTCATACAACTTGTGCGGTGTTCCTGCTGTACAGTGGCTGGTACCTATCAAAAGCAGTACAAGGAGGGACAACCAGTGAAAAGGTGACTGTTATGTTTCACTGGCGCATGTGGGAGGGGAAGCTATCCTTTCTGGTCCAATCCCAAATAAGAACCCCTGTAGCATACATGTCAGATCACAAAGGGCATCAGAAACACCCACCTCTCCCACCATGGGTTACATCCTGTAAACCAGCCCCCAATGCCAACCTGTTCAGCCCAGGTAAGTATGTCATTGGCATAGCAGAGAGGAGGGGACTTATAGGTAAGTGCTATTCTGTGATCGACCAGAGATGTAAGAGGGAGAAAGTCCATTTATATGTACTACTGGAAAGCAGCTCAACTCTGGTCCTGCCTCCTGAAATGTAGAGATGGAGAAATAGTTGTGCACAATGGAGGGGACCCTCCCTCAGGGGCTACTTTTATTGCAAGTAGATGTATGCTATAAAGGATCTGCTGCTGACCTCTTGGTGCCAGATATCACAAGGCATCAGTGTATGCCAAGGACCTGCTGCTAGAGTACCCCACCCAAATTATACCTGGGTATAGTTTGGCCTAGACCAGGGTATAAAATAGCCTAGGCCAGAGTATACCCCGGGGTATAAAAGAGCCTAGGCCAAACTATACCCCTGCCAGATGCAGCTGGCAGGATATGTACCCCTAATACTGTCTGTCTGAGTTATCGACGTGGTGCTCTGCCAAAGTCAGTAGCATGCTGATGGAATAGGTGAATGAAAAGCGGCACTCACCGTGTGATCAGTTCAATTTATTATTTCTTTATTTTGCCTTGCCGTGACATGCGAGGGATCTACAGATAGTGGGTGCGTTTCACAAAAGTTGACGGCCGTTTCATACTACTGCGCTTCTTCTGGCCTTGTGTACCATGGTGAGTGCCGCTTTTTATTTACCTACTGCTTATCACCAATCTTAAATAGAGCTATCCAAGTTAGCAGCAGCCAGTGAAGAGGCTGGAGAGTGAGGATGATATGAGAACACCTTTAGCATCTTTAGCTGTAGTATTTGACATAAAATGTTATAGTTGTCCAGTTGGGGGGGTGAGGGTATGTTGCTTTAACATTAGTTGCATCATGAGGCCTACTTTCCAAAAAATTCTGAGTAAAATATTAGAGTGCCTGTCAAAAAAAAAGTCACTGGGATGTGTCAAAGTTTTTGATCAGTAGGGGTCTCAGCTCAGGAGAATGAGTCGGGAGAAAAGTGCAGCGATCTCCGTCTAGGCAGCTTTATTGTAAGTCTATGGAGCCACCTGGACAGACATGACTGATGCCGGGAAGGTGCAGCACCCTGCTTCTGTCTGCTGTTCCCCTCTCGTTTTCCTGATCGAGGGGGTCTCGGCAGAGAAATCTCCATCAATTAAAACTTTCAGGTACTCTTTAAAATGAACAGCAGAGTTCAAGAATTCAACAATCTGCTGTTATGTTTCCATAGGGCAGGAGAAGCTGAGGAAGAAGGTGGTTTTCTTACCTTCATCTTCACACCCGTTTCCTGCAATGTTTTGAATTATTGTTATGCTAATTAGGTAGTTGGGTACACTGGAGGTGTACTGGAATATTCATACTGCAGAGCGCTTACTCTATATTTATGAATAGGTACAGGTAAGTGAGTGCAGCAAGGGCTGTAGCCCCGCCTCCAGTGCCCCAAACCACCTCATTAACCTGAGGATGAAGGTAAGGAAACTATCTTCTTCCTCCGTGTCTCCTGCCCTATGAGAACATAACAGCAGGTTAGACTCTTCTAACCTGCTGTTAGTTTCCCTTTAAACCCATTACATAGAGTGTTTTGGTTTGTGATATTTATTGGAGTCCTGTGTAAAACGTGTTAACGTGTTTGTATAGTCGATACAAATAACCTCTCCTACAAACGGAAATAAACTATCCCTCTAGTGCAGGTATAGGGAGGTACAGCCCATGTTTTCCTTGCAGCCCTAGGCCGCTCAGTAGTGATGTTTCAGCATCATGCCTGGGCAGCCCAACCAAATGGGAATTGAAGTTTTAAAACAGCTGAAGGGCCGAAGTTTCCTCATCCTGCTCTAGTGCCACCTAGTGGTAACAACTGTCCTGGAAATATGATCCATAAAAAAGACTTGAAATGTCACTACTAGCGTTGAGCCGTCTTGCCCAACTGTTTGGGTTTAGCAACGTTCTCTGAACCTGAACACTCTTAGACTCCCGGAGGTTGGAGAAGCTCTGCTATACCCATGTCCGTTACCCATGAAGACCAGGAGCCATATTTCATCATGCTTATTTATTTAAAATATTTTATCTTACAAATATTTTATATACATTGTGTTTATCGCTCACTTATTTACACGAGCCGTTCCGGTGGAGAAAGTCCTGTAGTGCTTGCGGAGGAGCACCGCCCTGTCTATGTCCCTGCGGTCCTCTGGGCTGATCCGTCTCCATTTTATTACAGAGCAAAGGATTACACAGATTTTGCCCAACCCCAGGCTTGAGGTAAACATGTATACGGGTATAAAAAAAAAAAACATCCCTGTTTTATATTACTTTTGCTTTTTTTACACATTAGGAATAATAAAAAAAAATAATAATTTGGGTTTACTTTGCATTCTTGAAACGTCTCATTGCTTCTTGTGAACCGGTTCTATATGGGATATATAAAACCTCATAGACAATGGCTGATTTTTATTGTCACCACTTCACCGAAATCTGAAGCCTGTATTATAAGAAATAGTCAAGCGTTTGTGCAAGAAGTTATCAGTGGTGCCAGTCACATAGGATCCATATATACTGTATGGGGGAGATTTATCAAACATGGTATAAAGTGAAACTGGCTCAGTTTCCCCCAGCAACCAATCAGATTTAATTTTCCAAAGAGTCTGTATGGAATGAAAAGTGGAATCTGATTGGTTGCTAGGGGCAACTGAGCCAGTTTCACTTTACAGCACTTTACAGCATGTGTGATAAATCTCCCCCTATGTGCCTATATATAGTACGTCACATTATTTCTAGTGAACTCATTTTTCAGTGTATATACAGATAAAAGCAACTCAAAAAGTTCTGAGGTCCAGAATCACGTCACATCTTCTATAGTCCAGAACTGGATTCATGGCTTTATAGGTCTCCGGGCCCATATCCACATTGCGTGCTTGCTAGTGATCTAATGTATAGATTCCAGTAGCAACCAGCAGAATTATGAATACAGCTCTGGGCTATAATATAGATATAATTTGTGTTCAGCACTGAAGAAGATACCTAGATATATAAACTGTAAAATGATGTTCAATGGTGAGCATAGGCTGCAATGCTGTGTCGCTAAAGCACCCCTTTATGGAATACAGACTGATGTAGTGGATGCAGACTTCCTGTATATTTGGATCATTTCATTGGTATTAGTGTACATAGAGTTGCCTTATTAAGATGGTGCAGGCACGGCCGCTGGGCATGCTCAGTGTAGGCCATTTAATATGTCTTCCCTGCATTGCTCCAGAGTAGTAGTTGAATATGTAGTCCACACTGTAGACTTTGCTTGTAATGCATTGTTGCTGGTTGTGTTGGTAACACTGTAATAGATCACCACCGGGATGCTCTCCTGACGCCCGGCTGTGCTGAAGGTGCTAGAAGAGTGGCTTCTATGGAGACTACAGAAGGTCATATGCCCCAGCAGTGGTTGGAGGTGGTGCAGTCCTCGCAGTAGAGCTGTAGTAGTAGGGAGAACCTAGGAGGCAAAATGGATATTTGTCAACAGGGTAGCATGTATAATAAAGCATCACTGTCATAACAATGCTTGGTAACATCCACAGAATGGGTAGAATAATGGCTGCCCATGTGCACCCAGCTTTGTTCATAAGGGGTTACAAATTTACTGCAGTCTTGGTGAACAATCCAGTGGTCAGATCCCCACCGATCTGCAAGTTATCCCCTAACCCGATTATAAGAAATAACTTGTTGAAATGAGAATACCCCTTTAAGTCCATTTTTTACCAAGTCTGTAAATGGGGTACTCCAGTGAAAATCTTTCTTTCGAATCAACTTGTTTCAGAAAGTTTTATATACATTTGTAATTTACTTTTATTTAAAAATCTCAAGTATTTCCATACTTATCAGCTGTCGTATGCCCTACAGGAAGTGGTGTTTTCTTTTCAGCCTGACACAGTGCTCTCTGCTGCCACCTCTGTCAATGTTAGGAACTGTCCAGAGCAGGAGAGGTTTTCTATGGGGATTTGCTACTGCTCTGGACAGTTCCTGACATGGACAGAGATGTCAGCACTGTGTCAAGACTGGAAAAAAAACACACCATTTCCTGCAAGGCATATAGCAGCTGATAAGTACTGGAAGACTTGGAATTTTTAAATAGAAGTAAATTACAAATCTATATAACTTTCTGAAACCAGTGGATTTGAAAGAAAAAAGATTTTCACTGGAGTACCCCTTTAAGTTTCCATTTATGTTGGATATAGTTGAGTCTGCGTGGTTGAACCCCTGCAGATCAGATACATATCATCTATCCTGTGACTATATGTTGGGATAAGTCCTATAAAGGGGGTTTTTGCAGATAAAAATGGACTTCTTTTCTTCCAGAATCAGCACTTGACCTGTGTGTGGTATTGTATCTTAACAATTCATTTGAATGTGGTTTAGCTGTAACACCAAACACAGTCTACGGTGGCGCTGTTTCTAGAAGAAAAAAAAAAGTTTAATCCCCAGAGAAAGAGGAAAGTATATAATATAGCATGTAGCACCCTCTCTCTGATTGTCACCCCCTGTAGTCTAGGGGTCCTCCTAGCTTTAGGTGAAGGGGGAGCCTTCTGGTTAGGGGGGCTAGCAGATCCTCAGCCTCCTGCAGTCCACTGCTGTAAGTGGCAAGAGGTGAACATGTTGGGAATGATTGTACGTGGCTTAATACGATGTCTCTTTTGTGAATGAGTGCAGAGAAAATCCTATTATATTTAATGTACTCACTTAGAAGGCTGGAGCCGGGGAAGCGCCAACTGTCTCCATATGCTGCATAGGCCCCATGGCTATAAGTATTACCAGAGTAATCGCTTCCTGCTGAGAAAACAAGAACTGTCAGGTCAGATGGAACAAAAGTAGTAACATCTCACCCAGAGCATGGCAGCTAACACCGTCCTCGTAGCCCCCTCCCGCACACACATAGCCACGCTAGGACAGACCTCCGCTGCCACTGCAAATTATTATCCCATACAGAATAAAATGTGATCATACATCTACAAAGACAGAGCACCTTCTCCCCTACCATCCAGTTCATTTACACACAGGTTAGAGCTAGGATAGTAACTAAATCAGATTTATAGCATATCCACCTTGTAACGTGCCATACAACCATCACCATCTTACTAAATGACTGCATTAACCAAGACCCTGCTAGTGCCGCACACAAATTTATGGCGCCATCTGGTAGACAACACGGACAGGATTTTCGGAAGATGTATATGTTAAAGGGGCTGTAAAGACATAGCCGTTTTCTTCTAAAAACAGCACCACACCTGACCACAGGTTGTGTCTGGTATTGCAGCTGAGCTCCAGTATGGCACTGTCGCACAGCCTGTGGCACTGTTTTGCAGCCATGTTTTTCTAATCCTGGACAACTCCTTTAAAGACCACCTGTCCTCACATGCTGCCCGAATGACAAGTCTTTAGAGTGGTCCCAGGATGATTCCCCACACTCTACCGGCCTGGCTTTATAGGTGTCTGCCTATACCCAAACAGGAAGAGATCTATTATTCAAGACTGATGGCGGAGGGAGAAGGTGATGTCAAAATTTGATCAGTCAAGGTTTGAGTGTTCAGACCCCCATATTCTTAAAGGGGTTATCCAGTGCTACAAAAATATGGCCACTTTCTTTCAGAGACCGCACGACTCTTGTCTCCAGTTCAGGTACCCTTTGCAATTTAGCTCCATTCACTTCAATGGAACTGAGGAGCAAAACCCCACCCAAGCTGGAGACAAGAGGGGTGCTGTCTCTGGAAAAAAGTGACCATGTTTTTGCTGGATAACAACCCCTTTAAGATAGGCGGGAAAAGCACGTAGCTGTGCGATTCTCTCTTCCATCTGCTGTGATCTCTGTCTCTCCGCTCCATAGACTAGAATGGAGCTTCTCTCTCACAGCCAGACATTTGGGTTGCTTCCTATAGGGCTAAGCCATATACAGTAGTGGGTAGAATTTGAATGCAACGTGTTATAAATCACATTTTTTGACCAACTGGGATGATGGGGCCGAGAATTCCACCTGCTATGGCGATAATCATAAAAATATGATGGCCCAACATTAGTGTGAAGCAGGTTCAGCAGCGTTCTCCGAACCCAAATACTCTGCATTTGACTCCCGGCTTCTGGAGAATTTGGATGCAGCCCAAGGGAGTCCTGGAAAATATGGATACAGCCATAGGCTAGATTCACATTATGTAAAAACAACGGCCATATTTCATAACGGCCATTGTGCAAAAAAACTGCTGTTATTTCTCAAACCACGGCTGGTGTTATGAAATACGGCCGTTGTTTTTATATAGCGTGCACCTAGCCTATGTTTTTTCTGGCAGCACTAGGGTAGCATCGAGCTTCTCCAGCCGCCAGCGTCAGATTTGCAGAACGTCGCCGAACCCAAACACTTCGGCAACTCCGCTATCCAACATCTTTTCCTCTCACAATGACCCACTCCTTCCCGTCTCTAATGAAAAAAAAATCTAGAAGGATCTAATCCCTATAGGGCCATCTATATTGTCGGACGGTATCAGACCATAAGCCACAAGGTGTCTTAAATGGAGCTTAAATGTGAACGCACCACAAAGGCCGCGCATCATTGTGTGCGGGATGGCTGCAATGAGTCACGGGTCGGCCATTATCATCCTGGCATTTCAGGGGGGACCTTTTATACTGGCGGTACTAGATAATTTGTCCTCTTTGTGCATGTATGGGCATGTAGATTACAGGCTGTTGGGAACAAATCCGTCTCTCGCACACACAGTTAAAATATAACTGCTCTTTTTTATTTATCTTGACCAATCTCATTTCACGCTCCAGGAGAGGAAGGAGGGTGTGCACGCGGGTGTGGGGAGCCGGGGAGGGGGGGTAGAAGTACTTTATATTTTTAACGCTGCATTAAGCGCGTCTCCGTGGTAACACAGTAACACGCTGGCTCAGCAGGTTACGGAGCTGTGAGCCGAGTGGGTGGGGGACCCGGGGTTCTGCATTTCTTTTTTTCATTTAAATGTACCTGCAAAGGTCACCCGGGGTCAACCCCTCCAAAAACATATCCTAATTTATAAACTGTGGTGACTCGGCCTGGTTTACACATATGTTTTATCCCCGTGTCCTCCTGGGAAAGGCATTAACTGCGTCGGGGACTGATACATTAAAGGAATTCCAAATGAACAAGATCCGAAATGAACCGAGCGTTTGGATCCGCAATAAATCCCTCTTCTAACATTAAAGTCATCGGATGACGGATTGGGACAAGTGATGCACAAAAAGTAACCATTACCGGTGACTGTACTGTAGATGCGTAACCGATCTGTCCTTTCCCTCCATTGGCTTTAATGGGAAGGAGAAATACATGATGTTTGGGAGCTGATTTTTTTTATGGACATATATATTAATACTATGAGATTTCATATATATATATATATATATATATATATATATATATATACACACACACACACACACACACACACACACACATACATACACTGTGATTGGCATTGTTATGGGGGCACTGTGGAACCCCAGTGCCATGTTACCCCTAGACCAAATCCTGTGTCAAAGGACAACTAGCCATACTGTATAAAAAGACATTGATTACATACCGGCAACCATTCCAGCAATGGCGGATGAGGCATAGTTTCCTTGCCCGCTGGGTATGTGTGGTGGGTACCCTGGTAGTGTGGATCCTACAACATCACGCCCTGGAAAAGAATTGGCAATTATTGTTATGCCCGATATCCTTATACAATGTGTAGAGTTTTTGGCCTCAGGTATAAAACAATCTTCATAAATAATAGTTGATTTGTAACTATGGGTTATAAGGACATATGTAAGGATGTGGAGCTCTGTCTCAGAAAACAAAGCTCTGACATATATATATAATATATATATATATATATATAATATATATATATATATATATATATATAAAACACATATACTGACGGGCTTGTCTGGTGACCACAACCTAGGCCCGGATTCCCTATTTGAGTATATGGGCATCTATGAGCCAGACAAAGATGTTGGACATGCACAGCTCAATATCAATGATGGGTGCTAAATGGTAAGTATATAAACCAATATACCTATACCAAAGAAAAAGCTATGCCAAATTTATATACCATAGCACACCAAAGAGTATGATAAATAAAAGTACTTTATTATGACAGGTATAATGTTAAAAGTCAATGATCCCACAAACTTAAAAACAATTAAAAACATATAACACACATGGGGGTACCCAGTATGGTACCAACCACAATGACACCCCAGTCTGGGTATATCGCACACCCTGTACAAATAAAGTGCACGTGCATCACCACCCTGTTGCTTGTATACTCATGGTGACATCTTATTACTTGGTCTGGTTTTCACTTCATTCCTTCTAAACAACCCTTTCCTCATCTATTGTTTACAGTGCTTATTTCGTTAGTATTGTGGATTGTTTGTGTAAACTAGGACTTATAATTGGTTATTTATACATTGCACGTGCACTTTATTTGTACAGGGTGTGTGATATACCCAGACTGGGGTGTCATTGTGGGTGGTACCATACCGGGTACCCCCATGTGTGTGTTATATTTTTAATTGTTTTTAAGTTTGTGGGATTATTGACTTCTAACATTGTACCTGTCATAATAAAGTACTTTTATTTATCATACTCTTTGGTGTGCTATGGTATATAAATTTGGCATAGCTTTTTCTTTGGTATTTTCTACGAACCAGAACGAAAATTAAAGATATGGGTTGCAATACAGTGGCATTTAAGCCTTTTTATTAGAGATGAGCAAACTTTACAGTAATATCGGTATTTGATTTCTTCAGTCTGGAGAAGATGGATGCAACCCCCAGGCCTGCCTGGAAACATGAATACAGCCTATGGCTGGAGGGACGCAGGTTGTGCACCCAAGTCCTACAAAATTCTACAGCGATTAAAGGCTGTATCCATGATTTCTGGACTCCTTGGGGCTGCATCTAACTTCTTTAGCCATCAGTAATCAAAAGCGAAACAATTTATTTACAATAGTTTGACATAAATAATATGCATATTTGGTACTTCTGCGAATAAAGTATTCCTTATACTGCACTACTGTTGCCTGAAAATAAATTACACATTAGGCTGAGTTCACACTATTTTTCTTGCAATGTTTTTTCATCCGTTTTTACAAAAAAAAGGATGGAAAAGCCGTAGCAATTGTGTGCATTAGTTTTGATCCGTTTTTCCATTGACTTCCATTATAAATAAAAAGGAAGCTGATCTTATTTTTGTGTATGTTTAAAAAAAAACATGCATTTTGATCCGTCTCTTTTTAATATGAAAGTCAATGGAAAAAACGTCTCAAAACGGATGCACACAATTGCATGTTTTTCCTTCCGTTTTTTTTTTCTTTTCCAAAAACGGATGAAAAAAAACGGATTGCAAAAACGTAGTGTGAACCCAGCCTTAGCTGTGTTTTTCCCAACCCCCACCAAAAAAAGATTGACCAATAAATCATATATATTCCAAAATGGGACCAATAAACACTACAACCCATCCCTCCCAACCCAAAAAATTATTATTAACCCTTGATGACTGCCGACTATCTCTTGACGGCACGTGGTGTGGTATGGGCTGGATTGAAGGAACCTTTGATTCTTCACATTTAACCCTTTTGTCGATGCAGTCCATGACTGCAGCGTGATAAAACGAGGATTGCCCGCTCTGATTGGGTCACCAAGTTTTCCAACGACCCGATCAGACATCTGAGAATCGCTCCACAGTCATCCCTGGGGACCTGGAAAGGACCCCAGGACGGGCTGTCTGATGAGTCTGCTGCAGAGGCACCATAAGGGTAACCCTAGCAGGAATAAACAGGAATAGATAATACATTATAACTATGAAATAAATGTGTAAAGAAAGAAATGTAACAAACTAATAAAGTAAAAAAAAAAATTATGGAAAATTTATTTTAAAAAGTGATTTAGTGTATAAAGAACATTTTATACGGCACACATTACATTAAACCACTTCTTTATATTCATGTCATAAACGAAAAGTTTACATAGTGATTTATAAACCAGCAAGTAATTACAATTTTGTCTGCTCAAACATGGGGAGGCAAAAATTGAAGAAAAAAAAATGCCCATTAAAGGGGAACTCCAGCTAAAAATATTTCAAATTTACTGGTGTCAGAAAGTTATACAATAATGTAAATTACTTCTATTTAATAATGTCAAGTCTTCCAGTACTTATCAGCTGCTGTATGTCCTGCATTAAGTGGTATGTTCTTTCCTGTCTCACGCTGTGCTCTCTGCTGCCACCTCTGTCCATGTCAAGAACTGTCCAAAGCAGAAGCAAATCTACATAGACAACCTCTCCTGCTCTGGACAGTTCCTGACATGGACAGAGGTGACAGCAGAGAGCACTGTGTCAGACTGGAAAGAATACACCACTTCCTGCAGAACATACAGCAGCTGATACCAGTTGATTTTAAAGAACTTTTTTTGCTGCAGTACCCCCTTTAAGGTATTTTCAGTCCTGGCCATAAAGGGGCTAATAAAGACAATTATTGTGAAATACTAATAAGTAAAAACTCAAACAATCTGGTATCACTGCCTTTATACTGACTCATAGAGTAAACTTAAATTGATATTTTTACTGCATGTAATGTGGGGTGGGACTAAGAACAATGATGGGATTCCTTTTTTTATTGCAGACCCTCAAAAAACCCAAACACATAATAAAAACAAACAGTAAATTTAAAAGAAAATTATATTTATAAAATCATTTTGTAGGTAAAACTGAAAAGCATTATTCTTATGACTATGGCACCTATGATCATACCTGTAACTGTGTGACTGGTGAACTGCCCGTACACGGAGGCTGCATGGGAAAACGCACTGAATGCCGGAGCAGCCCCCACTGCTGCCGCCGATCCGATCGGCTGCAGATCCAGGAAAGTGGGACTACAAAGCGATGGTGGGGTGGAGCTAATGCTGGAGCTATCTGATATCTCTTGCTTAATGGCGAATGATGACAGTTCTGCGATGGAGGAATGAAATGGAGATGGAAGGGTTAAAATGAAGAAGAACGGAAAACTTGAAATGCAATAAGCGATGGAAAAAAATGAATGCAAGGGATTTTTAAGATCAGATACATGAGACTGATATGGTTCTGCCATGGTACATGCAATAGTTTTATATATACAACATGGTGGTGGCGGACCCATGTTATTTCATCTATGGCGTATTCCAATTTCATGCCCGTGAATAGCGTATATCTAACATAGAAACATAGAAGACTGTTCACAAACAATCTGTCCATCTAGTCTGCCCGTTTAGTATTTCCTTTCTTACATTCACTTACTGTAGATTTACCTACTACTTTGTTCCAAGCATCTACTACTCTTTTAGTGAAGTAATGTTTTCTGTATAAATACTCAGGCTACTAATGGAAGTTTCACACAGAAATTCCCATACAATCCCTGTTTAGGACACCTCCACGTTAGGCGCAGATATCATTGATGGGCGTTGCAGGTGTCTTTTTTTGCAGCCACCAAAGGATAAAGAATACAACTGTATCCGCCAACCAGGTATGTGCCCGATTTAAAGGTTTCCTCTACTTTGGACAGTCCCTTTTTGTTACAAATTTCCCTGCCCATCACAGCGATCAGCTGGAATCTGGACAGGAAGTCAGGGCTCAATTGGTCTGCAGCGCCACCACAGGTGAAATAAAGCATTACACCGTCCAAAGAATGTAATAGGCCGTACATGTAATACAGGGATATGCTGGATACTGTAGAATATTAAAAAAAACAACCTTTGAACCTGTATTTTCTCTATGGACAGCCCCTTTAAAGGGGTTATCCAGTGCTACAAAAACATGGCCACTTTCTTTCAGAGACAACATGACTCTTGTCTCCAGATCAGGTGCGGTTTGCAATTAAGCTCCATTTACTTCAATGGAACTGAGCAGCAAAACCTGCACCCAAACTGGAGACAAGAGTGTCTGGAAGAAAGTGGCCATGTTTTTGTAGTGCTGGATAACCCCTTTAAGTATTGATTTTACAGAGTTGTAAATGTCAGAACCCTGTTCTATGCCTGGTTGACCAGTCCACCTACCTGTCAGAGCGGAGTAGCCCTGGTGTGCGGAGAGATTTCTACCCAGAGCAGCACTGGAAGACGTTAGAGCAGATTTTCCATCATCCATCGTGCTGTTTAGCAGCGGTAGCGGATACAGAGCCTGAAACCGAAGTCACAGATAGTGGTTACTGACCTGAGTTACGTAATGGGATAATATATGTGTATATCTAGTGTTAGCCGGTTATACTGCTCCAGCATTGCCTGCAGCTCAGGAGAATGAGGTACAAGACAGTGATAATAATGTCAGTGCGAAACATGAACCATAACATCGAAAAAAATAGAATGCAACCTGTATACATTCAGATTAATGATGGTATACACTCCATTAAATAGAGATAGTAGTAGTATCAGGATAGTGAGCTAAGTAAAAGCATGCTATACTTGTGGGGTTTAAGGTGAAGTTGTAATATATATATATATATATATATATATATATATATATATATATATAATGTCTGTATCACTCACTTGTTCAGCTTTGCTGTGACTGGCGGAGGGATACGATTCAGGAAAGTGTTGTCTCTGAAATGGGCACTCCAGGCCGTCCATAGGGTGCTGAATATAAGCTTCTGTCCGCATCTGTTTCCGGCTGAGACCCCCACTGCCCTGAGAGTCTATGCTGAGTCTGCAGCTGTCCTGATCACCTGGGAACACCAAAAGAAACTTCAATGTAGTTACCTCTGTAACCCATGTGCTGTACTTGTACTTTACTAATTAGTAATCCCTTTTCTATATGTTCCCTGATGAAACTATTATTACCAGATGGATAAAACACGTTGGAAAACGAATTTTTTTTTAAATTATCTACACGCTGCTATTAAATGGATTGTTTAGCTGTGAGCCCTTAGACAGGGACAAGTGTCCCTGTCTGATGTCTGTGATTCTGCCCTTATGATATTAGGGCCCTATTACATGGGGCGACAATTTGCCCAATCAGGCAGAACCGGATAGATCTCGTCCTGTGTAATAAAGACAGTGATCAGCTGAGGAACTCTATGTAGGGATTCCCTTGGGATTGTCAGGAGAAGGACAGCCTTCAGTTTGGGGTCATCCTTATCAGGACCATAATTCCAATACAGCAGGGTCTTTTGGGCAAGATGGGTCAAGAACCAAATTGGGACTATCTTTGTTATTTATAATTTTTTTGTCTTCTAGCCAGAATATGTGATTGACTATACCTTTATCTGCTGTCTATGTATATTATATAAGGTAATTAATCACAGTTTTGTCTTTGGTATAGTTTTTCCTAGGTGAGTACAATGAATTGTTGGGCCTCACACAATCGCTGAAGGTCTTTGGCTACCCTCTTAAACTTCTTTATATCAGGTTAAATCTGTGTATTATCATTACATGCATATATATATTTCTCCCATTAGCTCCTAGAAAAGTCTATACAAGTTTATGGAACATAGAGTTATATATATGGCAAGGAATTATACTCACTGTCATCCAGCTTTCGTTTACCCTCTGTTGTTGGCTGAGAGATCCCTAACAGACCACTGATAGAGTAAGTGGATCCCAGGGAGTCTGAGTGCGGAGACTCAGGAGGTGTCACGGCCGAGCTTGGAACTAGGATGAAAAAATACAATATAGCCAAAAGGTAAGGTTTCCTCTTATGTATATGTATTAGCCAATATATACAGTACACTAACAACCACCAGCATTAATGACTTGGAATGTTTCCTTATATATAATAATAGTTTGCTAAATGACTGTATTTGCAAAAATATATAACTTGACGAGTCCTACAAGTATAACTATATTAGTTGAGATGAGAATACTCCTTTAAGAGCTATAGAGGCCGGGCTGAGCTACAACATTCAGTTTCCTCCACTCCCGCTCAGGATTGATGTCTTAGGTTTGGCTTCAAGCTCTGAACATGGCAAGAAGGGGTGGGGGAGGGAGGAGGTTGCATGTTGTAGCTCAGCCCGGTCTCCATGACTCTTTAAAAACATGGTTTTATTACTTTGCAAACGGCCATCAGCTAAGAGAGAGGTATCAATGTTCTCCCCATCACCTCTGCATTTCCGAGCATGATATAGAGGTAACAGATTTCCTTTAAATGGCTGATGCCAGGAATAGGTAAGATAGGTTGGTAATTTATGAGTTATAAGCTATGTAGTTAGCACTTACTTAGAGAATGTCCGGGGCTTAGAGACTTTACACAGCTCTCCATGGGCAGATTAAACAACTGCTGGACCTTTGTACGGATTATTCTATAAAGAGTAAAAGAGAAAAAGATGGAGAAACGTAGAGTGAAACCGTCAACCGTAATGGGCAGGGGCTTAATAAAGCTTTCCTTCACTTTGGGTAGATGCCCTGGTCAAAGCAGAGTAGGTTGTTGGTGCCCCTTCTACCTTGGCATTCTACTCTGGGGTGTATGATCTGCCAGCCTCCTTAGCTGTGCCTGATAGAGGCACAATGGTGGGTTGGCACCCCTGATAGAGGCACCATGGGTTGTTGGCACCCCTGATAGAGGCACCATGGGTTGTTGGCACCCCTGATAGAGGCACTATAGTTTGTTGGCACCTCTGATAGAGGCACAATGGTGTGTTGGCACCCCTGATAGAGGCACAATGGTGTGTTGGCACCCCTGATAGAGGCACCATGGGTTGTTGGCACCCCTGATAGAGGCACTATAGTTTGTTGGCACCTCTGATAGAGGCACAATGGTTTGTTGGCACCTCTGATAGAGGCACCATGGTTTGTTGGCACCCATTATAGAGGCACAATGGTGTGTTGGCACCCCTGATAGAGGCACCATGGGTTGTTGGCACCTCTGATAGTTGCACAATGGTGTGTTGGCACCCCTGATAGAGGCACTATAGTTTGTTGGCACCCATGATAGTGGCACAATGATTTGCTGGCACCCCTGATAGCAACACAATGGTTTGTTGGCACCCTTGATAGAGGGAAAATGGTTTGTTGGCACCCCTGATAGAGGCACTATAGTGTGTTAGCACCCCTGATAGAGGCACAATGGTTTGTTGGCACACTGATAGAGGCACTATGGTTTGTTGGCACCCCTGCTAGAGGCACTATGGTTTGTTGGCACCCCTGATAGAGGGACATTGGTTTGTTGGCACCGCTGATATAGGCACTATGGTTTGTTGGCACCCTGATGATACCCCTCATGTATCTCCCCGTATGCTCATGGTTGCCATGTAGGAATTGTACTGTATTGTCAGTCAGCATAGACTAGTATTTGCCATTCTCTGCTGTTACCTGTTGATGGAGCTGACACTGGGCACGGTGTCGTTGTCGCACACGCCTTCTGCCAACAGCCGATCCCTGATCTCCCAGGCAAACATGGTGGGATTTTGTCTCTTGTAATCTCCAATCTTCTCTACTACTTTGGGAGTGGCAACTTTAGGCTTGGAACCACCGATGACTCCTGGTCTGATACTGCCTGTTTCATAGTACCTACTCCAATACAAAATAAGATATAATTACCCAAAACCAAAAGCATTCATCTTCTCACCATGGTCTATCCATTGGCAACCGAGGCCTAGAATAGGCACCATAGAAGAAGATGAGCAACATTAATTATTTTGCAAAGGTTTGCCTGATGTAGACATATTGTTAGACATATAGAATAATTAAAAGATCAAAATTAGACACTGGTTTACTGATCTAACCCATTTTTTACAGATTTGTAAATTCTTAAAAAACTAATTCTTCCAGTGCTTATCAGCTACTGTATGTCCTTCAGGAAGTGCTGTATTCTTTCTAGTCTGACACAGTGCTCTCTGCTGCCACCTCTGTCCATGTCAGGAACTGTCCAAAGCAGTAAAAATCATCATAGAAAAACTCTTCTGCTCTGGACAGTTCCTGACATGGACAGAGGTGGCAGCAGAGAACAGTGTCAGACTAGAAAGAATACAGCACTTCCTGCAGGACATAGAGCAGCTGATAAGTACTATATATATATTTATTCTGTAAGGCTGTTCTAGCTCATTGCCTTACAAATGGCCAGCATCCAGTGACAAGAGGCGCAAACAACAGGGTGGGATGTATATATGTGGGAGTCTCTATGTAAGTTGATGATCACAAAGACATAAGATAAAGTTGTTTACAGGGCGAGTGTCTGGCCTATTGTAAGAAGCATCGGAGTCCTCCCACCACTCTGTGACTACACACTAAATGTCTGTGACTACAAATGCAATTATGTCTATTTATGACCCAATTAAAGCTCTATAAAGAGCCGCCATATCAATAACCATTTACTGCATCCGTCACATTCAATGAAACAGGGGCAGGTTTTACCGAATCAACAGGGTGGGCATGAACCAGGGGTAAAGACCCCTAACTCCATCTAAGAAAGTCATATTGACAGATAGCATATTCATTGGCGTCATTGTGTATTATACAAACTAAAGCAGCCCATATGTCATATAGCAGTGATGGAGCCATTAGTGGGGGCAGCCATTCACCGACCTCTGACCCTAGAAATTTACCTGTTCTCAGAACACATTAGTGACAGCTAAGATCTGTATCATTTCCATTCACTAGGGGCTAATCTGAAGGACATTTACTACTCGGTAGAAGAGAGTCTCAACCGAAGATGCTAGACATATTCAATGTTTGGCTGACGGCTAATGCTCCAATTCACCCCATACACATGAACACTCGTCTCAGCTGAGCAGTCATGTGTTCAGCACTTCAAATTGAATGTGCCAATCCTTCTCTCCTGAACATTATCTGTTGGGGGAGAATTGTGAGTCCCCCATACACAAATGACCAGTACGCAGCGGTCAGACATGCAGTCTGCCGCCATATTCAACCCTATGAGTGTGATAGCCAAGTACTGCCCTTGTGTCTTTTTATCCCCCTAGAAACAATGGCCATGATCTATATCCAGTTTTGTAGATTAGCAATGGCAATGAGCTGTAATACCAGACGCAGCCCATAGACAAGGGAAGCACTGTTTCTAGAAAAAAGGAAAAAAAGAACCATCGAGTACAACCTCTTTAACCAGGTGATTTATTATCTCCTTAGGGACGTAAATCTAGAGCGTGTATTATAATAGGGAAACATTTTCAAGTAAAGAGAGCTATGTATATTACTATAGACTGATCTTCTGTCTCCTTACCTGCCCAGGATCTTGCTCACACACCCGTGACTGACCCTCAGCTGCCGCGAGATGTCACATGGACGCACACCTTGGTGCGCTAGATCTACAATGCGCTGCCTCACCACCTCTGGAAGGGGGCGCCCATTCACAAAAGCCCCACCTAGTTGATTAAGTCCGCCATGACCTGAAAAAAAAAACAAATGTGTTAGTCTAAAGGTTGTATTGGACCCAGGCCATATATCTGCTTTACCAGACTTTTAAGATAAGAGCAATAAATTGAAAAGCAGGAGCCAGCACCATAGAAGTAAAATTCAGTCCTTTATTATAAATCAAATAAAATATCCTATGCATGGAGTGGACAAGTGAAAATTGGAGGCAGTTCACACATAGGAGGCAAACCAACATGTTTCGGACATGGCTCTTATTCATGGTAACATGGACGACTTCCTATTTTCCCTTGTCTGCTCCATGCATATGATGCTTTAATTGCTTCATGGGTAAAAAAAGGACTGGATTTCAATGCTATGGTGCTGGTTTTTGTAAAATTAGGGAAGGCCTCCATTGTCAGTTTTACTGGTGGGCCCTAGGTTCCCCAGTCCAATACTGGTCATTGCCCTTCCTGTATGACCATGATCACTGTTATGGAAACAACTGTTCGTCTCCATGTAAATGGTAGCTTTAATCTGCATTATGACACTAGCCTTACACTGGCCAACCCTAATCCCCCCTTTCCTCCTTTCCTGCACATCTTCCTTCGGAAAAGTCCATATTACTTCAAAAGACAGGGCCGGAAACAAATCTATGGAGTTGGGGTGATTGTCAGGGATATTTATGGCAGGTTAAAAAAATCCTCATTCGTTGGCTGTACATCTCCCCGTGTAACAGAAGACGTGTAGCCAACAAATGAAGAGAGCAAAGGGCTGCACGAATGATCTAGTGATTGATCCCTGTGATCCTGCCTGCACGATAGTGGCGCCATGTAATAGATTCCGTAAATGAGCACCGATCTATGTGATCAACATTCGCAGCAGTTTGCATGTGTAAATACCAGCCAACAATATTAAGATTATGGTGACAGGAATTTTTAAGAGTAATGGGTTTAACTTGCTTGAGATAAGCAGTGTCTGATAGACGCTTACCCCTGTTCTACAATAGATATAACACATTGTTTGGCCGACTTGAATAGACATGTTTTTTGGGGGAGAAACCGTAGTTTGGTTGACATTTATGTCATCTGCCATGATAGCCTCTTCTCCTTCTCCAGTCTACCACTGACATGTACCATGGATTATGTGTATATATGTAGATAACTATCAACCATTTCACTGTACAGGGGTGTCAACCCGTGGCCTTCCAGCTGTTGCAAAACTACAATTTCCATCATGCCTGGACAGCCAGAGCTTTAGCTTGATGGGAATTGTAGTTTTGCAACAGCTGGAGGGCCTGAGTTTGCTGGTGGTTTAGAACATAGAACCTGGCAATAAGGAGCTGCCCATAGCAACCGTCACTTCCTTCTCTTTCTATACTCCGCTGTTTGGTTGCTATGGACAACTGCGGCCATCTTTACATTATCTTGATCAGTAATAGTAATAGATCCAGCCTAACGTCTCGGGGTGGGGCATAGACCATGGCATACGTGGCATGAATAGAATGAACCGCTGACCTATATGCAGTGAGCTGGCGGGTCCTGTGCAGCCTCTCTCTGTGATGAGCTCTGTGGACAAACGCATTGTTTAGAGACAACAAAACTGAGTTCAATGATATCAAGACAAATGGATGACAAGAGACCCTCACATACGTATTACAGATGAGCGCAACTTGAGCATGGCTGAAGAAGTTGGTTGCAGCCCTAGGGAGTCCAGGAAAACATGGATCTCACCTATGGCCTATGGCTGTATCCATATTTTCCAGGACTCCCTAGGGCTGCATCCAGCTTCTCCAGCCATTTGTAATCAAATACCGAAAGATCGGACTCAAGTTGTGGTCATCTCTAGGCATTATTACATAGCTATAAAGCATAATCATCACTATAGATGTCCTCTGTTCACAAGACTGTCGGAGTTACCAGTAGTCAGACCCCCACCAATCAGCTGGTTATCTCAGTTTCTGTGGATGAGGGATAACCCCTTTAAAACTAACACTTTTTTATTTTACTTAAAGGGGTTGTCCAGGCTAGCTTCTCCTAGAAATAGCACAGCTCTTGTCCTCAGTTTGGGTGTGTTTCTGCAGTTCCACTGAAGTCAATGGAGCTAAATTGTAATACCACACACAACCTGAGATTATCTGGTGGTGCTGTTTTTGCAAAAATAAAAATATTTATTTTTTTCTAAACCTGGATAACCCCTTTAAATGATATATTCACCTTTATATATCACCTTAAATTATTTAGATAGAATCTATGATGTATATAAAAAGCTGAGTAACTTTGTAAATACATTGTCTTACTAAAATCTGGATTTGAGCCCAGAGCTGCATTCACAATTCTCTTTGCTTCACAGCTGAAATCTGTTTCTTTTACATGTGCTGTTTTGATCTCGTTTTTGAAGCCCTTGTCTGTAGTGGATTGTAAAAACAGTATATCTAAAAAAAATGTACTTTTTTGGCAACCACACCACAGTTTAGGCTTCAAAAACTGCATGGAAATGTCAGATTTGAGTAACCAACCCCAACCAAGTTATAAAAGTTCCGCTAAGCCACTGTCAATAAGTCTGCTGACTATTTCTAATAGCAGAATTGTGAAGGCAGCTCTGGGCTACACTCTTCTTAATAACAGAATCTTTTGGTACAAAATGAACACATATGTGATAAAATAGAAATAAAGGCGACACACCGAATCATATAGTCCATTCAATAACTAATAATATGGATATTCATGAAGTGTTAACTAAATACTATGAAACAGTTGGCTCCAAGTGTTGAGGAACTATAACTTTCAGTATGCATACCCTGTTTCTCCAAAAATAAGCCCTACCTCAAAAATATTCCCTAGCCTGATTTTGCTAGGTTTTTTCGAGTAGGCTTGAAATATAAACCCTACTCCAAAAATAAGTCCTAGTTACAGACATCACAGAGACGGTGAATAGCCCCCCCCCCCTGTCCTGGACAAGTGTCCTGCTACCTCTTGTCACCGCAGAGCAAAATCCACTCACTCGCCTCTGTGTCCCGCTCCAGAGTCCACAGATTCTAGCCGAATCTACAAATGGATCTCTGACTGCTACACTGTATAGTTACCCCCACACCCCCAGAGTTCAAAAAGAAAAAGATACTCTGTGAAGTACAGGAAAAGGGTTGTTGTTCATGGAAAAAAAGACCTACCCTAAGAACAAGCTTTAGACCTTTTTTCAGGGAAAAAAATATTATAAAAAAACTGTCTTATTTTCAGAGAAACACAGTATATAGATGTTAATTTATAGGGGTTGTTTAAGATTAAAAAAAAAAAAAAACATGGCTTCTTTTTCCAGAAACACATGTTCAAAGGTTATTTGTAATATTGGAACTCTAATCCACCCCATATAGTGACTCCACTACACAGTGTTCTCTATACCAGTATAACAAATTGGTGGTGATTCCATAGTAAGGGTCCTATTACACGGAGTGACTATCAGCCGAACAGGCCGACAACACTGTGTAATAGAGTCAGCGTTCAGCCGATGAACAAGCAAGCGCTCATTTGTCTGCCGATCGAGTTGTTTTGACACAATAAGAAAACCGTCGGCCATCGACCACACGTCTCACCGTGTAATAGGGGACGTGCTGCTGAGGAGTCATGGCAGCAAAGGGCCGCACCAATAAATCCACATCACTTCCACAAGAATATAAGCAAAATGCAAGTGTGCATGGGACCTTAGTAGAAGACATACAATCTGTTTTTTATCAACATTTACATAGATTGCTGCGCCAAAGTGAATAAAGATTGTGCGGATAGGATTCCTCCAGATGTCGCTCTCATGTGATGGTTATGTGAATGACACCAGACGGCGTCAAGATTCAGCATCTGGTTATTAGATTTTGTGTGGGAATGCTGCAGATCTGGATTACTTAACGGATAAATGGTGCTGGGAAGGTTTTGGCGGCATCTGGCTGGTCGGGAAATTTCTGCAAATATTCAACATTTTTATAGGGGACCATTCAATTTTAAGTAGATGGGAATTTTTGGATAGATCTTTCCCTAACAAGCAATGTCAAATTATTAAATGTTCTTTAAAAATAATAGAGGCCTACCGGTATACTATATAAGGGGCTATTACAGTACATGAAACTATAGCAAATTAATATATAGATCTTGGGTCATATTGGCTCAACAGGGGCAGGAGGATATTCTAGTGCAAGGATAGGGAACCTACTACCTTCAATCTGTTGCAAAACTACAATTCCCGCTCACCAGGCATGATGGGAATTGTAGTTTTGCAGCAGCTGGAGGACCGATAGTTCCCCATCCCTGCACTAGTGGGCCCAAGCCCTGAAATGATACTAGGCTTTCACAATAGTCAACCCCCTGAGGCTCAACAGAGATAGTGATGCAATATAAATGGACATAGGCCTGTTTTGTATAGATACTGATATTAACTGATAGAAACTGATGGTTTTTACTTAAAAAGGATAGAAAACCTGATGACAACTGATGCCTTTTTGGCATCAGGTGTGACACCAGTTGTAGTCAGGTTCGTACAAAAAAACTGAAACAGATGCATCTTATATATGTAAACTAGGCCTTATGGGGGGGAGATTAAACAAACATGGTGTAAAGTGAAACTGGCTCAGTTGCCCCTAGCAACCAATCAGATTCCACCTTTATTTTTCCAAAGCATCTGTGAGGCATGAAAGGTGGAATCTGATTGGTTGCTAGGGGCAACTGAGCCAGTTTCACTTTACACCATGTTTGATTAATCTCCCCCCATAAGGCCTAGTTTACATATATAAGATGCATCTGTTTCAGTTTTTTTGTACGAACCTGACTACAACTGGTGTCACACCTGATGCCAAAAAGGCATCAGTTGTCATCAAGTTTTCTATCCTTTTTTAAGTAAAAACCATCAGTTTCTATCAGTTAATATCAGTTGCCATAAATTAGTTGTAATCAGTTTTTTTCCTCTACAGCATATAGGGGCCATCTATATGGCGGGCAGCAGCACTACAGGGGGCCATCTATATAGGAGGCAGCAGCCCTCTACTCTGGGCAGCAGGACATGGGGACATCTCCTAGAGCAGGGGTAGGGAACCTCGGCTCTCCAGCTGTTGCAAAACTACAACTTCCATCATGCCTGGATATCGCAGACATGATGGGAGTTGTAGTTTTGCAACAGCTGGAGAGCCAAGGTTCCCTACCCCTGTCCTAAAGGGAGCTCTACCTGTATAGAGCAGCTGGGGGGCTGCCCCTCCTGCCAGGGCCCACTCTGCTGCAGGGCCAGGGTCACAAGGGTTAATGGGGGGCAGGGACATCTCTTTTTGGAGCGCTGGAGGCATAGGCTGGAGGATGCATAATGCATGCGTCTGTACACAGGATGCCTCCAGTGCTCCATAGACTTTAATGAGTGCGGTGCCGGATGAGGGAGCTGGCCGCACGTCAGAAAGCTGTGGTCAGTCCGGCGGCAGATTTATGAGATTGCATCATCCAAACTGTCCCATTGAAAACAATGGGATCAGTTTAGAGATGCGTTTCCCTCTGGTGCTTTTCTACTGCACCGGAGGGAAACGCCTCCGGATTGCCGGATATATATAAACTAGTCCTAACTAACCTAGACTCTTATCCTCCCTGGTGGGCTAAATTGATACCACTATAAGAGTGAGGCCACACTGTCAGCTACATGTGGGCAAAATGCAAGACCTTGAATTTGCCAACAAAATTGTGCTACCATTGCCTAACGCTTTGGCTGTCCAGGCATGATGGGAGTTGTAGTTTTGCAACAGCTGGAGAGCCAAGGTTCCCTACCCCTGCTGTAGGTTGTACGGGAGTTACACAGGCACACTACTATACAGATGGCATGTGGGGAGAAGGGGTTATTGATTCACTGGGTCTTCTCTCTCTCCCCCTCTTGCACATAGCTCTAGCTAATGGTGCGTTTACACAGAGAGATTTATCTGACAGATTTTGGAAGCCAAAACCAGGAATGGATTTGAAAAGAGGAGAAATCTCAGTTTTTCCTTTATGACCTGTTCCTTATTTATAGTCTGTCCCTGGCTTCAAAAAATATGTCAGATAAATCTGTCCGTGTAAGGGTCCATGTAGTCCCCGATTGTGTATAGATGGTTGACCCTATATGCCAGGGGTAGGGAACCTTGGCTCTCCAGCTGTTGCAAAACTACAATTCCCATCATGCCTGGAGAGCCAAATCTTTTGCGATGGCTGCCCAGGCATGATGGGAGTTGTAGTTTTGCAACAGCTGGAGAGCCAAGGTTCCCCACCCTGCTATATACAGATAAACCTTTATTCCTAAGGTACTTGCCTGACCTGGACCGTAACATACTCCCAACGTGTTTCATCCTGCTCCCTGGAATCCTCAGGGGAGTTAATGCTTATAATATGCTTATAAAATATGCAGCATTAATGGAGTATTGGACATTGAACTTAGTTTTAAATGGCATGGAGATACCCCTACAATCTCACCCTAAAGATGGCCATAGACAGGTGACAAATAATAACTGTTAAGGGTTGTATTTTTTTTTTTATTTAAATTTTTATTGAATTTTTAATTAAGTTTACAAAAAAAAAAACAAGTGTGTAATCCCTGCCTTATAGTTGTTCATATTGTAGGAAATACTGTTTCCAATACTGTTACTATTGCCCCTATTGCCCTGGGATACTGTTACTATTGCCCCTATTGCCCTGGGATACTGTTACTATTGCCCCTATTGCCCTGGGATACTGTTACTATTGCCCCTATCCTTTTTCCAGGGTGATAGTGATGTAATGACTTTAGGGTACTATTACATGAAGCGATTTTTCGACAATCAACAATTAACGATAAACGAACTCAAACGACCGCTATCGCGAACGACCTGAAATTGTTCACGCAATTATACCAAACAATGATCATTACTAATGATCGTTATTGCGTTCGTCACTGCGTTCGCTGCTACTGCAAATGACCGAACGACGTCTTATTCCATGTAAATGATTAGCAAACGATCAACGATAAAAATAGGTCCAAATTCTATTAAACGACCAACGATTTCATGTTGGTCGTTTAATCGTTGTCTGCTATTACACTAAACGATTATCGTTCAAATCCGAATGATTTAACCATTTTTCGAACGATAATCGCTCCGTGTAATACCACCCATAGAATTATATTCACACATTACTGCCAGTGTCCAGTTCTTGTGAATGGGGTGTATAGAGACCTATGTGTTTGCCAAGAAAACAACCCATTCAGATGTATGGGAGGGATTTTCAGTATCAGGACTGTCTGCGACAAATCAGCTGCGTGTGAATTCACCCTAATTGTCGCATTTATTACTACTGGGAAATAAGTGGAGTATCCCGCAGAGGAAATTTATTGGCGCTGCTGTCATTATTAATGATCCAGAATATGATGGTATTTCTATAGATTATCATTACATTTATGTCCATATACATTTATGTTTCTTACAATTCCTGACTGATTTTTGACATTGACATTTTTGCTCTCCCCTGTAGTCACCATAATCATCAGCCCTGGTATTAAAGGGCTTAAAGGGATGTAACACCTTATTATGTCACTATGCTGGACTGTATATGTCTGTAGTGGGACAAGTCATGAGAGGTCTACAGCTTACTGCTGTGTACCACCATTCACATCCTATACATTGTGTGACAGCACTAGTGATAGTGATCGGAGATGTCACTGATCATTCCATTAGCATTCGGTCATTTAATCAATAATCAATTGTCCGATTATAATGACTATATATCCCGACCTATAAATCCTGTAAAGCCACAGAGATTCCAGCAGGACCCCATAATATCCCAGTCACCCCCCCAGAGCTGCCCCCACCTTTCTCTATTCTCCTAATATCGGGAGCGGATCGGTAAGAGATCGGTACGGAGATGCGACCTGTCTGCTGGATGGGATGGATTAGCAACGTCTATATAGAGAGTATATGGTACAGTATATAAAGACACACGAATACATTGAGTTTTGTAGGATAAGATGTATGTAGCTATAAGATATAGAGAACACCTACCCGATATAGCGCTCTCCATATCTATCTATCTATCTATCTATCTATCTCCTATCTATCTATCTATCTATCTATCTATCTATCTCCTATCTATCTATCTATCTATCTATCTATCTCCTATCTATCTATCTATCTATCTCCTATCTATCTATCTATCTATCTATCTATCTATCTCCATATCTATCTATCTATCTATCTATCTATCTATCTATCTATCTATCTATCTATCTATCTCCTATCTATCTATCTATCTATCTCCTATCTATCTATCTATCTATCTATCTATCTATCTCCTATCTATCTATCTATCTATCTATCTATCTATCTATCTATCTTCTATCTATCTCCTATCTATCTATCTATCTATCTATCTATCTATCTATCTATCTATCTATCTCCTATCTATCTATCTATCTATCTATCTATCTATCTCCTATCTATCTATCTATCTATCTATCTCCTATCTATCTCCTATCTATCTATCTCATATCTATCGATATATCTATTATTTATCTATTTATCTATCTCCTATCTATCTATCTATCTATCTATCTCTCTATCTATCTATCTATCTATCTATCTATCTATCTATCTATCTCCTATCTATCTATCTATCTATCTCCTATCTATCTATCTATCTATCTATCTATCTATCTATCTATCTATCTCCTATCTATCTATCTATCTATCTATCTATCTATCTATCTATCTATCTATCTATCTATCTATCTCCTATCCATCTATCAGCAGCATGTTCGCTCTCACAGCAATCTGTCTAGTTACCTAATAAGTGACAAAAGAAATATTAATTGTATTGAATAAAAATAAGCATGAACTATGGTAAAACGAACTAGTCTACCCACATCCAGGAAATGCTGAAAACCACATCGGCTACTAGTTACCAGATACTTCAGTATATGTGATACAGGTTCTGTAGATATCACATGCAGGGCTGTGCTGATAACGTAGTCAGTATATAGATATATAATGGGATCAGACAGACAATTGATAGAGAAGTATTAGATAGACAAATGGATAAATATTAGATAATAAGGAAATAGTCTACAGACAAATATACAGTAACGTTTTCCAGGAAACATAGATAGAAAAACATAAATAGATATGGTAGATGATAGATATGAGCTAATAAATAGCTATGAGATAGATAGATAGATAGGAGATAGATAGATAGATAGATAGATAGGAGATAGATAGATAGATAGATAGATAGATAGATAGATAGATAGATAGATAGATAGGAGATAGATACATAGATATATAGATAGATAGATAGATAGGAGATAGATAGATAGATAGATAGATAGATAGATAGATAGATAGGAGATAGATACATAGATATATAGATAGATAGATAGATAGATAGATAGATAGATAGATAGATAGATAGGAGATAGATAGATAGATAGATAGGAGATAGATAGATAGATAGATAGATAGATAGGAGATAGATAGATAGATAGATAGATAGATAGATAGATAGATAGATAGGAGATAGATAGATAGATAGATAGATAGGAGATAGATAGGAGATAGATAATAGATAGATAGATAGATAGATAGATAAATAGATAGATAGGAGATAGATAGATAGATAGATAGGAGATAGATAGATAGATAGATAGATAGGAGATAGATAGATAGATAGATAGATAGATAGATAGGAGATAGATAGGAGATAGATAATAGATAGATAGATAGATAGATAGATAGATAGATAGATAGATAAATAGATAGATAGGAGATAGATAGATAGATAGATAGATAGATAGATAGATAGGTAGATGATAAACAGGCATGAGAGATAGATAGATAGATAATAGATAGGAGATAGATAGATAATAGATAGGAGATAGATAATAGATAGATAGATAAGAGATAGATAGATAGATAGGTAGGTAGGTAGATAGGAGATAGATGATTGATATATAGATAGATAGATAGATAGATAGATAGATAGATAGATAGGAGATAGATAGATAGATAGATAGATAGATAGATAGATAGGAGGTAGATAGATAGATAGATAGATAGATAGATAAGGAATAGATAGATATGAGATAGATAGATAGATAAATAGATAGATAAACATAGATAGATAGGAGATAGATAGATAGATAGATAGATAGATAGATAGATAGATAGATAGATAGATAATATATTTGAGATAGAAAGATATGAGATATTATGGGTGGATAGATAGATAGATAGATAGATAGATAGATAGATAGATAGATAGATAGATAGATAGATAGATAGGAGATAGATAGATAGATAATAGATAGATAATAGATATTAGATAGTCTGCATTATACTTTCTATCTATGATCTATGTTTATCTATTACTTTCCAATCATGTGATAATAATCACTCCTATCTATCTCCTTTATTGATCGAGTGACTTGATAGATTTTGCTCGTCCACTTTCTTTCTCTATGTGGCATAGATCCCTCGGCTTTGTTATTGGGATAGGAATAAGAGGAGGATGTCAGGGCTGGAGCGCTTCTCCCTCCTCTCAGCTGTAACTTTAGATCCACAGAGATAATAAAAATCTCCACTTTAAAAGGAAGAAACTAAATCCACATAGTTGAGATGACAAGAAAACAATGTTCTCCTCCCTGATCCCCCCTGAAGCTGCATCCATCACAGGGGCTGTTAATGTGTCACACAAGGGGATGGGGGGGAGACAGTCATCAGCCCAAATTATCTGCTGATTAACTTGTATTCAGATGTATGGAGGACTGCAGCCAGCACACAATAGCCATGGGTATACAGTATATACACTGCCTCATACACACCTGAGAACTGTCCTGCAGCCAGCCCAGCACACAATAGCCAGGGATATACAGTATATACTCTGCCTAACACACACACCACACACCTGAGCACATAGCACTGAGCACCACAATCACCATCATCATCATCATAATATATATATGTAAAAAAAAATATGATATTAATAATTATAATAATAGAAGTAGTAGTAATAAATGGATCAGAATGATCAAAATAATATATACATTAGTAGCAGTGAATAGAAAAATGATATGATAATAATAATAATAGTAATAATAATAATAATATAATAATAATGAAAAAGGAACAATACAATAATAACAGTCTATAATAATAGCAGCACAGAAATAGTAAAATAATATTAATCATAGTAATAATATTAGAGATAAAGATACTGTTCTCACCATAAAAATAACAGTGATTAGAATAAATTATGATTTAGTATTTCAGTTGTTTACATAAATAATGATATAATAGTGTCAATATTTATACTAATAGAAAATAATAGTAATAATATTTATATAATGTAAATCATTATATGAACCATATTAGCAACAGTAGAGATATTGCTGCTGTATTATTATTATTATTATTATTATTATTATTATTATTATTGTATTGATAATATGCATAATACTATATTTTACTTACTATAAAGTTGTAATAATAATAATAATACAATACAATATAATTATAATAACAACAACAATAATAAAAAAAAACCTATTACTTTCCTTTTTTAATGCATCTTCCGTATACAAGCAATATAAGGACTTATAGTCACAGAAATAAATCAGATACCACAAATTGTTATAACATTCCTCCTCCTCCTCATCATCTTCATCATCATCATCCTCATCCTCATCATCATCATCAGGCCAGTCATTTATATAAAGCTTTACATACAATAAAATACATTGAATCCCTCTCAGAACACCACGATTCTGTATGGAGTTTTTAGCACATATTGATGGTTAGAGGAGCAGGGGGACACCGAGTATACAGAGATGGGATTATGAGTATACAGAGGTGGGATACTGAGTATACAGAGGTGGGATACTGAGTATACAGAGGTGGGATATTGAGTATACAGAGGTGGGATACTGAGTATACAGAGGTGGGATACTGAGTATACAGAGGTGGGATACTGTGTATATAACAGAGAAGCAGCTGCCCAACAATCTACAACCAACTAGATAGGGGATATTTATTATGGCAGAAGGACACAGGGGAAAGTGATATCTTTATATCCAACATCCAGACCAGAGCAGTGCTGTACAATCACCAATAATACCTGGTTACACTTCTACTTGTAAGCCCAGCATGTGTACATAGAGAAGCCAATCCAGGTGCTTCTCCTCACTGACATGATACATGATGTGTATACAGAAATACATAGAGCCAACATATGAGAGCACAGAGGTCACAGCAGACATTCATGTTCTGCTGATAGGTGATTAGATAGATAGATAGATAGATAGATAGATAGATAGATAGATAGATAGATAGATAGATAGGAGATAGATAGATAGATAGATAGATAGGAGATAGATAGATAGATAGATAGATAGATAGATAGATAGATAGATAGGAGATAGATAGATAGATAGATAGATAGGAGATAGATAGATAGATAGATAGATAGATAGATAGATAGATAGATAGATAGGAGATAGATAGATAGATAGATAGATAGATAGGAGATAGATAGATAGATAGATAGATAGATAGATAGATAGGAGATAAATAGATAGATAGATAGATAAAATAGTTAATAGCTAAATCATCGATAACAATGGTTTTGAATAATTGGGTGATACACAGATAATTTAGAAATAGACTATTAGCTTAATCCTAAATAGATAAAAAGCTACATAGCTCAACATATAGTAGATAGGAGATAGATAGATAGATAGATAGATAGATAGATAGATAGATAGGAGATAGATAGATAGATAGATAGATAGGAGATAGATAGATAGATAGATAGATAGATAGATAGAAAGGAGATAGATAGATAGATAGATAGATAGATAGATAGATAGATAGATAGGAGACAGATAGATAGATAGATAGATAGGAGATAGATAGATAGATAGATAGATAGATAGATAGATAGATAGATAGATAGGAGATAGATAGATAGATAGATAGATAGATAGGAGATAGATAGATAGATAGATAGATAGATAGATAGATAGGAGATAGATAGATAGGAGATAGATAGATAGATAGATAGATAGATAGGAGATAGATAGATGGATGGATAGATAGATAGATAGATAGATAGATAGATAGATAGATAGATAGATTAGATAGATAGATAGGAGATAGATAAATAGATGATAGATAGATAGATAATAGATAGATAGATAGATAGATAGATAGGAGAGAGATAGATTATAGATAGTTAATAGATAGACGATAGATAGATATGTTAATATATAGCTATAGTTTTGAGTTTTACACAAATATTTTAGAGATAGATTGTTATATACACACACACACAGAGATAGATAGATAGATATCAGAGATAGAGAGAGAGAGAATATGATAGATAGATATCCGAGAGAGAATATGATAGCTATACATAGTATTGCTGGGTGACTGCACACCCTGTGATGCTGGAGCAGGTGATGTCCCATAGTGTCCCACATACACACCTGCACCTGTCCCTGCACTGGGGGATGGAGCTGCTATCTGCATTACACAGGATAGATTGTCAGCTCCTTGGCCAATATAACAGCCTCTTCGGGGCTGACTGCTTCCATTGTATTAGTATGTGAGCAGCTGTCACCTACAGATCACCGGCAGCAGTGTCCCCCGGTCCCAGCACAGTGAGGAGCCCACACAGCCCCCGGTGAGGAGCCCACACAGCCCCCGGTGAGGAGCCCACACAGCCCCCGGTGAGGAGCCCACACAGCCCCCGGTGAGGAGCCCACACAGCCCCCGGTGAGGAGCCCACACAGCCCCCGGTGAGGAGCCCACACAGCCCCCGGTGAGGAGCCCACACAGCCCCGGTCCCAGCACAGTGACAGTCCCCGGTGAGGACGGGATGGCTGCCGTGTATGCCATGTATTATGTCACTTACCGGATCTGATGCCGTTATGGGGCATGGTGCCTGCTGGATATCCTCGGTGAATGGCTGATCCTGTCCCGGGGATTTCCTCGGTGTCCTGTACAACAGAGTGACCTGCAGGGGGGACACCGGTCACTGACAGGAAGGGGGGACCCCAAGCATCACCCCCACACCCCACCACTGTATACCAAGCATCACCCCCACACCCCACCACTGTATACCAAGCATCACCCCCACACCCCACCACTGTATACCAAGCATCACCCCCACACCCCACCACTGTATACCAAGCATCACCCCCACACCCCACCACTGTATACCAAGCCGAGCTACAGGGGAGATGTAATCATAGATAGATGGGAGAGTGATCGATAGATGAGGATAAATATTAGGCTGATAGATCGAGATTGGTCGTAGATGACGATCAGATAGATAGATAGATAGATAGATAGATAGATAGATAGATAGATAGGAAATAGATAGATAGATAGATAGGAGATAGATAGATAGATAGATAGATAGATAGATAGGAGATAGATAGATAGGAAATAGATAGATAGATAGATAGGAGATAGATAGATAGATAGATAGATAATAGATGATAGATAGATAGATAGATAGATAGATAGATAGATAGATAGATAGATAGATAGATAGATAGGAGATAGATAGATAGATAGATAATAGATAGATAGATAGATAGATAGATAGCAGATAGATAGATAGCAGATAGATAGATAGATAGATAGATAGATAGAAGAGAGATAGATAGATAGAAGATAGATAGGAAATAGATAGATAGATAGATAGATAGATAGCAGATAGATAGATAGATAGATATGAGATAGATAGATAGATAGCAGATAGATAGATAGATAGATAGATAGATAGATAGATAGATAGGAGATAGATAGATAGATAGATAGATAGATAGATAGGAGATAGATGATAGATAGATAGATAGATAGATAGATAGATAGATAGATAGGAGATAGATAGATAGATAGATAGATAGATAGATAGATAGATAGATAGATAGGAGATAGATGATAGATAGATAGATAGATAGATAGATAGATAGATAGGAGATAGGTAGGAGATAGATAGATAGATAATAGATAGGAGATAGATAGATAGAGGGATAGATTGATAGATAGAAGGATAGATAGATAGATAGATAGATAGATAGATAGATAGATAGATAGATAGATAAGGAATAGATAGGTGCATTGCAAAATGTATAGATTCATGCATAGCCAGATGATGGATAGATTTATTGATATAAACAAGCATGGGTAGAATATATATATATAGATCGATTATCCCCTGGCAATGAGATGCAGCAGCTGTCCCCCTCCTTACCTTGTCTCCTGAGGACCTCTCCTCACCCTTACACTTTGCTGGAAGTTTGTCCTCTTCCACTAGGATGTGGGGAGGAGGATTTATCCCATGAAGGGGGTCTCAGGGCTGTGTGGCTCAGGAGCCAGGCCAGGGATTGGCTGCAGGTGTTCCAGGGCGGCTGGGAGGTGGGATCTGCACATGGATGGATGATTCCTGGAGACCCCAGCCCCAGCATCTGATAGAGCCTGTGCATCTTGTATCCTGATAGTGGTGACATAGTGATGGAGCTGATACACAGCCACTATCTTCCCAGGACTACATGCTCTTTGTGTATTGTACAGTACATAGATCTAGATAACTCCAGGCTGATCTGTGTGTCCATCACTTCCATCCTGATAGCAGCTTCTAATGTCTGTACGCCACACTTTAAATTCCTTTAAATTTGCAGGAATATGTGGTAAACTTTAAGCAGAGATGTCAGTCCCACAGGGATTGTCACACACCCAACTTTCCCAAATCCCTGAATGGCAGCTGTGGCTATCTAAGCAGCTCTCATAAAGCTATGGTGACCTCTAGATCGATTGTCACTCAGATTTCCTAATATGTGATAAAACTAGGGTTTTTATTTCCATCTTCCCTTTAAGTTAAAGGGAAAATTATGTTCTCATGTATCTGCCAAATCAAAATCCACAGCAGATCCACAGTAGGACTATGTTCACATGCGGCAGATTTGCTGCAGATCAGTTGCAGAGAATCCATCACATCCAGTACCTGCAGGTGTGAACATATTCATGAAGGACTTTGTGTTATCTACTTTTTGTATTCAAACTTTTACTCCATCTGTTTCTTTAGGTTGTACAATTCTTCTCCTCCAGGGTTGATGTAGAACAGTATATGGATATGGATATGATAGGAATAACTCTTAGCATGGTGGGCCTGGCCCTTGTTATGGATCCTCAAGGTCCAACCTAAAAAAAGAACCATAAACTTTAATGCTCAGTCAATACAAGCTTGTACAGTATGTCTATGGGGTAAGCCAATACAAGCTTGTACAGTATGTCTATGGGGTAAGCCAATACAAGCTTGTACAGTATGTCTATGGGGTAAGCCAATACAAGTAGTACAGTATGTCTATGGGGTAAGCCAATACAAGCTTGTACAGTATGTCTATGGGGTAAGCCAATACAAGCTTGTACAGTATGTCTATGGGGTAAGCCGATACAAGCTTGTACAGTATGTCTATGGGGTAAGCCAATACAAGCTTGTACAGTATGTCTATGGGGTAAGCCAATACAAGCTTGTACAGTATGTCTATGGGGTAAGCCAATACAAGCTTGTACAGTATGTCTATGGGGTAAGCCAATACAAGCTTGTACAGTATGTCTATGGGGTAAGTCAGTGCAAGAAGTACAGTATGTCTATGGGGTAAGCCAATACAAGCTTGTACAGTATGTCTATGGGGTAAGCCAATACAAGCTTGTACAGTATGTCTATGGGGTAAGTCAGTGCAAGAAGTACAGTATGTATATGGGGTAAGTCAGTGCAAGAAGTACAGTATGTATATGGGGTAAGTCAGTGCAAGAAGTACAGTATGTCTATGAGGTAAGCCAATACAAGTAGTACAGTATGTCTATGGGGTAAGCCAATACAAGTAGTACAGTATGTCTATGGGGTAAGCCAATACAAGTAGTACAGTTTGTCTATGGGGTAAGCCAATGCAAGAATTACAGTATGTCTATGGGGTAAGCCAATACAAGTAGTACAGTATGTCTATGGGGTAAGCCAATACAAGTAGTACAGTATGTCTATGGGTTAAGCGAATACAAGTAGTACAGTATGTCTATGGGGTAAGCGAATACAAGTAGTACAGTATGTCTATGGGGTAAGCCAATGCTAGAATTACAGTATGTCTATGGGGTAAGCGAATACAAGTAGTACAGTATGTCTATGGGGTAAGCCAATGCAAGAATTACAGTATGTCTATGGGGTAAGCGAATACAAGTAGTACAGTATGTCTATGGGGTAAGCCAATGCAAGAATTACAGTATGTCTATGGGGTAAGCCAATACAAGTAGTACAGTATGTCTATGGGGTAAGCCAATAAAAGTAGTACAGTATGCCTATGGGGTAAGCCAATACAAGTAGTACAGTATGTCTATGGGGTAAGCCAATGCAAGAATTACAGTATGTCTATGGGGTAAGCCAATACAAGTAGTACAGTATGTCTATGGGGTAAGCCAATAAAAGTAGTACAGTATGCCGATGGGGTAAGCCAATACAAGTAGTACAGTATGTCTATGGGATAAGCCAATAAAAGTAGTACAGTATGCCGATGGGGTAAGCCAATAAAAGCATATACAGTATGTCTATGGGGTAAGCCAATACAAGTAGTACAGTATATCTATGGGGTAAGCCAATATAAATAGTACAGTATGTCTATGGGGTAAGCCAATACAAGCGTGTACAGTATATCTATGGGGTAAGCCAAAACAAGCTTGTACAGTATATCTATGGGGTAAGCCAATACAAGTAGTACAGTATGTCTATGGGGTAAGCCAATACAAGTAGTACAGTATGTCTATGGGGTAAGCCAATACAAGTAGTACAGTATATCTATGGGGTAAGCCAATACAAGTAGTACGGTATGTCTACGGGGTAAGCCAATACAAGTAGTACAGTATGTCTATGGGGTAAGCCAATACAAGTAGTACAGTATGTCTATGGGGTAAGCCAATATAAGTAGTACAGTATGTCTATGGGGTAAGCCAATACAAGTAGTACAGTATGTCTATGGGGTAAGCCAATACAAGTAGTACAGTATGTCTATGGGGTAAGCCAATGAAAGTAGTACAGTATGTCTATGGGGAAAGCCAATACAAGTAGTACAGTATGTCTATGGGGTAAGCCAATGAAAGTAGTACAGTATGTCTATGGGGTAAGCCAATAAAAGCATGTACAGTATGTCTATGGGGTAAGCCAATACAAGTAGTACAGTATGTCTATGGGGTAAGCCAATACAAGTAGTACAGTATGTCTATGGGGTAAGCCAATACAAGTAGTACAGTATGTCTATAGGGTAAGCCAATACAAGTAGTACAGTATGTCTATGGGGTAAGCCAATACAAGTAGTACAGTATGTCTATGGGGTAAGCCAATACAAGTAGTACAGTATGTCTATAGGGTAAGCCAATACAAGTAGTACAGTATGTCTATGGGGTAAGCCAATACAAGTAGTACAGTATGTCTATGGGCTAAGTCAACTGGTTGATTAGTATAGAAAGGCATAAGTATAAAACTAAAAAAGCGACTGCTAAATTTAACAAAATCTGAAGCAAATGGTTGGATGGTCCCAGCCTGACGCCCTCAGGTCCCCCCACATAATTTCCACTATAGTCAGCAGTACAGGAACTATATTAAAAGTTCTTTTTCTGACATCTGTAATTGTTGCACTTTTGCATACACTGGTTAGCCATTTGTGTTGCTGAGTTGTTTCTTTACATTGTGCTGAAACTGAGTATTACAGTATATCTATGGGGTAAACCAATGCAAGCGTGTACAGTATATCTATGGGGTAAGCCAATGTAAGCTTGTACAGTATGTCTTTGGGGTAAGCCAATACAAGTTTGTACAGTATATCCATGGGGTAACCCAATACAAGCATTTATAGTAAATCTATGGGGAAAGCCAATGCAAGGATGTACAGTACATTATGTCTACATGGTAAGCCAAAGCACATATGTTTAGTATGTTCATTGGATAAACCAATCCAAGCCTGTAGATTATGTCTTTGGGGTAAGCCAATGCAAGCATGTACAATATACCTATGGGGTAAGCCAATGCACATATTTACAGTATATCTATGGGGTAAGCCAATGCACTTATGTACAGTATATCTACGGGGTAAGCCTATGCAAGCATGTACAATATACCTATGGGGTAAACCAATGCACATATGTAGAGTATATCTATGGGGTAAGCCAATGCACATATGTAGAGTATATCTATGGGGTAAGCCAATGCACATATGTACAGTGTATCTACGGGGTAAGCCTATGCAAGCATGTACAGTATATATATGGGGTAAGCCAATGCACATATTTACAGTATAACTATGGGGTAAGCCTATGCAAGCATGTACAATATATATATGGGGTAAGCCAATGCACATATGTAGAGTATATCTATGGGGTAAGCCAATGCACATAAGTACAGTGTATCTACGGGGTAAGCCTATGCAAGCATGTACAGTATATCTATGGAGTAAACCAATGCACATATGTACAGAATATCTATGGGGTAAACCAATGCACATATGTACAGTATATCTATGGGGTAAGCCTATGCAAGCATGTACAATATACCTATGGGGTAAACCAATGTACATATGTAGGGTATATCTATGGAGTAAACCAATGCACATATGTACAGTATATCTATGGGGTAAGCCTATGCAAGCATGTACAATATGCCTATGGGGTAAACCAATGTACATATGTAGGGTATATCTATGGAGTAAACCAATGCACATATGTACAGTATATCTATGGGGTAAACCAATGAACATATGTACAGTATATCTATGGGGTAAGCCTATGCAAGCATGTACAATATACCTATGGGGTAGACCAATGTACATATGTACAGTATATCTATGGGATAAGTCTATGCAAGCATGTACAATATGCCTATGGGGTAAACCAATGCACATATGTACAGTATATCTATGGGAAAAACCAATGCACATATGTACAGTATATCTATGGGGAAAACCAATGCACTTATGTACAGTATATCTATGGGGAAAACCAATGCACATATGTACAGTATATCTATGGGGAAAACCAATGCACATATGTACAGTATATCTATGGGGAAAACCAATGCACATATGTACAGTATATCTATGGGGAAAACCAATGCACATATGTACAGTATGTCTATGGGGAAAACCAATGCACATATGTACAGTATATCTATGGGGAAAACCAATGCACATATGTACAGTATGTCTATGGGGAAAACCAATGCACATATGTACAGTATATCTATGGGGAAAACCAATGCACATATGTACAGTATATCTATGGGGAAAACCAATGCACATATGTACAGTATATCTATGGGGAAAACCAATGCACATATGTACAGTATATCTATGGGGAAAACCAATGCACATATGTACAGTATATCTATGGGGAAAACCAATGCACATATGTACAGTATGTCTATGGGGAAAACCAATGCACATATGTAAAGTATATCTCCTGGGTAAGTCAGGCCATTCCGCTGTAGTGTGTTGGGGTAGTCTTGGATTTGAGAGGTTGGCATTTGCTTGCTGACACTATTAGCTGATTTTTGCATTGATGAGCATCTCCCTAATAAATACCATAGGGATCTGAGGTGTGATACTTTCTTTCTGGGCAGTAAAGCTCGCCATAGAACAGTTGAACAATTGTCCATTGAACAGTTTATATGAATGATCCCACCAGCAACATGTCCGGCTACATTGGTAGAATAAAACGGAACCCATCAGTGTTCTCCACAGAATGGCCATGATTGGCCTATATCCTACTACACATCTAACTTCATCTGACAGTGGCCGAACCCCCCCAGTATGACACATCATACATCAGCCATTGCATATTCACAGTGTGCGTTCCCGTCTTCTGTTGGGGGTATATATCCATGATGTATGTCTGACAGAAATAAAGGCATACATCACTAAGAGCATGCCATGGTATACTGCAAGGTATATAATTTTTTCTAATGGCCCCCTATATGGGAAAGCACAGTCTGCTGCATTTTCCTATCCAAAGAATTTGTATCCCAATGCATGCCAATGAATATGGTTGATGGATATGATTAATATATATGGTAAACCTCGTGTGCACTGAGCCTAAAACATACTAGATATCATGATACGGTATGTGAGGTTTTACATGGGGCTGCAGGTATATATACTATTAGACACTTATCTCTATGAGCAATATGATAAATGATGTGCCGCCCCATCTGTACATAACTTATCATTACTTACACATTATAGAGGTAGGATCTGTGCCAGGAGCACCTTCCCTCTGGTGGGGCGGAGATGGCGGGTTGAAGGTGGGCAGTATTTTCTTTAAACAAGTACAAAGGAGGACAAGATGACCCCTACATTTGTGGGGGGACCATTCCCTTGTCAACTATGGGTGTAATCAGTGGGAATGGGCTGAGAATGCCTCTGTTCTGTCAGCTTTATGACCCTGAGCATGGGAAGACAGAATCGATCAATTAATGAAAAGAAAACACAACTTTATAACCCCGGCTGGAGAAGTCTAATGAGTTTGGGGGCAGAGGTGATGTTGTGTCCGCTGGCTGCTTCATCTTGTATGGACGCATGGGCTGTAGGCTCAGTGGGAACCTGAGTCAAAGAGCTTGCACTCTAGGGCCAGTTTCATACGAGTGTATTTTGCGTCCATAATACATCTGTTTTTTTGCTGCGTTTGCGGTCCTTAAAAATCACTGGACGTGTGAATGAGGCTTTAGGCCTTTTCCGTGATTGTGGATCCGCAGTCACAGATCAACTTATTGTCCATTGATTTCTATTTTGCTAGTCACACATTTTGCTTTTTCACAGATCCGCAACCATTCTGTGAAAAAAATAAGACATGTCCTAGTGTGGATCATGATTAGCCAATAGAAGTCTATGGGATGGGCACACCCGTGACATTCGTGAAAAACACGGATCAAATCTAAGCAAACTAGTTGAATTTTTTTTGCGGATACGTAGTTGGATACAGCTGCGGACGCACTACAGATGCAATTATGGACCATTTTTCACGGAGCTAAAATACCGGACCTATATGCGGATCTGAAAAATCACTGAAGGTGTAATCTATAGGCATGTAATCTATATGGCTATTCACATATGCATACAAAAATAGGCAGGTATGGATGGATGGAAAAATGCCACTGAGGAATATGGAGAGGGTTTTAAAAATTTATTGAAATTTAGCCAATTTTAGGTACCCATAACAGGACCACATTTTCAAACAACAGGGATAGTAGTAGGGAGCATAGTCACCTCTATCAGCAGAGATATTGTGATGTAGCCGGCACCTTGTGTCTATTTAGTTAGTGTGAAACTACACCTCCCAGCATGCCAAGGTTTGCACAGACAGTCAAGCCATGCTGAGATTTGTTGTTGTAGAGCTACAGATTGCAAATCATTTTCTTATAGGAACAGATAGAGGTTTTTCCCCAGTATAACAAACCGCAAAATTAAGGGTCTTGTTCCTTATTTTAGGACAGTGGGAGGAGCTATAAAAATCATTGATCTTTTATTCCTATTTTATAATAATTTATTTTGTGTGACTAGACCTCTATAGATATGCCCTTGCTGGGACTGGACTGTACCCCTATAGATATGCCCTTGCTGGGACTGGACTGTACCCCTATAGATATGCCCTTGCTCTTACTAGACTGGACCCCTGTAGATATGCCCTTGCTCTTACTAGACTGGACCCCTGTAGATATGCCCTTGCTGTGACTAGACTGGACCCCTATAGATATGCCCTTGCTGCTACTAGACTGGACCCCTATAGATATGCCCTTGCTGTGACTAGACTGGACCCCTATAGATATGCCCTTGCTGCTACTAGACTGGACCCCTATAGATATGCCCTTGCTGTGACTAGACTGGACCCCTATAGATCTGCCCTTGCTGTGACTAGACTGGACCCCTATAGATATGCCCTTGCTGCTACTAGACTGGACCCCTATAGATCTGCCCTTGCTGCTACTAGACTGGACCCCTTGTCGGGACTTTACTATAAATAAGAATTCATTGTATATTTATTATATTCCTTGTTGATAGAGTAGATCCGTATACTTGATGGAGGTTGAGGTGTACTCATCCAGAAGCATGGGGCTAATCTTATCTTCTCTGGCAGATTGGGAGTTAAGTACATCGCACTCTGACCTCTGCATCTTGGACTATTTCCATTTCTTGTTGTGTGAAATCCCTAATAAAATGGTCAGAGCGCAGATTGATGCTGAAACCTCCAGATCTGCGCTGTTCAAAGCTTTCCCTTATCAGAGGAAGTGACAAAAGTGACCTTTATTCCTTTGTCATGTCCCATAAAGCCCCCTAACCATCCCTTATCTCCCAGATCAGAGGCCTGATAAGGAGGGGGCTTCAAATTAACCCCCCTGCCCTCTTACATTATCCACAAACAAAAGGCAAGGTGTTGGTAAATAAACATGATGGGTACAGTACAGGGGAGGACCAGCAGAGGGGCAGAGGTCCAAATTCCCCAAAAGTTTACATCAACCAACTGGATCTCACCAATACACTGCACAGTATACCATGCATGACAGCTGTCCCTATTGCAGTCACTGCCAATATCAAATCTACAAAAGGAAACGTAAATGAATTAAATATTGTTATTAAAGAACAAAAACTACTGAGAAAATACAGAGCTGGAGAATGTAATGATGTCCTATGGTCTCCAATCTGTGGCTCTCCAGCTATGCAAAGCTCCAGCTCCCTGCAGATGCCAGGGCATGTAGGATGTTACAGTGACACTTGTTAGATTAAAGGGGTACTCTTTTTCTTTCAAATCAACTGGTACCAGAAAGTTCTATACATGTGTAGTTTACTTCTATTTAAAAAATCTCAAGCCTTCCAGTATTTATCAGCTGCTGTATGTCCTGCAGGAAGTGGTGTTTTCTTTTCAGTCTGACACAGATCTCTTTGCTGCCACCTCAGTCCATGTCAGGAACAGTCCAGATCAGTAGCAAATCCTCATAAAAAAACCTTACCTGCTCTGGGCAGCACTGTGGGCAGCACTGTGTCAGACTGGAAAGAATACACCACTTCCTGCATGACATGCAGCAGATGATAAGTACTGGAAGACTGTGTATGTTTAACTAGAAATAAATTACAAATCTATATAACTTTCTGAAACCAGTTGATTGCAAAGAAAAGAATTTTTGTCAGAGTATCCCTTAAAGGGAAGCAAAGTGGTGCAAGAAATCATTTCTCAGGCAAATAACTTATAAGCAGGTAGCAGGCACTTCAGGAGATGGTGATGAGGGTTCTCTATCAGCACATCAATAAACCACAGCAGAATTTGTAGTTACCCATTGACTTCAATGGGTTTGCAGCAAATATGCAACTGTTGCAGATTCACTGTGGACGCTTTGAAGTCAATAAGTATAAAAATCTGCAGCGGATTATGTACGTGTGAACAAAAACGCGTCCCCTTGCTGTGGGGATTGTGCAGCTGTTTCTGCTTTGAGAGTCCTGTGGAGGTGACTGTTATGGGGGAGTGTAAATGTCACTGTATTTGTCTACACAGAAAATTTATGAGGTGGAAAACTCGGCCTCCAAATCCACGTGGAATCTGTTTCTGACATTGTGCGGATTTTAAATCTGACATTTATTTGATCTGTATTTTTACACAGATCAGTATGAAATGCAAAAACATACAGCCCGGTTTCTAAAGCATTACTGCCTCTGAAAGAACATGGGGTCTCTAGATATAGCTGGAAGAACTGCACAGCCTCACTCCTTGGCTCCTCGATGATCTAATTTGTTGCAGGAGACATGGTCCATCCCGGGTGCATTTACACAGAGAGATTTATCTGAAAGATTTTTGAAGGCAAAGCCAGGAATAGACTATAAACAGAGAACAGGTCATAAAGGAAAGACTAAGGGGGAGATTTATCAAACTGGTGTAAAGTAGAATTGTCTTAGTTGCCCCTAGCAACCAATCAGATTCCACCTTTCATTTTCCAAAGAGTCTGTTAGGAATGAAAGGTGGAATCTGATTGGTTGCTAGGGGCAACTAAGCCAGTTTCACTTTACACCATGTTTGATAAATCTCCCCCTAAGATTTTTCCTCTTTTTAAATCCATTCCTGGCTTTGGCTTCAAAAATCAGATAAGTCAGATAAATCTCTCTGTGTAAACGCACCATTAGGCTATGTTCACACTACGTATATGTCCGGCCGCATATTTTCCGCGGCCGGACATATACGTATGAAACTCCGGCCGGGACTTTGCGCAAGTTGCGGCCGGATACGTACGGACCGCAAACTTACGCCCGTAGTGTACTTACGCTTCCTGAGCGCTCTTCGTAGCGATCTGACAGCGGTCTTTTACTTGGAAATCTTCGCCTAGCCCCGGACACCCCACAGAACCTTTTGAATCGGCACAAAAAGCTTTCAAAATGAAGAAATCACCACTACGTACGGGACCGCATGTAACGCTACGGGCGTAAGTTACGGCATTTCCGTCCCGAAACAATGGTCTGGTTCATTTTTTACGGCGCCGCGTACGATCCGGGCGAAAGTTCGTACGTAGTGTGAACTGTGCGGCCGTAGATCGTATACTTTACATTGTACGCAAACTACGTAAGTTTCCGGACGCTTATTCACGGAACGCGCTACGGCCGGAAACTTATGTAGTGTGAACCCAGCCTAAGTCTATAGAACCCATCTCCTCTGAGAAGTCAGATCAAGTGGTAAGCCAGGGAATGAAGCGCACGGCTGTGTGTCTCCTCCAGCTATAGCTAGTGATCAAGTCTTTCAACATGTCATGTTATTTTTCTTTAAATAAGCCATTTTCCATATAAATCAAAATGAGACGGATTTCCGTGTGGGAACATGCTGATTTGAATACAGAAATTGGTGCAGGTTCCACAACCAAATCAGTCATGTGAAGTTGTCACGTTTATAAGGGAGAGTTAGGGTACTATTACACTGAACGATAATCAGCCCTATCCGATTATCATTCCATGTAATAAACACAACGATCAGCTGATGTTCATTGTCATCAGCTGATCGTTGATATAGGTTTGGACCTATAATTGTCGGCCACCGACCTCACACCGCTACATGTAACAGAAGTGCGCGGCCGACGGCTGACGATTAGCAAAGTTAATACATTACCTATCCATGGTCCAGGGCTCCTCCTGCACTGAGCTTCTCCCTGGGTCCCACATGCTGCAGCTCCAGAGCGGCCTGTCTTAGCTGACAGGCTGCTCAGCCAATCACTGGCCAGGACCATATCACCAACATGACCTCTACAGCCCAGGTCTGCCTCTGTCGTTGAGCGTGGAACAACTAGATACAATATCTGCTTACCATGGACTCTCCATACAAACGTTCCTAACATTGAAGCTCACTGATGTGTAATAAAAATGCCAGCGCCTCTAACCCCCACCCCTCCCCCTGTGATCCCATTTTCCTTCCCCTCTTTCTCTCATTTTTACTGTGTTAATAACAATTTGTAAAATGATTCCAAATATTAATTTAGAGAAAGAAACATTGAAGATGTATAGTGCATAAGTGCTCAGATCGGAGTACCAGGCCACGCCTGCAACACAGCTGAGCAGACTGCCTGGTACTAGATGGGTGTAGTATACTAGTAATCTGCTGATCGCTTCGCAAACGCCCCTTCTACAACTAGTAAACAATGACTCCTCTTCGTGTGCAAGGTCTTCTCTAAACTATTGGCCAACCATCTTTCAGGGGGATTCTTACATGATATAAGTATTTGATCACTGAACAACCAGCAAGAATTCTGGTTCTCACGGACCTGTTCGTTTTTCTTTAAGAAGCTCTTCCCACTCTGCACTCATTATCTTTATTAATTGCACCTGTTTGAACCTGTGAACAGTTGTTGTTTTTTTTATTTTTATTTATATATATAAAAAAAACCTGTCCACACACTCAATCACAGTCCAACATCTCCAGCATGACCAAGACCAAAGAGCTGTCTAAGGACACCAGGGACAAAATTAGACCTGCACAAGGCTGGGACGAGCTACAGGACAACAGAAAAGCAGCTTGATGAGAAGACAATATTTAGCAAATGGAAGAATCATAAGATGATTGTCAATCTTCTTCGGTCTGGGGCTCCATGCAAGATGTCACCTTTGAGGTAAGGATGATCCTGAAAAAGGAAATCAGCCCAGAACTACCCACGATGACCTGGTCAATAAACTGAAGATAGTTGAGGCCACAGTCCTAAAGATTACTGTTAGTAACGCACTACAACGTCATGGATTAAATCCTGCAGGGCATGCAAGGTCCCCCTGCTCACAGCAGCACAATTCCCGACCCATCTCAAGTACGCCAATGACCATCTGGATGACAAAAAGGAGGCGTTGGAGAAGGTCATGTGGTCACATGAGACCAAAATAGAACTTTTTAATATGAACTCCTGTCACCGAGTTTGGAGGAAAAAGAAGCATGAGTACAACAACAAGAACACAATCCCAACTGTGAAGCAATCGTAAAGTCCCAACCATTCGGGGATGGAAACATCATACTTTGGGGGTGCTTTTCTGCAATGGGGAAAGGACGACTGCACCATATTAAAGGAAGGATGGATGGGGCAATGTCTTTTGGCCAACAACCTCCTTCCCTCAGTCAGAGCATTGAAGATTGGTTGTAGTTGGGTCTTCCAACATGACAATGACCCGAAACACACAGCCAGGGCAACCCAGGAACGGCTCCTTTAAGAACCATTTCAGGGTCCTGGAGTGGCCTAGCCAGTATCCACACCTGAACCCAATAGAATACAGTATATATGAAGGGAGCTTCAATGTTGCTCAGTGACAGACATGAAACCTGAGAGATCTGGAGAAGATGTGTATGGAGGATGGAACACAATTCCTGCTGCAGTGTCTGCAAACCTGGTAAAGAACTCCAGGAAACGTCCGACCTCTGTAACTGCAAACAAAGGTTTTTGCGCCAAATATTAAGTCCTGGTTTTTGTATTAAATCCTTATTTCATGTAATAAAATGTAAAATAATTATTAATAATTATTTTTTTTATAGATTCTGTCTCTCACAGGTACCTATGATAAAAATTGCAGATCTCTTCATTCTTTGTAGGTGGGAAAACTTGCAAAATCAGCAGTGTATCAAATCCTTATTTTCCCCACTGAATATGGGGTGTAGAGTTGGTATTTACCACTTTATGATCACTGTATGAGATGATATTGGACTTTGTACAGTGGGTTTTATTCATTAGTAAACTGGACATTCCACCATGTCCGGTTCTGGGGTCGGCCTTTCTCCCGGGGACAGTATATTGGAGAAAAATTTGTTTTATTTCTGCTGCAAGGTGGGAAGTCAATGTGGCATGGCATCTGTGCTCTAGGCCAGCAGCGCCACTCCCCCCACCACTCTTCATTTTCAGCATGCCCCTGGTCTGGATGGAGGTGGGGGGAGAGGGGCTTCTAGCCTTAAGCATGGGTGCCACGCCACACTGACTTCCCGCTTTGCCGCACCACAGAAATAAAACTAGTTTTACTCCAAAATACTGTCCCTGGGTGTAAGGCCGACCCCCGAACTGGACACGGCGGTTTGGGGGTTGTAACACGCCGATAGATTCACTTTAAAGGAATCAGACATGTATACAGATATAGAAATAAATGATTAAAGGGGTTGTCCAGCAATAGACACCATCTTTTAAAGGGTCAGAGTGGCCTAAATTGAATGTGTTGTCAGAAAATGGCTTATTGTCTTTTATGTTTAATATATTTTTAATGGCTGCCCACATAATAATGTACAAGAAAAAATTACAGTTGTCTTATTGTGATGGTACAGGGCAGAGCCGGACTGGGGCTGAAAAGCAGCCCGGGCACAAAACCCCCACCAGCCCCCATATATATCGTTGCCCCCCCACACACACACACACATTTTGCCAACTATTTCCAACAGAAGAATTTTTAGCTCTACTTAGTCACATTACTTTCTTACATGTGTGAAGCCCAGAATTATCACAGAAGAAAAATAAGTGTACACTACCAATATAATTAATAATACCGCCATACACTGACCATATAGTCACCAGATACAAGGTGTACACAGATGCAGCAGACTATTACACCCTCAAGACTACAGAATAGAATATAGCAGTGATATCAGCTACCAGGTGTACACAGATGTTGCAGAGTATTACACCCTGCAGACTATAGAAGAGTATACAGCAGTTATCAAACGCAGTCACAGGTAGAATACAGAACAGTTACAGAGGCTCTGTCCGCTCTCCTGTCATTGTGCTGTTCCCCTATCAGACTCCCAAATATATTATCCCTCGCACAGTAAACACTTGCTGTTATTATTACTATGTCACACACTATTAATGCTATTATATAGTGTGTGAGCAGCAGGACTGTCCTCAGAAGATGCAATATTAGCTGTCAGCAGGGGTGGACACAGACAGCAGAGGATCCCTGTGCAAGGATGTGCCTGAGCCCCCCATAACCTAAGTATCCCCCCACTCTTGCCCCTACATAAGTGATTACACTGGACTCACAGGTGGCGTCTTCTGTGATCAGAGTCGCTCACTTTCTTTTTTCTTTCCCATCAGGCCCGGCCATCATGACTATTCTCCCGAGCACAATTCATCTCCACAGAATCTGCCAGACAAAGAATTTAGGCTCCTGGCATTAGCACCATCCTCACTTCTATACACAGTCCCCATGAATTGCCACACACTGTAATAGTGCCCACTCTGTGCCCATATAATAGCCCTCTCTGCACCCCCATATAGTATACATAGCCCCCTTTGTGACCTCATATAGGGTATATATATCCCCACTGTGCCCCCATATAGTATATATATATATCTCCCCACTGTGCCCCCATATAGTGTATATATATATATCCCCACTGTGCCCCCATATAGTGTGTATATATATATATATCCCCACTGTGCCCCCATATAGTGTATATATATATCCCAACTGTGCCCCCATATAGTGTATATATATATATATATATATATATATATCCCCACTGTGCCCCCATATAGTGTATATATCCCCACTGTGCCCCCATATAGTGTATATATCCCCACTGTGCCCCCATATAGTGTGTATATATATATATATATATATATATATATATATATATATATATCCCCACTGTGCCCCCATATAGTGTATATATATATCCCCACTGTGCCCCCATATAGTGTGTATATATATATACCCACTGTGCCCCCATATAGTGTGTATATACATATATATATTATATATATATCCCCACTGTGCCCCCATATAGTGTGTGTAAATATATATATATATATATATATATATATATATATCCCCACTGTGCCCATATATAGTGTGTGTAAATATATATATATATATATATATATATATATATCCCCACTGTGCCCCCATATAGTATATATATATATCCCCACTGTGCCCCCATATAGTATATATATCCCCACTGTGCCCCCATATAGTATATATATCCCCACTGTGCCCCCATATAGTATATATATCCCCACTGTGCCCCCATATAGTATATATATATCCCCACTGTGCCCCCATATAGTGTATATATATCCCCACTGTGCCCCCATATAGTGTATATATATCCCCACTGTGCCCCCATATAGTATATATATATATATATATATATATATATATATATATATATATATATCCCCACTGTGCCCCCATATAGTATATATATATATATATATATATCCCCACTGTGCCCCCATATAGTATATATATATCCCCACTGTGCCCCCATATAGTGTATATATATATCCCCACTGTGCCCCCATATAGTATATATATATATATCCCCACTGTGCCCCCATATAGTGTATATATATCCCCACTGTGCCCCCATATAGTATATATATCCCCACTGTGCCCCCATATAGTATATATATATATATATATTCCCACTGTGCCCCCATATAGTGTATATATATCCCCACTGTGCCCCCATATAGTGTATATATATCCCCACTGTGCCCCCATATAGTATATATATATATCCCCACTGTGCCCCCATATAGTATATATATATATATCCCCACTGTGCCCCCATATAGTATATATATATCCCCACTGTGCCCCCATATAGTGTATATATATCCCCACTGTGCCCCCATATAGTATATATATCCCCACTGTGCCCCCATATAGTATATATATATATCCTCACTGTGCCCCCATATAGTATATATATATATCCCCACTGTGCCCCCATATAGTATATATATATATCCCCACTGTGCCCCCATATAGTGTATATATATCCCCACTGTGCCCCCATATAGTGTATATATATCCCCACTGTGCCCCCATATAGTATATATATATCCCCACTGTGCTCCCATATAGTGTATATATATCCCCACTGTGCCCCCATGTTCGTATGCCCCCTCTATGCGCCATATAGTTTTTAAATGCCCCCTTTGTGCCCCATAGTGTTCTATGCCCCCTCTTGCCCCCTACAATGTATAAAGTACTTCTGTGTGCCCCCTTAGTTTTATATGCCCCATATGGTTTTTAAATATCCCCTCTGTGCCCATATATAGCTTTTTCCATGCCCCCTCTTTGCCCCAAATACTTTTCTATGTCCTCTGTGTCCCCTTGTTATGCTATGCCTCCTCTGTGCCCCGTATTTTGCCACCACCCACAGTGCCCCACCAGCAGTGACCCATCCATAGTGCCCTACCCCCGAAAAAAAAACAAAAACATCATCTTACCTGTCACCCGTTCCTGCCGCTCCTCCCCCGGCAGCGCTCGTCTTCTCGCTCATCTTCCGGCGCAGGCAGCATAGTACAGGAGACTCTGCCTGGGCCGGACGTCGCAGCCCCTATCAGACGTCAGCGTGTGCGCGTGTCTTTAAGACGCACACGCTGACGTCACACGCTGACGTCTGATAGAGGCTGCGACGTCCGGCCCAGGCAGAGTCTGCTGTACTATGCTGCCTGCGCCGGAAGATGAGCGAGAAGACGCGCGCTGCCGGGGGAGGAGCGGCAGGAACGGGTGACAGGTGAGATGTTGTTGTTTGGTTTTTTCCCCCCTCCCGGCCCACCACGCAGTCTTCAGCCCGGCAGCGGCCCTCTGCTACTGATTAAGCAGCACAGCGGCAGAGGGCCGCGGCGGGGCTGTTTATTTATAATGTCTTTTTTTTTTTTTTCTTTGCAGTCTGGGCGGCCCCCGGACTGGTAATCCGGCCAGCCCAGCGGGCATTTGCCCGGTTTGCCAGATTACCAGTCCGGGCCTGGTACAGGGTTCCGACTCTGCTACTTAGATTGTATCCCACGGTACCTGAAACCTGCTGGAGATGTGGAGCAGTCAGGGGTAACAAGTCTCATATCTGGTGGGGATGCAACCGCCTACAGGATTATTGAGGAAGGCACTTATAAAATTTTTGGCTGCTAAAACTCTAATATCCAGGAAGTCGGCGTCGCCGCTGTCCATAACGCCCTGGTTTACCGGAAATTCTATACTCGCAAAGAATGGAGGAGTTGAGGGCTGAGTTTCATAATAGACCCAGACCCACAGCGAAGATGTGGCTCCCTTGGTCTGCATTTTTAGTATAAGTCCTAAGTGTTATGCCAATGCACAGACATCTTGAAGTATTGAGAGGTGCTCTCCGATATAGTGCTGAACTTTTTCTCTTCAGGGCTGTATTGACATTTCTCTCTTTCTTCCTTTCCTTCTCCTTTTTCTTTCGCTTTCACTTTGCTCTTTATTTTTACCCATTTACTGATCCTTCTCTTAGGGGGCTCGATCAATCATGTTAACTTTACCATAGTCGCGTATTCCCATTTACACAGGAAGATGTGCAGCTAACAATGACTTAGAGGGTCACACAAAGATGTGATGTGCCAACGAACAAGAAATTTCTCATTTGTTGGCTGATGAGTGGCAATGACCATTTCTGTCTGTCAACAGTCTTTTTAAAGAACAACCCCTTAAAATTCCTCAGCTAATACAGCTCACATTGAACTGAAGGGTCCCAAGTTTGTGTAATAATGATAATATTTATTTATATAGTGCCAATGTGGTGTTGCACCACCGTGATGATGTTGTGCTGGTGGTTGTGATACAACTCGCAGGTTTGGTGTCACACCTGCTTTTATGTTATGGCTGGCTATATTGTTCCCCAATGGTCGGTGACCTGCTGGGTTGGGATGGGTCCCTTGGGCTCTTGTCACAGTGGTCCAGAGTGGGGAGATGACCCACCTGGACTGTCGGTACCACCACCCACAGAAAGGGGAGAGTGAGAGTGTGTAGCTGGTATGTGAAGGTGCTGGTGCAATGATCACTGATTCCCAGTAAAATAAATAAAATGGCTTTACTAATAGTCTCTTGTGATACAGGATACACTGGTAACAGACAACCACTTTGGTACAGACTTGTGTTCACTGGATCTGTGCTGGGAGATACTTTAAGTGCTGTGGTAGAATAGTGGTGCTTGTGTAGCTAAGTTTTGCACAGCGGAGAGGAGTTTGTCATGAGAGCCCCAACCCAGGGTAGTAGTGTACTCTGCCAGAAATTGATAGAGAGATACTTGAGATAAGAGAAGAATACTTGTGCCTGTGTTTCATCCAACCACATTCTGCCCTGCAGTGTCGGGGTACTCGTCCTATCAGGGTGATACAAGCCCCAGTCTTTACCTCAGATTAGCTAAGTGTCCGAAATTATCCGGTGTCACCTGTGCTGAAAGAAAGAGAACATAGACCTTCTTTACGGTTGCTTTGCTCTATCTGGGTCAGTTCCTCTGTCCTAGGATAGCGCCCTACACTGTTTCGAGATGTTCATGGAGTGGTCTGGGGTGATCTCTGACTTATCCTCCTTTTGGGGTCTAACACTGCATGGAGTATATAGTGATACTCTTAGAAGTGAAAGTCGCTAGGTTTTCCATACACGTGTCTCTTCACTGTACTAACAGCAGCTAAGTTCAGCAGGGATGCCTGTTCTGTGTGTTTCCTCCTCCACAGAGAATCAGAGAAAAACTGACGCTACACTTTCCCCCACCAAGTGACTACTTCATATATATATATTTTGCTCATACACAAAATACTGACATATGGTGGCAAAACCATTAAATATCTTCATCACCACCTTACTTTTGAGTGCAAAGGCTTTTGCGACAGGTGCCATATAAGGAACACCGTGTTGGGACAACACACCTACAGATTCTGCAGCGCTTACCAAGTACCATGTAAACATGTGCTGATCTTGTGTATTACAGAGCTTATGATAAGGCTAGAGGACCGTGAGTGGAGGGTTCAAGGATTGCTGAATCGTTCATGCAGCCCTTGCTTAATTTATACACCGGTCATAGATTTGCCTATTACACCTGGAGATGTACAGCTAACAAATAATGATTTTTAAGCAAGGCAAAACAATGTGCTTGTTTATTGGCTGATCGGAACAATAACTGACTATTTGGCTGATAATTGCTCTATGACATAAGGCGCTTAGTAGAGCAGGCATCCAGAATTATATAATTTATTTATACCTTTGTAGTTTTTATAACGCTTTATCAGCAAACCAGAGCTCTAACCTCTCTGAATATAAATTAGGAAATTAATCAGCTCAAAATTTTTGACTTATTTACTGTACATAAAAAAAGAAATCAATATGTTTATGGCAATCGTTTCCACCAGTGCACTGAAGGGAGTGGCCGGATCTATTGTTGGAAGAAGTTGGATGCATTCTAGGAAAGTCGTCAGGAGGAAAAAGTGGTAGAATAGTTGGCCCAATCTACGAGCAGAATTACGAGACTCATCGGAAAGAGAATACCTTAGATGAAAATAATAAAGCATTTATTGCAGCATTTATCATGGACAACATGTTTCGAGGTTTACCAACTTCTTCCTCAGGTCCAATTTTCCATACTAACTTCTCCTCTGGTGGTTGAGCTGTGAGAAGCAAAAATTGTGAGAATTAACGATCCTAGGAAAACAGCTGAGAGGTAAGGTGCTGCCAAAAACCGGATATTGATGACCTATTCTTAAGGATAGGCCATCAATAAAACCTCTTTTAAGTCTTTGGTTTGGTTTTGGTGGCTCAGAGTGACATAGTAGAGTAGTAGTAGAGTGACAAGTGGGATAGTAGTGACAGATTGGGCTTTCTTGATCCCACCAGGGGAAATGAATTATAGAACATGTTCCCTTTTAACATTGTACGTATAGGACATACTGTATCATCAATAAGACCTAATAATGTATCTGCACCTCAACCCAGACCCTAGAGGCAAGTGACTGGCTTTAACCCCTAAATGGGGTAGATTCTTGCTGGACTTTGGGTCCCAAGATTGGACCTTGGATCCACTGGTGGATACTCCAGTACTCTGGTAGTTCCTCCAATTCTCTGATAGTTCCTCCAACACTTTGGTGGTTCTTCCAGTACTCTGGTAGCTATTCCAGCACTCTAGTGGTTCCTCCAGTACTTTGGTGGTTCTTCCTGTTCTCTGGTAACTCCTCCAGCACTTTAGTTTTTTCCTCCAGTACTCTTTTAGCTCCCCCAGCACTATGGTGGTTCTTGCAGTACTCTGGTTGTTCCTCCAGTACTCTGGTAGCTACTTTAGCACTCTGGTGGGTCTTCCAGTACTCTGGGGGTTTCTCCAGCACTCTGTCAGTTCTTCTGGTACTCTGATGGTTCTTCCAGTACTTCGGTGGTTTCTCCAGCACTTTGGTAGTTCCTCCAGCCCTCCTGTGGTTCTTCCAGTACTCTGGTAGTTCCTCCTACTCTAGTTTTTCCTCCAGTACTCTGGTAGCTTCTCCAGCACTCTAGTTTTTACTCCAGTACTCTAGTAGTTCCTCCAGCACTCTAGTTTTTCCTCCAGTACTCTGATAGTTCCTCCAGTACTCTGGTAGCCCCCCCCCCCAGCACTCTGGTGGTTCTTCCAGTACTCTGGTACTTCCTTCAGTACTCTGGTAGTTCCTCCAGCACTCCTGTGGTACTTCCAGTACTCTGGTGGTTGTTCCAGTACTCTAGCAGTTCCTTCAGTACTCTGGTAGTTCCTCAAGCACTCCTGTGGTTCTTCCAGTACTCTGGTGGTTCTTCCAGTACTCTGGCAGTTCCTTCAGCACTCTGGTAGTTCCTACAGTACTCTGGTGGTTCTTCCAGTACTCTGGTAGTTCCTCCTACTCTAGTTTTTTCTCCAGTACTCTGGTAGCTCCCCCAGCACTCTAGTTTTTCCTCCAGTACTCTGATGCGTCCTCAGTGCGTCACCGGCTGACTTGACCCCTTAGCAGGCCGCAGCGCGGCAATAGCAAAGTCTCTGGGGGGATTAGCAGTACAGTTCTGGGGACACTGACAGTTGGCACAACACAGTCTGTATCCTGTTCGTGACGCCAAAAATGCGATGCCCTGGCCCCTGGGGGCCACTTCCGCAGTGCTGGTGTTATGAGCGGGCAATGACCGGGGCAGCCGCAGGGGTTATACTTGTCACGGTATAGGCCTGAGGGCGGCACAGCTGTAGGGCCGGTCTGTGGAATCTGCGGGTGATGATGGGCATGCGATTCTTCGCTGCACTTAGTCAGGGCACCAGTTAGTGGACACCAATGCCAGGGTTCAGTAACAGCGGTTTTATTATAGATGAGGTAACTAGTAGCAACAGTTCTGTCCGGATGCAACCGGGTATACAGCAGGCTTTGACAAATAAGGCAGGAGTGGTGCTGCATAGGCTGTGAGAATACGTGCCGGATGATGGGAGTAGGAGTATGAGAGAAATAGCGGTGCTGGGTGGATTAGCTTGAGAATAATACTTGCTGTGAATCCTTGCAGCGATGAGGAGAAATAACGGAATGACACCCAGATGAGAGAAAAGAATCCGGTCACTTGAGCAGGCAGAAACAGCCGAAGACTGGAATATAGCAGCAGACTTAGTCACTCTTCTGTGGGAGAGGATAGAACCACACAACCTCCTTGCTTGGAAGCCGGGGCTCAACTCCCTTGTCAGCAGGAAGTGGGAGGTCACATGGTTGCTCCTGGCCAGAGCTAGTCGGCCATTGGAGGAACCATGGTTACAGGTCACGTGATCAACAGCCTTGCATACCACTGTACACTGTAATACACAGGAACACATGAGAATACACATGAAAATGCACAATACCAGAGAATACTAGGGGAAAACCAGCAGCAGTTGCAGTGCAAACACTTACCAGAACAGGCATTGACACAGAAATAGAAATGACCATAATAGGAGTAGTAGTCTGCATGTTCTGGGACACTGCATACCTCCCTAGCAAATTTGAGCCGACCTCGGCGAATCTAGAAGGCAGCAAACATGAATAGACTGGACAATTAAACAACAGGAATGAATGATGAGAGTGAGTGTGATGAAGTGTGTGTTTCCCACGCCCAAGGCACAGGTGAGAAGAGAGAGAGAATGAGAAACCCTAGTGGCAGGACTTCACCTAGGGGTGCCTAACGTACTCTGGCGACCAGGTAGCTAGTGCGTGAACCATCTGACATGTAAGCCAGGACAACTTAACTGCTGGCGGGTGACCCTCAATATTCCAGCCAGTTAGGCAGTAGGTTTTCTGTTAAATGTGTTACCCTACTGGAAAAGAACGTGAAGACCTGTGTACTACCTTGGCGTGTCTGAGTAGTGTCTTGGATACCTGGAAGAGAAAAGAACAAAATAATAAAAGCAAACATACATGGGGAGCTCCCTTTCATACCCCTCAACCACACACACAAGCACTCCACAGACCAAACACACGAAAAGATATCCAAGGTGCGATATGTATGGACAAGTGTGAAGGTTAGGTATGACTATGTGTGATAACTACTGTGTTGGGACAAGACAGAGGCGAACAAATACTGGAAACAAAAGGAAGGGAAACACAAAAGACAACAAATACTGCGAGGTCTTGAGGAGAACTGGCTCACATGAATCTGAATGAAACCTGAGAGAAATCTGAATGAAAATCTGAGGAAAAATCTGAATGAAAATCTGAGAAAAATCTGCATACGAACTGGCTCAACTAAATCTTTCCAGCTATAGATATGATAATAATACACAATAATGAGACTGGATGAGAAAATACACTCCTACATAAACTGGACTTTCTCTGAGGTATATGTGAACTGACTTCTCTTACTCAGAGGAGGAGCTATCTGACTCAGACACTGGAAAATATACTGTTTTACAAAAGAGGCACTCTACTCTGAGGCAATCTATGTAACCTTGTGCTTACTCAGAGGAGGAAATACAAAGACTTCGATAACACTGGAATGCAATGGTAGAAAAAAGTGCAATAATGAAATAAGTGCAATAATACCCTGTGTGGAACACACAATCACAGGAAAGTGCATTAGGAAGGAATGGGTTAAGTGTCTCTGTTAGGTAGAGTCTCTTTTAGGCAATTGGAACATCGTCCATGTAAAAGGCTCTGGGACAGGCACTAGAGAACTTTTTGTAATGGTAAGTGTCCATCAGCTCATGGCTGGTTAGTACAGGGAACTTGGTCAGGAGGACCAGGCACGAACCTTGAACGTTGCAGGAACTGGAACAAAACAGTTAGACAACAAAAACAGTTTAAGGGCTCTGGTCTCTGTAGCGGATACTTAGCAGAAATGTCCTGGAGGACCCTGAGTAGGCTTCTTCTTTTTCTTCTTCCACGGATAGCTATAGCGTGAAGGGCCTGGAGCAGAAGCATCGCTGGGTGCAGTAGTGACCACAACACTAGGGGTTACCGTGGTGACCGGAGAAATGATGGGGGCCACATGATAGGTAACCGTAGTGGTGGAGCAGGCAGCTTTAGCCACGGCTGTAGAAGCGGCAGTGTTAGCTGCTGTGGACTGCCCCGCTGTAGTGGGAGCTGAGGGAACAATGGTGGGCATGGCAGTCGCAGCTTTAGTGGCAGGCGGCAGGGCAGAGAGGGCCTGCCGAATCTCCTCTATCAGCGGCAGGATCTTTGGCTCACACCCGAACACCCGTTGTGGAAGGGGCGGCGACTCGCGCCCGGGAGGCTGCCACAAGCCCGGAGATATGGAGGCTTTGGCCGAGTTCTTCCCCTTATGGTCGGGGACAGAAAACAATGGCGTCGGTCCACTTACGATCGCAGCGACCTCCGGTGATGTGGACCCTGCTGCGGAGGAGGCAGAATCAGAGGAGCGGGATCGGCCAGGTCCCGGTGAGATACTGGTGTCAGATGCGGGAGGATCCGGTGGCACTGGTACAGCAGAGGCAGGTACGCACCCCCGGCAGGATGCCATCTTGCTACGCACTGGCCGGAACTTGTAGCCGGAAGGGGAGGAGCGCCAGGCTGGAGGATCAGGTTCGAGAATCTGCCCAGCAACAGTGACGTCAGTGGAAGCGGCCGGCCAATCAGGAGAGACACAGTCATTATCAATGGCGCCAAGCAATTCCCGCTTCTCGGCCGCATGGCAGTTAACCCCCTCGTCACCGGGGGATGGCGCAGGTAGAAATAACAGCAAGAAGCGGCCATTTTGTGTACAGTCCAAGCCGTGCAGCGACTCAGTTATCAGAACTCCCATGGCAATTTTAGCACAGTCTCTGGAGACGATATTAAACTGTAGATCTGGTACACCGCGTGGCGGGTAGATCCTGTTCGTGACGCCAAAAATGCGATGCCCTGGCCCCTGGGGGCCACTTCCGCAGTGCTGGTGTTATGAGCGGGCAATGACCGGGGCAGCCGCAGGGGTTATACTTGTCACGGTATAGGCCTGAGGGCGGCACAGCTGTAGGGCCGGTCTGTGGAATCTGCGGGTGATGATGGGCATGCGATTCTTCGCTGCACTTAGTCAGGGCACCAGTTAGTGGACACCAATGCCAGGGTTCAGTAACAGCGGTTTTATTATAGATGAGGTAACTAGTAGCAACAGTTCTGTCCGGATGCAACCGGGTATACAGCAGGCTTTGACAAATAAGGCAGGAGTGGTGCTGCATAGGCTGTGAGAATACGTGCAGGATGATGGGAGTAGGAGTATGAGAGAAATAGCGGTGCTGGGTGGATTAGCTTGAGAATAATACTTGCTGTGAATCCTTGCAGCGATGAGGAGAAATAACGGAATGACACCCAGATGAGAGAAAAGAATTCGGTCACTTGAGCAGGCAGAAACAGCCGAAGACTGGAATATAGCAGCAGACTTAGTCACTCTTCTGTGGGAGAGGATAGAACCACACAACCTCCTTGCTTGGAAGCCGGGGCTCAACTCCCTTGTCAGCAGGAAGTGGGAGGTCACATGGTTGCTCCTGGCCAGAGCTAGTCGGCCATTGGAGGAACCATGGTTACAGGTCACGTGATCAACAGCCTTGCATACCACTGTACACTGTAATACACAGGAACACATGAGAATACACATGAAAATGCACAATACCAGAGAATACTAGGGGAAAACCAGCAGCAGTTGCAGTGCAAACACTTACCAGAACAGGCATTGACACAGAAATAGAAATGACCATAATAGGAGTAGTAGTCTGCATGTTCTGGGACACTGCATAAGTTCCTCCAGTACTCTGGTATCCCCCCCCCCCCCCCCCCCAGCACTCTGGTGGTTCTTCCAGTACTCTGGTACTTCCTTCAGTACTCTGGTAGTTCCTCCAGCACTCCTGTCGTACTTCCAGTACTCTGGTGGTTGTTCCAGTACTCTAGCAGTTCCTTCAGTACTCTGGTAGTTCCTCAAGCACTCCTGTGGTTCTTCCAGTACTCTGGTGGTTCTTCCAGTACTCTGGCAGTTCCTTCAGCACTCTGGTAGTTCCTACAGTACTCTGGTGGTTCTTCCAGTACTCTGGTAGTTCCTCCTACTCTAGTTTTTTCTCCAGTACTCTGGTAGCTCCCCCAGCACTCTAGTTTTTCCTCCAGTACTCTGGTAGTTCCTCCAGCACTCTTGTGGATTTTCCAGTACTCTTGTAGTTCCTCCTACTCTCCTACTCTAGTTTTTCCTCCAGTACTCTGGTAGCTCCTCCAGCACTCTAGTTTTTCCTCCAGTACTCTGGTAGCTCATCCAGCACTCTAGTTTTTCCTCCAGTACTCTGATAGTTCCTCCAGTACTCTGGTAGCCCCCCCCCCCAGCACTCTGGTGGTTCTTCCAGTTCTCTGGTACTTCCTTCAGTACTCTGGTAGTTCCTCCAGCACTCCTGTGGTTCTTCCAGTACTCTGGTAGTTCCTTCAGCACTCCTGTGGTACTTCCAGTACTCTGGTGGTTGTTCCAGTACTCTAGCAGTTCCTTCAGTTCTCTGGTAGTTCCTCCAGCACACCTGTGGTTCTTCCAGTACTCTGGCAGTTCCTTCAGCACTCTGGTAGTTCCTCCAGTACTCTGGTGGTTCTTCCAGTACTCTGGTAGTTCCTCCTACTCTATTTTTTCCTCCAGTACTTTGGTAGCTCCCCCAGCACTCTAGTTTTTCCTCCAGTACTCTGGTAGTTCCTCCAGCACTCTAGTTTTTCCTCCAGTACTCTGGTAGTTCCTCCAGCACTCTAGTTTTTCCTCCAGTACTCTGGTAGTTACTCCAGTACTCTGGTAGCCCCCCCCCCAGCACTCTGATGGTTCTTCCAGTACTCTGGTACTTCCTTCAGTACTCTGGTAGTTCCTCCAGCTCTTCTGTGGTACTTCCAGTACTCTGGTGGTTCTTCCAGTACTCTGACAGTTCCTTCAGTTCTCTGGTCGTTCCTCCAGTACTCTGGCAGTTCCTTCAGTTCTCTTGTAGTTTCTTCAGTACTCTGGTAGTTCCTCCACCACTCAGTTGGTTCCTCAGACTCCTTGTCTAAAATTGGTAATGGGTTCTGAATTGTCTATGGTCCAATAAAGGTAAATAACATCCTATTTTTGCATACTAGTGGCATGTATATCATCTGGGTGTGTTACAGAATTCTATTAATGAATATCTATGGGGGGGGGGGTTAGACAGACACGCAATATGTTTGACACAAAATACACATATCAAACATACAACATAAGACACAATAAGTGAAAGCACAACACGAGTGACATGGTGACACACGCCACACAATGACAGACACACAAGGGGTAGTACGAAGTTTCTGTAAAACGTTTTCCTAATCTCTCTCATTTATCTTAAGTGGCTGGGTTATTGCTGGGGGACCCCTCTCATGCGTGGCACTGTGTGTGCAGTGGGGGGGCTAAGCGGTTTGCCCCCCTCCCTCCCAGAGGAAGCATCCAACAGCAGAAAAATCTCATTTTCCAACAAATAGTTTGTCAGAAACTGCAGGACTGGTCATAAATCAAATAGAGGGAGGAGGGGAGGGGAACAGAGAGTGAGACAGCTTGTGTGGAGACTCTGAGAGACAGGCACCCACCACCTAATACAGAGAGAGAGCGCAGGGAGGGGGGGGATGATGTGCCCATAGTCTCTCCTGCACAGGACGGTGAGGGTCACACATTGACATCAGGCCCCAGCGATAAAACATCATCCTCATCCTCACACAATTAATGTGAACACCATCTATTAAAAAAGTGACAACATGCTATTGTACAACATGAGAGGCGATGGAAAATAACAATTATAGCCAAGTGACAGCATAGATCATCGCTGGTGAGAGCTTATACTATGGAATCATATACTATACCCCTATTATATCATGATATCATCATCATCATATATTGTTATAACACAGAAACATACAAATGTAGCAGAGCTGACGAAGTGAAAAGTTTAGGTTGATAGCACAAAAGATCTCAAGTACATATGACAAAGCCAGCTCTGCTATACTGTTTTACATAGATGATGAAAGCAAGTCTGGTCACCAAACTGCATTGTCCATTGACTACAATGAGATTGACATGGGGTTTTGGATAGGATGTGGTGCCCATTGAGGTTCCCAGGAATAAATATGGTCACAATCTTTTCTCTTAATTCAGTATGGGGTATAGGTAAACTAGAATATTATATATATATATATATATATATATATATATATATATATATATATATATATTTATTTATTTTATTTACTCTGTGTATTTGGGGGCCTATGAGCTTCAGATGATATCTTGATCTGTATAGACAAATATTATCAATGGTTCTTGGCAGGTCCAGGGATGGGAATGAGCATTGATTGAAGCTCTGACCAGACATTGATTATGATATAACTGCTCCAATATTATTCAGATCGTTGAACAATGACCAATTGTCCTATCAACACAATGATTATCTGTAAAAATATGAACACTTTGAGCGCACTTGACATCTGACTCCAAACCAGCTGTCGGTACGTTCCTGTACAAGCACATAATAAATACAACACGAGCCTCCACTACACTGTTGACCCTGTATTGCTATAGACTATGTAATCTGGGGTAATTTTTCGAGTGGTTTTCCTTGAAAGAAGACAACTGTAGACTATAGGAATATAAACAGATGACATTTACTTATCAGTCCTTCCTTTTTCTCAGGCTTGGCCTATAAGTTACAATTTATCCTCAGATTCACAGCCTATAAGACACACTATACTCTTAGATTCACAGCCTATAATACACACTATACCCTCAGATTAACAGCCTATAGGACACACTATACCCTCAGATTCATGGCCTATAATACACACTATACTCTTAGATTCACAGCCTATAATACACACTATACCCTCAGATTCACGGCCTATAAGACACACTATACCCTCAGATTCATGGCCTATAATACACACTATACCCTCAGATTCATGGCCTATAATACACACTATACCCTTAGATTTACGGCCTATAAGACAAACTATAGCCTTAGATTCACAGCCTATAATACACACTATACTATCAGATTCACAGCCTATAAGACACACTATACCCTCAGATTCACGGCCTATAAGACACACTATACCCTCAGATTCATGGCCTATAAGACACACTATACCCTTAGATTTACGGCCTATAAGACACACTATACCCTTAGATTCACAGCCTATAATACACACTATACCAGGCATGTCCAAAGTCCGTCCGGAGGGCCATTTGCGGCCCGCGTTCCGAACTTTTACGGCCCCCCAGGTATCCAGCTTGCTATTATCTGCCTGTGTTATAAAGCATGTAGCATGTAAAATGGTCGGCCCTCGCACATGTTCACTTCATCAAATTTGGCACTCTTCGAAAAAAGTTTGGACATGCCTGCACTATACCCTTAGATTTACAGCCTATAAGACACACTATACCCTCAGATTCACAGCCTATAAGACACACTATACCCTCAGATTTACAGCCTATAATACACACTATACCCTCAGATTCACAGCCTATAAGACACACTATACCCTTAGATTCACAGCCTAAAGGACACACTATACCCTCAGACTCATGGCCTATAAGACACACTATACCCTAAGATTCATGGCCTATAAGACACACTATACCCTCAGATTCACAGCCTATAAGACACATTATACCCTCAGATTCACTGCCTATAATACACACTATACCCTCAGATTTACAGCCTATAATACACACTATACCCTCAGATTCACAGCCTATAAGACACACTATACCCTCAGATTCACAGCCTATAATACACACTATACCCTCAGATTCACAGCCTATAAGACACACTATACCCTCAGATTCACAGCCTATAATACACACTATACCCTCAGATTCACAGCCTATAATACACACTATACCCTCAGATTCACAGCCTATAAGACACACTATACCCTCAGATTCACAGCCTATAAGACACACTATACCCTCAGATTCACAGCCTATAAGACACACTATACCCTCAGATTCACAGCCTATAAGACACACTATACCCTCAGATTCACAGCCTATAATACACACTATACCCTCAGATTCACAGCCTATAAGACACACTATACCCTCAGATTTACAGCCTATAATACACACTATACCCTCAGATTCACAGCCTATAATACACCCTATACCCTTAGATTCACAGCCTAAAAGACACACTATACCCTCAGATTTATGGCCTATAAGACACACTATACCCTTAGATTTATGGCCTATAAGACACACTATACCCTTAGATTTATGGCCTATAAGACACACTATACTCTCAGATTCAAAGCCTATAGGACACACTATTCCCCTTAGATTCACAGCCTATAAGACACACTATACCCTTAGATTTATGGCCCATAAGACACACTATACCCTCAGATTCACAGCCTATAGGACACACTATTCCCCTTAGATTCACAGCCTATAAGACACACTATACCCTCAGATGTCACATAGACACATCAAACGTTTTGATCAGTTGTGGTCTCAGTGCTGAGACCCCCAGTGATCATTAGATACAGCAACTATGCATCTTCCAGCCAAGAAGTGTCGAATGATTGGATACATTTGGCTGATCATGTCATACACTGTTTGTTTGATTTTTTTTAGGCAACCCCAATAGTCAGTCTCATTTCCTTTGTCATTCCCAGGTTTTATGAGTACTTAAAGAGAACCCGTTACTATGAAAATGTTACCTAAGCTATCGGCATCATGTCATATATTAGAAGTAGCTGAGCAGATGGATATATATCTTTATAGAAAAAGATTCAGTATAACTTGTAATTTATTAATTGAAATCAATGTTTCCATACTAAAGAGTCCAGTCTATTGAGTGACACCGCCCACTGGACTATACTATACTATACTATAGAATGAGCAGGGATTTCAATCAACATGTTACAATTTATACTGAATCTTTTCCAAATTACATATCAATCTGCTCAGTTCTTCCTACTCTAACGGCTCATTTACATCTTTATTTCCTATTTAAAGGGGTTATCCAGCGCTACAAAAACATGGCCACTTTTCCCCCTACTGTTGTCTCCAGTTCAGGTGCGGTTTGCAATTAAGCTCCATTTACTTCAATGGAACTGAGTTTCAAAACCCCACCCAAACTGGAGACAACAGTAGGGGGAAAGTGGCCATGTTTTTCTAGCGCTGGATAACCCCTTTAAGTACTCAAAAAAAAGCAGGAACGACACAAGAAAGAAGACCCCAGTAGGATGAGGTACGCAGCTGAAGAGAGCTGTCGGCAGGTTTTTAGTTACCCCTAAAAGCAAATGTACCATTAGATACATCGATTTTTTTTTTTTACATGAACAGAGCGGCGTCGGTGCGGGGATGCTGGTGCTGATTCCAGTGCATGGCGCTGGTCTATTCCCAAGCACCAGCTGGGCATGAAGCACTGGAAGCAGGCCTGCCGGCCCCCAGTGTGACTAAACTTCCTTCCCTCTGTCACAGGGCTCCATTATAATCAATTGATCTGTGTCACAAAGGGGAGGGCAGATGGCCACACTGGGGGCCTGTCGGCTGGCCCGGCTCCGCTGCCTCATGTCGGGCCTTTGCTTGGAAATAGACCAGCACCATGCACTGGAACCGAGCGGCCATTCAAAATAAGGACCACGCTACTGGCATCACCATGCCAATGGCGGTCTATTCATGTAAAAAACAAGAAAGTAATATACCTAGTGGTACATTCGCTTTAAAGAACTTAAAGCACATATGATAATCTAATAATATATTTTTTTTTAATTCTAAAATGTCCCTATTCACTGACAGCAAAGAGAGATCCGGAAAAGAAAGAATAGAAATACAAAGCATATTAGGAAGGAGCTTCTTTTTACACGTTTTTCTTCTTCCCGATTCATATAAAAGTCCCCTCTCTCTTCTGTTTCAGTAGACTCTGACTCTCCTTCCCATCACTTTCCTTTATCCCTTCATCTAAGAATTCTGTCCTTGATCTCCATCATCATTTGTGTTATTGTTTAATTCTTTAGGCTATGTTCACACACAGTAAAATAAAAGCATAATATGACCATAAAACAGGAATAAAAGGCAGCCTATTAATAATCTAATAATGTGCTACAATAAAGTCTATGGTAAACAGCTGTCAATGTACACATTGTATTTTACAATTTTATTTTACTATGTGCACAGACAGACATTTTTCTATAGACTTTAATGTGGCATTTTATGACTGCACTTTGCCTTTATTTTACGGTATGGGAACTTGTAGTGGTATTAGGGCTGTGGGCTTTGGGGACCTGGAAAAGCTGCATCCAGTCCTGGGAAACTTTTCCCAGTTTTACAGGATTGAATCCAGCTTTTCCCAACACCCAGAGCAGAGCAGCACTGAGTTCAAAGGCAGCAGGCTGACAAGCTGACCGCTGAGACTAGACTTTTACTGTAAATTTACTCATCCCTAGTCAGGATGACTCCAGAAACAGCTTTAGATTTAGGTCCACGATGAAGTTTCCTCATATGTGTACATCAACAGTCGGCCCGCATAATTAGGCCTTAAAGGGGTACTCCGGCATAAATCTTCTACTTTTTTAAATCAACTGGTTTCAGAAAGTTATATAGATTTGTAAATTACTTCTGTTTAAAAATCTCCAGTATTACCATACTTATCAACTGACAAATATGAGATCACATGGCGTCCGATCTCATGGCGTCCAATCTCATACAATCCCCGACAATCTTATACTGGAACAGGGATGGGGATCTCATGTGGAACAGGGATGGGGATCTCATGTGGAACAGGGATGGGGATCTCATGTGGAACAGGGATGGGGATCTCATGTGGAACAGGGATGGGGATCTCATGTGGAACAGGGATGGGGAGCCTTCGGCCTTCCAGCTGTTGCAAAACTACAATTCTCATCATGCCTGGACAGCCAAAGCTAAAGCTTTGGCTGTCCAGGCATGATGGGAATTGTAGTTTTACAACAGCTGGAGGGCCAAAAGTTCCCCATTCCTGCTGTGGAGATTAAGTAAGGTTTAATCAGACACACACAGCTACTTTCTTGCAAAAACAGCACCACCCCTGTCCTCAGCTTGTGTGTGGTATTACAATTCAACCCATTCACTTAAATGGAACTGAGCTGCAAAAAAAACCACACCCAAACTGTGGGCAGTGCTGTTCTGGAAGAAAGCCGCCATATTTTTCTAACCCTGGAAAATCCATTTACCAGTACTACCAAGCAGCTCTGTCTGAATCTATGCTTTTATGTAAGAAAATAGCTCACCCTTAGGGCCCTATTCCACCGGACGATTATCGTTAGCATAATCGTTAACGATTAACGATCTCAAACGACCGCTATTGCGAAAGACCTGAAAACGTTCACTCATTTCCATGGAACGATAATCGTTACTTATGATCGTAATTGCGATCGTTTCTTCTTCCGTATTTATTCGCTATTGCGTTCGTATCTATTGCGAACGACCGAACGATGTCTTATTCAATGCGAACGATTTGCGAACGTTTTGCGAACGAGCAACGATAAAAATAGGTCCAGGTCTTATAAAGCGATCAACGATTTCTCGTTCGGTCGTTAATCGTTACTGCATTTCAACCGAACGATTATCGTTTAGATTCGAACGATTTAACGATAATCTGAACGATAATCGTCCGGTGGAATAGGGCCCTTAGGGTCCATATACACAGAAAGATTATCTGACAGATTATCTGCCAAAGATTTAAAGCCAAAGCCAGAAAGACTATAAACAGAGATCAGGTCATAAAGGAAAGCCTGAGATTTCTCCTCTTTTCAAATCTATTCCTGGCTTTGGCCTCAAATCTTTGGCAGATAATCTGTCAGATAATCTTTCTGTGTAAATGGACCCTTAGCACTTGTCATTGTGCAAATATAAAGCATCAATAGGGAGTCTTGTAAGTATAAAGAATGATGTGGATTCTACAATTACATAATGCAAAATTTTTATTACATAGACATGAAATTACATAGATATTATAACATATAACCATAGTCGCAGACTCACATTGTCCCAAATCAATAAGCAGGTTGTCCTATGACCATAACAATATGGTGTCCCTTGGTAGATCTATGTAGTCCTAACCTTCTGCAATTGTAGCTTTGTCTTCATTGTAGCTGCCCTCTCTTTCTGTTCCAGAACTACTAGTTATTTGCACCCATTCAGCCTTTTCAGCTTTTCCCTAGGCATTGACTTGAGATGACAATCTCCTTGATGTGATAGGGCACCCCTAGTGGTGAGACTGGGAAGGAGCAGCCACAGGCAGTGGGAGAGGAGAGAGAAAGGAGCCTGAGAACTAGGAGGAGGCGCACAGCTCAGCTGAGGAGTCAGGATTTAATTCAATGCATCATTAACTAGTCCTCTGTATGCACTGTCCCCGATATATCATCCATGCTCAGTAAACAGCCGCCTGACACTGCATTAGCCTGGAAATGAATTCTCACTTTTATAGGGAAATTGCAAATCCGCCAAGAAGAAAAAAAAAAAAAAAAGGAGAAGAGCGAGGGAGAATAAGGGATAGATAAAGAAAACCGAAGAGAGAGAGAGAGGAACTATAGAGAGTGAAAAAGATGTAAGGTGAGGGGTGGGGGTGTATAGAGGGGGGTAAATAGAGAGGTGAAAGACTGCGGATTGCTACAGAGCTGAAGGTGGTATATAGCGAGTGACAGAGTGAGGAACAAGGACTCGGAGGGAAGGAGAGACGGGCGGCGAGAGTGGAGAGAGGGAAAAATGGGAAGGCAATTATCGAAATCATTAGGCGTGGAGTTTCTCCTCCGTGCGCCACAACACTTAATGTTTAACTCTTTATTAACTTTGAAAAGCTCCATAGAAAGGTTTTTCCCACATAAAACTTTTGCAAATAGTCTAAGACCAACGGCGCCGTGATATTTCGCCTAGTAGGTTAGTTTGAGGCTACGTTCTTTCAACGGCCGTTATATAAGACTCAAAACAATGGCCGGTGTCAAATAAGGGACGTTGTTCTGCATACTTTGGTGGCCGTTGTTCTTGGTTCGTTATTCAGGTGCAGGTTTAATGCCAAACGCTTTTGGGTGTGGCTGTAAAAAAGTTACATTGAATTTAGGTAAAAAAAAAAAAAAAAGGTTGAATGACGGTCAGAAAATAAAAAGATGTGCGAACGACTAAAAATAATGGCCGTTATTCGCAAGATAACGGCCGCGAATAAGGGTCATGAACATTAATCTGACGTCTAATCCGGAACAGCAGGCATTATTCTATACATTGTGTAAACAGCGGCCGTTATTTTATACATTGTGTGAACAGCAGCCGTTATGCTATATGTTGTATGAACAGCGGACGTTATTCTATACATTTTGTGAACAGCGGCTGTTAGTCTATACATTGTGTGAACAGAGGCCGTTATTTTATACATTGTGTGAACAGCAGCTGTTATGCTACATGTTGTGTGAACAGCAGCCGTTATGCTATATGTTGTGTGAACAGCAGCCGTTATGCTATATGTTGTGTGAACAGCGGCCGTTTTTCTATACATTGTGTGAACAGCAATCGTTATGCTATATGTTGTGTGAACAGCAGTCGTTATTCTATACATTGTGTGAACAGATGGCCGTTATTCTATACATTGTCTGAACAGCGGCTGTTATTCTATACATTGTGTGAACAACAGCCGTTATGCTATATGTTGTGTGAACAGCGGCCGTTATTCTATACATTGTGTGAATAGCGGCCGTTATTCTATAAATTTTGTGAACAGCAGCCGTTATTCTATACATTATGTGAACAGATGGACATTACTCTATACATTGTATCAACTGACGGCCGTTGTTTGCATTGACTTTAATGGGAATCACAGAAGATCGAAAGCAACAGCTGTTATTTTAAATAAAATTGGCGGACGTTATTTCAGAAAACATAACCATAGTCTATATTACAATGGCACGGATAGGCTAGGTTCACACTATGTAAAAATAACGTCCGTCTCTGCGCAAATAACGTCCGCTATTATAAATAACATGTGTTTTGCACAATGACGGCCATTATTTTTACATAGTGTGAACCTAGCCATAGAATTAGATAGAATATACTTGTATGTGGAATCGGAAAGCACTACTTTATCCTGTTTATAACTTTTACAAAAAGATTAGGGTCAAACATACATGAAGAACCTCTTAATAAATTTGGGGCATCTTACTCTGATGCTTTTGCTTTAAACAGAGTATCTTGAATAAATTTAAGGGGTTTAGCTGTTTGTTTTTTTTAAATCAAAAAGGGCACCACTCTTGTCCACAGGCTGTGCCTGGTACTGCAGCCAGAACCTATAAATGTAAGTGAGAGCAGCAATACCAGACATAACCAATACACAGAAGTGGCGCTGTTTCTGAAGGGGAAAATTAGCTGATCATCATTACTTTAAACTTACATACATCAGAGAATAATAATAACATAAAAATAATAAATAATTTTTATTTCTATAGTGCCAAATTTATTGACAGTACTTTACAATTCTGGGGATAAATACATCGACAAAACCAGAGATTACAGAGATACACATATAATTGTCCATACATGAGGAGTGAGGACCCTGATCATTGGTTCTATGATATCTTTGGGGTCTTGTATTCTCCAGTATCTGATAAAAGCCACAGGCCCGGCCACATACTGAACAGCAGGACTCCTTTGTTGGGGCCATTTTATGAGTCTTCTAGCCAATGGACCCGCTAATGTTTGAAATAGTCATTTATTTTGTTGTATACTTTACTGTATTGTGATGTATTGATGGCAGGCGGCTGGGTGGTACCTGATGTCATCCCTTGTGCTGTGCAGTCAGGTGTCACTTCTGACACATTGGACAAAGGGGCTGCTCACAAGATCTGCTCATTAGTGAGATCTAATCAGTGATAGGAGATCCTCGTAGATCCTTATAGGGGACTCTACAAACAGATAAGAGATCAGGAGGGAGATAGGGATGGGGAACAGAAGAATGGAGCTCAGAGATAGCCCTCACTGACAGGGGGGATACTTTAGAAAATTACTTTGTATAAAGAGTCTATTTTATATAGTGTTCTATCTATCTATCTATCTATCTATCTATCTATCTATCTATCCACCTCATATCTATCTATCTATCTATCTATCTATCTATCTATCTATCTCCTATCTATCTATCTATCTATCTATCTATCTATCTATCTATCTCCTATCTATCTATCTATCTATCTATCTATCTATCTATCTATCTCCTATCTATCTATCTATCTATCTATCTATCTCCTATCTATCTATCTATCTATCTATCTATCTATCTATCTATCTCCTATCTATCTATCTATCTATCTATCTATCTATCTATCTATTATCTATCTATCTATCTATCTATCTATCTATCTATATCTATCTATCTATCTATCTATCTATCTATCTATCTATCTATCTATTATCTATCTATCTATCTATCTATCTATCTATCTATCTATCTATCTATCTATCTATCTGCCTATCTATCTATCTATCTATCTATCTATCTATCTATCTATCTTCTATCTATCTATCTATCTATCTATCTATCTATCTATCTATCTATCTATCTATCATCCATCTGTCTGTCTATCTACCTGTCTTTCTATTTATCTAGAAGTAGGATATAAACCCATACAAGATTTTCTAACTAATGGCCCTATTCCATGGGTCGTCATAGAGGAGCAAACGAGCACTGTCAGCGCTCATTTGCTCCTCGTTCCCCGCTCGCTGCTGCCGCTATTCCACGTGGCTGCAGCGAGCTGGTGAGTGCGGGAGGCAGGGCTGTATTAACAGTTGCTGCTGCCCTAGGCACTAAACCTGAAGACCCCCCCATCTTCACGCACCTATTGGCGACACCAGACCTGACCAATACCACCATACTCCCCCTGGAAAAGACACCAGATTTACTGGCAAGTCTGAACGGGAGGAGGGAAACTAAAAAAATTAAAACAAAAAAATTAGTTTTTTCTGTCCCCCTGCTCCCTGGTGCTGCCCCCCTGCAAGGTGCTTCCCTAGGCACCGGACCACGGGTGCCTAGTGGTAAATACGGCACTGGCGGGAGGGGCGGCGGGGAGCTGCGGGGGGGCTGCCCGGGTGATCGCTGATCGTCCGGGCAGCCCATAGGATATAGCAGCATCTGCTGCCGACGCTCCTTCAACGGAGCGACGGCAGCAGATCGCTGCTATATCAGTCGCTTGTTTTTCAACATGTTGAAAAACAAGCGACTGCAACGATCAGCCGACATGAACGATGTCGGCTGATCGTTGCACTCTATTCCACGGGACGATAATCGTTCCGTGGAATAGGGCCTTAAGACAACCGGGTGCAGCTTCTCTATCCTCAGCTATGAAAAGTCGGCAAATGAATGAAAGATTTGCTCTGCATAGAGGGGAGTCCATAATGGAGTACGCCCTATTCCGTAATAAAATTGGCAACATTAGTTGGTTTATTTTTTGTCTGGGTTGTCCAGAGTAAGAATTTCTTTAAAGGGTTACGGGTATCTTCGAAATAAAACAATGAGCTCTCACCCCCTGATCCCCTGCCACTACCATTTCAGTGGTATCTGGCACCCCAACTACTCACACACTCACAAATGCCCTATATCAGCTCTGGCGGGTCACCCCCGCAACCTTGGCTAAGAGGGTATTTTTGTGTGTCAAGAAGCCCCCAAGAAATGATGGGGATCAGTATGTAACCATTGTGAGGGATCTAGAAAATGAATGTCTCTCTTTGCTTTTTTTTTTTTTTTAAGGAAAAACCCCATTAGGGTACGTTCACACGTACCGGATCCGCAGCAGATTTCATCTAAATAACTGAACACAGCATCAAATCCGCACCATTAAATCTGCTGCGGATCCTGTACGTGTGAACGCACCCTTACAGTAGTATCTAGTAACATCTCCAAGTCAGAACGTTTGGGAGAAACACAAAATCACCAATATTAATAAATAAAATGAACAAATAAGTAAAACATATAAATGAACATAAAGAACATACTGGATCAAGCTCTTTTTTTATGATTTTTTTTCTGCTGCGGTGATGTTACGTTTCTTTGCCCATAGACGTTTCTGGCAGGACCTGACAACAATCACATGCCATGGTGCCGTCAAGCATCCTTGGGCCTTCATCCTCAGGGGAAGCAAATAGATTGACTGGGTTGGATTGTTTTTCTCTGGCTGATTCCTCTCTTTTTCCTCCCAGCATATGGGGTACAGAAGGCGTCTTGCATCCGTTCACTCATCCAGAGGGACGTGTGTTAATAGACGAATGATGGTGATAAAGGGGTCTTCTGGATTAAGGGGGTATATGTTTATACTTGCAGAATACTATACTTATTAATGGGATTCATATAATCAGCTCATGTGAACAAGGTCTGAGACTTCTACTTCATCGTACCATGTCATGGCTGATACAGTTAAGTGATCACATTGTCCACATCTCTAGACACGGCTACACTATACTGAGGCCTCGGTGGGGCTTGTGCTGGATGTGTACTGCCAAAACTAAGGCTTCATACACACAGTCCATGGAGCCTGTATGGTGAGGGTTACCGTATGGCACCATAATACAAAAGTAGACAGGAAACATCCCTATTACAGAGTAATAGCCTGGCACCATAGACTTCTATGGGTGCAATATTATGACTCTATATAACATACAGCATCCCTATAATTACAGAGTAATAGTCTGGCACCATAGACTTCTATGGGTGCAGTATTACGACTCTATACAACTTCATACAACATTCCAATAATTACAGAGTGATAGTCTGGCACCATAGACTTCTATGGGCCTAGTATTATGACTCCATACAACCCTATACAACATCCCTATAATTACAGAGTAATAGTCTGGTACCATAGACTTCTATGGGTGCAGTATTACGACTCTATACAACTCCATACAACATCCCTATAATTACAGAGTAATAGTATGGCACTATAGACTTCTATGGGCCTAGTATTACGACTCTATACAACATCCCTATATTTACAGAGTAATAGTCTGGCACCATAGACTTCTATGGGCACTGTATTACGACTCCATACAACTCCATAAAACATCCCTATAATTACAGAGTAATAGTCTGGCACCATAGACTTCTATGGGTGCAGTATTACGACTATACAACTCCATACAATATCCCTATAGTTACAGAGTGATAGTCTGGCACCATAGACTTCTATGGGCCTAGTATTACGACTCCATACAACTCCATACAACATCCCTATAATTACAGAGTAATAGTCTGGCACCATAGGCTTCTATAGGCCTAGTATTACGACTCCATACAACCCTATACAACATCCCTATAATTACAGACTAATATTCTGGCACCATAGACTTCTATAGGACTCCATACAACTTTATACAACATCCCTATAATTACAGACTAACATTCTGGCACCATAGACTTCTATAGGCCTAGTATTATGACTCTATACAACTCCATACAACATCTTTATTACAATAAATAGTCTGGCACCATAGATGTCTATAGGCCTATTTTTACGACTCTATACAACTCCATACAACATACCTATAATTACAAAGTAATAGTCTGGCACCATAGACTTCTATAGGCCTAGTATTACGACTCTATACAACTCCATACAACATCTCTATTACAATAAATAGTCTGGCACCATAGATGTCTATAGGCCTAGTATTACGCCTATATACAACTCTTGTATATAGACATAATAAGGTCATGTGCATGATCCATAAAGCATATGCACCCGCTGGAGACCCCTACAGAGAAAGATGTCCCCAATCTTGGCAGCCTGTATGCTGGCAGATTGTCAGAGCATGTAGTTATAGCTTCACGTCAGCTGGAAAGATGGAGACTATGGATGGAAAGCGTTGTGAAGAACACATGCAAACAATTCCGCTGATATGAAGGAACTTACATGCCATGGGTCCCCGGCAAATTCTCTAGGACAATCCAGTTCTCCCTGGGGCTATGGGGGCTATGGACACTATGGGTGATGTTTGGGCTATTTAACATGAGGTACAATGGCCACTTTGTGCCTCTAGTTACTGTAACCTGAGATGATTTTGGTGTCGCTTGTTTTTGTATTTTTCTTTTTTGATGTTTTTTTCCTCTTAGTGATAGTATCAGGGATTTAACTCATCTCAATGTCCAGCAGGGAATAAAAGGGGAGAATCAGCAATTGTTATTGTGAGGGAGAATGAATGGCTTCCCATTTGTGTATATAGCTTGGGCTAAACATGACGGCCATAGGAACGGACAATGTATAGGATATCTCAGATATATTAGATGGCGGAAGCTGCCGGATGAAAGGCAGAATGCTTCATCTTTATCCCGCAATCTCATCATATTATACTGAGAGGTCCTAGATGATGCCCATCTTCAATTGGAGGAACAACTAGTGGTTCAAGTGACCACCCAAATAATTAGATTATGGTTAAAGTAATATTTCCATCTCTAAAAGTTAAAGGGGTACTCCAGAGAATTGTTTATTGTTTTTCTTTTATCTTCAAATCAACTAGAGCCAAAAAGATATATAGATTTGTAACTTACTTCTATTTAAAAAATCTAAAGTCTTCCAGTACTTATCAGCTGCTGTATGCCCTGTAGGAAGTGATGTATTGGACACAGTGTTCTCTGCTGCCAGAGATGTCAGGAATTGTCCAGAGCTGGAAAGGTTTTTTTATGTGGATTTACTGCTCTGTTACTGCTCTGAACAGTTCCTGTCATAGACAGCGGTGGCAGCAGAGAGCAGAGAGAGGGTCATACTGGAAAGAAAACACCTATCCACCAGATTGGTGATAAAAAAAGTTGTTCAGTAGAAAACCCTCAAAATAAGAGAGAGAGAAATTTTCACCCAGAAAGAATGAAGCGCACTGTAAATGACCATGCACGAGTAATACCCCTTATTCGTTTGGGAGGACGGATCCCTGGGGTTTCTTGTGGGACATTTTGGCTCCAATAAATGCATCAGGTTAAGATGATGTCATTAAAAAAACAACAACTTTCAAATCAACTGGTGTCAGAAAATTATATAGCTTTATTTCTATTAAAGAATTTTCAGTCTTCCAGTACTTATCAGCTGCTGTAGGAAGTGGTTTAGTCTTTCCAGTCTGACACATTGCTCTCTGCTGCCACCTCTGTCTTTGTCAGGAACTGTCCAGAGCAGCAACACATCCCCATGGAAAAACCTCTCCTGCTTTCCAGACTGGAAAGAATACACCACTTCCTACAGGACATACAGCAGCTGATAAGTGCTGGAACACTGAATATTTTTAAATAGAAGTAAATTACAAATCTCTGGCACTTTCTGTCACTAGCTGATTTAAAAGAAAACAATTTTTTTGCTGGAGTATCCCTTCAATGTTGCTCAGACCCCAGTCCTTATCAGCCCAGACCACTGTATAACTGTATTACAGACTAAGCTGGATGTAGCCACAAGTGTATCCCTACAAGAAGTGGTTTAGTAATTCCATGTCAGTGCAGGAGACTGGGACCCCGAGGCAATAGGGTGACAAGTGACAACATTCCGTCCATACACACAGGTGGGGTGATTAGTATTGTGAATTTCCTCACTTCCTCTGAGAAGGATGTCAGATATTAGACACAATGGCCACTTTGTGGCAGCAGGCAGGAATGTCATTGTGATTCCTATAGAGCCTTCAGGTACTTTACCACCTGCACATAAACACATGGTAAACATGGCATTATCTACAGATTTCATATATGACATGTCAGAGGGTGTGCATGCATATGTATGGCCATCTGATGAAATACGTTATTGTTCGACTAATATTTAAAGGGGAACTCTAATATATATTTTTTAAATCAATTGATTTAAGTTATACAGATTTGTAATTCACTTCTATTTAAAAAAAAAAAAAAATACCAAGTCTCCCAGTACTTATCAGCTGCTGTATGTCCTGCAGGAAGTGGTGGATCCTTTTCAATCTGACACAGTGCTCTCTGCTGCCACCTCTGTCCATGTCAGGAATTGCCATGAGCAGGTGAGGTTTTCTAAGGGGATTTGCTACTGCTCTGGACAGTTCCTGTCATGGACAGAGGTGGCAGCAGAGGGCACTGTGTAAGATTGGAAAGAAAACACCACTTCCCGCAGGACATACAGCAGCTGATAAGTATTGGAGGACTGGAGATTTTTTTTTTTTTAATAGAAGTAAATTAAAAATCTATATAACTTTCAGAAACCAGTTGATTTGAAAGATTTTTTTCCTCACCGGAGTACCCCTTTAAGTTAGTCATTATTTATCTTATTCACTGCAACTGGTAGCGGCCATTGCCCATCTTTTCTACCACCAGATGTTGGCTCGATTTGGTAGAGGTGATAAGTCTCCGTAAACCTAGCTGTTGTATGTTCTTATAATTGTGCCCAATATTGCTATTATTATAGGAAAGACTATAGGACTAGACTATACAGTAGATGCTATCTATATGGAAGAGACAACATTTAAAGAGGTTATTCAGCCTTTAAAATAATATAAAAACCTTGGGGGAGATTTATCAAACATGGTAAAGTGAAACTGTCTCAGTTGCCCCTAGCAACCAATCAGATTCCACCTTTCATTTTCCAAAGAGTCTGTGAGGAATGAAAGGTGGAATCTGATTGGTTGCTAGGGGCAACTGAGACAGTTTAACTTTACACCATGTTTGATAAATTCCCCCCTTGACTCTGATCCCGCAGCGTTCCAGTGCAGAAGGATTCTGGATAACAGGAGCAATGAATAATAGAGCAGCATTGCCCCCCGATAGCCAGAATCCTGCTCCACACTGATGAGGAGCGATACCAGAAACAGCTGTCTGTGGATGGAAGCCTGGCTTTGATTTTCCCTTGTCATGTCACAAAACTTGCAACTGAATTAGACTGTGACATAAAAGGGGCCCCCCTGGTATTTCTCTCCTAATACTCACAACTGAGTGGGACTTAAGGGGTTACCTATCAGGGTGGTTTGGTGATCTCCCCACTGGTAGGCACCCCTCGGCAGCAGGTTTTCTTCCCAGGAGGGATAGCTGGCTATTCCCATTGTGACTCAGGCTCCATATAGTGTCAGACTGGAAAGAATACACCACTTCCTGCAGGACATACAGCAGCTGATAAGTACTGGAAGACTTGATATTGTTAAATTTAAAGTGGATTTCTTACACTCACTGATCATTCCACACCTAGCCCGTCAATCTGCTGACATCATTGGGGCATGATGACATCACTAGTTTCAGTTCCAGGTACCAGAGCACTTTTAGTCGCCCTTCTCTCTAGTTCTCAATTTCATTTGCTTCCGTTCTATGCCGTCCATTGTTTCCTCATCTATGTATTAGTATCCAGGCTGTGCTCCCACTAGTAATAGAGCGCTATAGCTGTAAGGTCTATGTAATGATACAGTGCTGGCCCCTGCAGATGCCCGGCTGAAGTGTCTATATTAATTAACTCCTAATTTCCTCCCTTCTTCTTTATCTTTTTCATTAGCATTTAGTCTTTCATGTGCTGGGCAGCGGAGGACTAGAGGTCAGATGGTCATCAGTCAATGGGCCAAGACACAAGGACCTATTGAGAGTCCTCTCCCATGGATTCTAATGGGGCCAATTAACCTATTCACTGCTGGGGGCTATCAGTTTACTTAATCAGAGTTCCTCAGAAGATTGTGGTTGGGGACTTTTGTTTTCACTTTCTTCCATGGACTTGAAGGGGGAAATCTAAAAAAAAATAAAATAAATAAATTTTAAAAAAAATCCAGGAAATTGTTATTATCCCATAGATTACAGCCACTAAATGAAGCGTGATATGGCTTATTAGGGTCGGGGCTGAGTAAATTATTGATTATTGGTAATCAATCACAAAGGGCACTAGATGTAATTGTAACAAATACAGCTGCTGTGTGGAGTGCCGGGCTTCACTGTGCCCCTACCATGTGTATGTACTGCCTGTATAAGGCTCTGATAGTGACTAATGTAAATGGAGGTGATGTGCTCAGTGCTGAACAATGCACTGATTCTAATTCTAGCATTTGCTTCTGCTCTCTCCAGGGACCCCATGGTAGCAGCATGGGGTGCCTCTATAGTACGTACCCCCTGGGCTGCAGACATAACCAGAGACAAGACAAGGAAATCGGTTTATTTGGCAGAGATTTATCCTATAAAATGGGGGAGATTTATCGGTAGTATCAGACGGTGCATGTAGGATGAGTATAAATGACTGTATCCCAATGATGCCACATTTCTCTTCTATATATGTAGAGTCCCATTACGGGTGGTCCACTAAGCTTCATTCCACTTGGGTAAAGTGCCTCTGTGAGGTATTGCACTAGAAGGGGATGAAGGTGGTGTTATGTTTTTTTCCCCACTAGGTGTCACTCTTTCTTATAAATATATATATATATATATATATATATATATATATATATATATATATATATATATATATATTTGTTTTCTATGGAGCATAGCTGAAGGAAGGTTATGAGTTTACAGTTTATTTGTCATGTGTTATTGGACTGTCCAATCAAAGGTGCAGGTGTCTTTCCCTCACTTTTCCATCTATTACACTTCATCTTTCTCCTGTCCCCAGTATTCCCACATATCACAGAAAAGCTCAGTTACCCCTGTAAAAAGAAGACTTTTTCCTATAGGGAGGTATTTTGTCAGTTGAGGTGTGGAGGGACATAAGTGCCAGTCCTATTGTGGTTGGTGGTGCGTTAGGGCCCTATTCCACGGGACGATTATCGTTCAGATTATCAGATTAAGATACAGCCACCAGAGAGATCCTGATACGGAGAGATCCGTTCTAGTATGCGGTGCTAAACCCTCAGAAGAGGTAGCCATCCTCTGAGGTAAACCTTGTCCACGCCTGGGTCCGTCTCCTGGATTCTCAGGGCAGTTACAACAGCAGGGAACTGACCCCCAGCAAGACAAATAGCGCACTGCTGAAGTATCTTGCTTACCATGCATGGCTTTTCTGGGAAGCCTCGTAAAGTATGCTACACCCAGTTGTAAGACCTGGGACTCGTATTATCCAACCTGGCACTCGCTGAAATGGTTGGACAGGAAATGGTCAGATAGCAACCTATCTATAGGTGAGTATGAGTATTCTTCACTCTCTTCTATCTGTCTACTAAACTCACCCGGGAAGAGTACATTGCCTGGACAAGGTCCCCCAAGATGGTCCCTATTCTACCTACAAGCTATTCCTACTTAATCTTCCCCTTCTGTCTCACCTGTGTGAGTTTTGCCTTAACTTGTATCACACTGAAGATTTTACAGTAAAAAGTATTTCCTTGGTTAACTGCTGGACTCTGTCCTATTTTTGAGTCGCCGCACCTGCACCTACACTTAGGCTATCCCCTTTTCCAAGCGCAGTTCTCGTGTATCTGGGGGTGTTTTCCAACACGACTCCTGGTCACCGTGACAAGTGGCCGTGTGTACCCAAGCCCACCTTGCTGTACCACCACTGCCCCGGCCCAATGCAAATATGGTGGGAGATTTATCAAACATGGTGTAAAGTGAAACTGGCTCAGTTGCCCCTAGGAACCAATCAGATTCCACTTTTCATTCCTCACAGACGCTTTTGAAAATGAAAGGTGGAATCTGATTGGCTGCTAGGGGCAACTGAGCCAGTTTCACTTTACACCATGTTTGATAAATACCCCCATGGTTGCTATACACACCGGACTAGACTAGTCTGTTCATCTGCCAATTATGACAATTACGATGCTGGCAGTGGGTTATCTGTAATCGGAGACCATCCACCTTGTCCAACAATGTCCCCTCTGCTACCTGCTGCCTGGGGTGGAAGCTTATAAAATCATGTCCTCATGTTTCCCCTTCCAAATCCTTGTAGAGTGACTGGGCCCTGGAACCCTGCTGGGGCCACATTATCAAACATTTCTCATCTGCAACTCCACCCTGTCCAGAGGTTCCGCAGGGGACACTCCACTGACGGAAAATGCAGACAAAGCCCTCTTATGTGCAATGCCCCCCACTGTGCCCTGAGTCCATACCTGTCTGTGTAACTTTTTAATTATAGTAAATGTTGGTTGCCCCACCAGTATACAGGGCCATTATACTTATAATAGATGCCCCCAGGTGTGGTGGGCAGCAGGTTCTTTACTGTTCTCTGACTGTATATAACAGTGACCATAGGGATTTTTAGTACAAATATGGCCCAACCTCCCATTAAAAGCACTCGCCATGTCCAGATTCCACATGGTGCCACTATGGATTTATGTACAGATGAGAGAATGCAGTCTACAGCAGGTTGTAGTCTATAGGTCGTATTACATGGACTGATGCCTATTATAAGCAAGTTCCCATCTGCTAGATCAACGCTCGCTTAAGGCCCTATTCCACGGAACGATTATCGTTCATAAACTCGCTCCAACGACCGCTCGTTGACAATAATCTCTTCGTGAAATTGGTGTAAACGGGCGAACGACAAAGGCGAAATCGTTATATTGTCGTTCAAAATTGTTTTTCAGCATGTCGGAAAAAAATCGTTGGTCTTTGAAAGATAATTCGCTAATTGTTTCGTAAAATTAGAAATCTTTCAGTCGTTTGTAAAAAGGTTTAAAAAAAAGTAGGTGTGTCGTATGGTATGGTCATGATCACCCCGGCGAACGTTTTAAATGACCATGTAACGACCGCAAAATAATCGTTACACTACATATATCGTTCACGTTCCCACGCGTGTTATGTGTTATTGATCGCTAAAAAAAATCATTTAGTGATTCTTAACAAGCGGTTGAAACGAGTTTATGAATGATAATCGTTCCGTGGAATAGGGCCTTTACTAAGCCTACTACACGGCTCAATAATGAATAATTGTGCAGCAAAGGCTGTATATACATATCTATATATATATATATATATATATATATATATATATATATATGTATAATTATATATATATTTATTTATTTAGTGTATTTAGTGACAGTGCAGCCCTTGCCTTAAATGTTAAATAATATAGTTTATACTAACCTGTCCACCAACACCAATGTACGTCTCACTTCTGCCCACAGCCACAGCTGGACCTACTGAGCCGGTCTCTGAAGTGACAGGCCGCTCAGCCAATCACTGACCAGGGCACTCTCCCATCTCGGTCAGTGATTGGCTGAGCAGCCTGTCACTTCAACTGTCCAGAGCAAGAGAGGTTTTTTATGGGTATTTGCTCCTGACATGGACAGAGGTGGCAGCAGAGAGCACTGTGTCTGACTGGAAAGAATACATCATTTCCTGCAGGACATACAGCAACTGATAAGTACTGGAAGGCTGGCAATTTTTAAATAGAAGTAATTTACAAATCTATATAACTTTCTGACACCAGTTGATTTGAAAACATTTTTTTTTCTCTTTGATGCAACCTGAGGCTCTCTAGTTGTTGCAAAACTACTAAAACTACTGCTCCCAGTGGCTGTAGCTGTCGGGCATGTTGGGAGATGTGGTTTTGGAATAGTGGAATGAGCATCCCTGGACAGCCTCGTTCCTCTGCATAGGGTAGCAGGTTTCCTCCTTTGATGTACAGTTATATCTCCCCCGCCCCCATTAATGATTAAATAAACGGATCTTGTGTGTGAATGATCTCTGGTGATGCCGCTACTACAGGTGGAGGGAGGCGTCTGGGAAAGTTTGAAGAAAGGTTCTCCTCTGCGGATGTGTACATGACAGGAGCAAACCCTTTAAGGGTATGTTCACATCACACATGCCTGATTTAGAAGTCTGCAAACAAGTGTTTGGCAATGGCCTAGAGTGGAGCACCTAAGCAGAGTTGCTCTATATATTTAGTTATACATGTTGTATTATGGAGGTATCCAGAATAAGAAAAAAATAATCTACTTTCTTGCAAAAAACAGCGCCACCCCTGTCCTCAGGTTGTGTGTGGTATTACAGTTTAGCTCTATTTACTTTAATGTAACTGAGCTGAAAAATCCCCACAGCCAAACTGAGGACAGGAGTGGTGCTGTTTCTGGAAGAAAGCGGACATGTTTTCTCACCCCCGTATGTTGAAAATATTGTAACCTGAGGCAATTGTAACTTCAGCAACCACTGTACATGCTCTTTAGATATCTTATAGTCTAAACCAATGCTTCTGAAATTGTGAGGCTGGCTTCACTTATAAGGCGCCCCATAGTCGATTTCACCGAAGTGCAAATACATGTCTCTATTCGCGTCCATAACTGACCCCTTTTGGGCGTATATTAATATTGTGCTGGCTGCAGGAGACAAATAATAGATAAATATTTTTTTTAGCTATTTGACTGTGACTGGTGAGACCCCAGCAGAAAAAGTTTGGGAAGCCCTGATGTAAAACTCAAGCTCAAACTTTATCAGCGTTCATCATGTGTATTCACACTGCCACCTGGTGTCAACATGGAAGAATTGCATTTACCAATGTCCTCACCTAGAGATCAGGTGGGAGAATAAGAGGTTCCTGTTGATCTTTTACTACAGTAAATGGTTAAAAAAAATTGATTTATATATATATATATATATATATATATATATGTAATTTTTTTCTTTGTATGGATATGGTTACTAGCACCATAGCATCACAGTATTATTAATCAATGTTGTATAAAAGGATACAGTATTATTAAGTCTCATTCCTATTGCTTGACTTTGTGTCGGTAAGTCTGATCCTACACATTGTAGTTAGTTAGCCCATGCTGCCACCTCTGTCCATGTCAGGAACTGTCCAGAGCAAGAGAGGTTTTCTATGGGTATTTGCTCCTGATCTGGACAGTTCCTGACATGGACAGAGGTGGCAGCAGAGAGCACTGTGTCATATTGGAAAGAATATACCACTTCCTGCAGGACATACAGCAACTGATAAGTACTGGAAGACTGGAGATGATAAAAAGTAAATGATAAATCTATATAACTTTCTTAAACCAGTTGATTTAAAAGAAAAAGATTTTCACTGGACAACCCCTTTAACCATCACTCCATTCAGTGCCGGACTGGGGTACCTTGGGCCCTCCAGGGAATTTAATTCTAGGGGCCCACCCTACATATACCAGATAGAACCAAACCTTTGTACAGGGCTGTGTATGTGACCAGCAATGCTGGCTCACTGCTGGTAACTTGTCAGTCACTCTATGCAAACAGTATAGGATGCCACATAAGTATCTTGAAAGGAGAAGTCCCACTAAAGGGACTCCAGGTAGAGGTTAAAAAAATGAAACGTCTGCAGAAGCATATAGCATTACTTACCCATCTATTCCATTTTTGAAACTACCAAAAATCCATTTGTTTTGGGGGGTTTTGTTCTGTTTTGTGTTTCTGCACTTCCTGGTTTATCAGTTGTACACAGGACTACAGGTTTCAGAATGCATTGCTTTCCCTCAGCTGTTCATCACAGTCCTCAACCCTGCCCATTCCCCGCCCAAAGCTGCTGCAGAACATTTAGGCTGTGTTCACACATTGCAGTTTCATTGTGTTACTGAATTATTTGCATTCTATTCTCTACCTGTAACACCACACAGCACACTGTATTCTCTACCTGTAACACCACACAGCACACTGTATTCTCTACCTGGAACACCACACAGCACACTGTATTCTCTACCTGTAACACCACACAGCACACTGTATTCTCTCCCTGTAACACCACACAGCACGCTGTATTCTCTACCTGTAACACCACACAGCACGCTGTATTCTCTACCTGTAACACCACACAGCACACTGTATTCTCTACCTGTAACACCACACAGCACACTGTATTCTCTTCCTGTAACACCACACAGCACACTGTAATCTCTACCTGTAACACCACACAGCACACTGTATTCTCTACCTGTAACACCACACAGCACACTGTATTCTCTCCCTGTAACACCACACAGCACGCTGTATTCTCTACCTGTAACACCACACAGCACACTGTATTCTCTACCTGTAACACCACACAGCGAACTGTATTCTCTACCTGTAACACCACACAGCACACTGTATTCTCTACCTGTAACACCACACAGCACGCTGTATTCTCTACCTGTAACACCACACAGCACGCTGTATTCTCTACCTGTTACACCACACAGTGAACTGTATTCTCTACCTGTAACACCACATAGCACGCTGTATTCTCTACCTGTAACATCACACATCGCGCTGTATTCTCTACCTGTAACACCACACAGCACCCTGTATTCTCTACCTGTAACACCACACAGCACACTGTATTCTCTACCTGTAACACCACACAGCACGCTGTATTCTCTACCTGTAACACCACACAGCACGCTGTATTCTCTTCCTGTAACACCACACAGCACGCTGTATTCTCTACCTGTAACACCACACAGCGAACTGTATCCTCTACCTGTAACACCACACAGCACTGTATTCTCTACCTGTAACACCACACAGCGAACTGTATCCTCTACCTGTAACACCACACAGCACTGTATTCTCTACCTGTAACACCACACAGCACGCTGTATTCTCTACCTGTAACACCACACAGCGAACTGTATTCTCTACCTGTAACACCACACAGCACACTGTATTCTCTACCTGTAACACCACACAGCACTGTATTCTCTACCGGTAACACCACACAGCACGCTGTATTCTCTACCTGTAACACCACACAGCACACTGTATTCTCTACCTGTAACACCACACAGCACACTGTATTCTCTTCCTGTAACACCACACAGTGCTGTATTCTCTACCTGTAACACCACACAGCACACTGTATTCTCTACCTGTAACACCACACAGCACTGTATTCTCTACCTGTAACACCACACAGCACACTGTATTCTCTACCTGTAACACCACACAGCACGCTGTATTCTCTACCTGTAACACCACACAGCACACTGTATTCTCTACCTGTAACACCACACAGCACACTGTATTCTCTACCTGTAACACCACACAGCACGCTGTATTCTCTACCTGTAACATCACACAGCACACTGTATTCTCTACCTGTAACACCACACAGCACGCTGTAATCTCTTCCTGTAACACCACACAGCACACTGTATTCTCTACCTGTAACACCACATAGCACACTGTATTCTCTACCTGTAACACCACACAGCACGCTGTACTCTCTACCTATAATACCATACAGCACGTTGTATTCTCTTCCTGTAACACCACACAGCATGCTGTATTATCTACCTGTAACACCACACAGCACCCTGTATTCTCTACCTGTAACACCACACAGCACACTGTATTCTCTACCTGTAACGCTAATATTGGAATAAAGTAAAGAACGTTTTGATTTTTTTTTTCTTTTCACTTTCACGCACATATTATGATCAGGCATCTGTTATCTTTGAAGTTGAGCCCCCCCCCCCCCCCCCCCCCCCCCGTTTAGCATCATTTACATGTGTTACTGCATCATTTTTGTGAATACGCTGCAGTACTGCAATGATACTCCAACATGTGTGAACACAGCCCTAATTTCACTGCACACTTCTGCACAATTAGAGATATCAGTGCAACACCTGCTTCTGGCCAGTCAGAGATGGTGAATCACTCAGGGGATTGGTGGATCCAGCCAAACCTCCTGGGACATCACGCCCTGCCCCTGTCTGCATCATCAGCCTGATCTCAGCAGACACACACAATGTAAGACAGAGGCATGGAATATTTGTCTCCTAAGGGAGGATAGCAGAAGGAGCAGGAGACAATGTGGATTTGCACAGGGGGCCATTTTTTTTCACTTCCTGGATTTCTATCAGCTACCAGTGTGGCAGAACTGTACAGATATGGTAATACATTGTATAGACACATATATTTAACTTTTAATGTATTTTTAATAGAAAACAAGTTTTTTCGTATCCGGAGTCCCCCTTTAAACTGACAAATCTCAGGCAGGCAAGAACATAATAACGAAAGTATACTTACCTGTACCCGTGCCCTCATATTTTTTTTGAATACACAATAAAATTATGGGCATAAGTTCTGAATCATTACAGAAAATATTTTATAACCATGATTGTGTTAATAACATGATAAGAACAATATAAAAAACACTTAAAAAAGTATATTTAAAAACAACCAAATCTTAGTACAATTCCATATATTACTGACAAACAACATAGAATGAATGGATTAACACATACTGGGTGCCTCACAGGGGCCACTATATTTGTTACCATGGATTAAATAAAGTGAACTACTATTAAAGCAATATTGTAAAAAAGACAAACCACAAACCCTTAGTCTTATCAGCACTCACCCATTCTTACTATGAGGGTCACAGCCGTCCCTACGTACGTTTCGCCTCAACCGGGCTTCCTCAGGGAACAGGGAGGGCGTAAGCGGGCGCAGTATAGCTGCAGCCCGGACATGAAGGGGTGGGCAATAGGGGGTTAACAGGGCTTAGGTGAGGTGAGCATGAGGGCAACGCGTGGTCAGGCTGTGGGGAAAGGGGATGGAGCAGGGGGAGTGGGGATGCGGGCAGAGGCCAATAGGGGGGCAGGGGATAGCGTCGGGGAGGGGAGCACGGATGAGGTATAAAGGCAGGGGGAGGGGTTTTCTTACTTACCAGCTCCTCTGTCCCGGACCTGAAGCGACGTGCTGCTCCTGCTACAGGATGGACCGAGAGGCTTTCTCTGCCTCCCTGTGGGAGGCCGCGGCGCGCCATGGGGCGGAATGGCTGCAGGAGCAGTTCTTGCAGGTACTAGGGGGAACGGGGGGGGCGGCAAGCTCCCAGGGTGCGCACCCCCCCGTACGCCGCCGGCGCCCGCCGGAGCGGCTGAGCCCCGAATTGCCCCGCCGCTCCCGCCGCGTAGGGAGCCCTGTCCAGGACCCTCCAGCTCCTGCTGTCCGGTCCTCTCCTCGCCGGTCCGGCAGGGCTGCTGGGAGGAATCCCGGAGCGCGGAGGGGTTCCGGTGCGGGGAGAGAGGCACGTGCAGCAGCCTCTGCCTCCTCGGTGCCGGCTGCTGATTCGGGACCTGTTGCGGCTGGCCCCTCCCACCGGCTTGTGCAGGGGGCAGTCAGAGGACGGAGCGAGTCCTCCTACAGGCCCCATAGGAAGTCTGGGGCGAAGGTGAGCACCCGGGCCCGGCGCCAGCCTGAGGGGGTTTCCCAGGGGGTGGCACCCCTGCCAGCGAGGTCGGCAGCAGTGCGGGGGGAGGTCAGGCGGTCCAGGCGGCAAGGGGCCTACCGCAGTGCTTCTCCAGCGACCGTCCCCATGTTCAGCGGCAGCCCTAATTCGTTGCAGGCGCAGGGGCAGGGTGGGAGCCTGGCCCCTGGCGCCGGGGGCATCAGTGAGGACCAGAGGGCTTCGTCACCGGATGATGACATCGAGGCCTTGGAAGACGGCGAAGTTGTCAGCGATTCGCCGAGGCGCGTAGCATCCTCTGTCGCGGCTGTTCCGGCGTCCGTCCAGAGTCAGCCTGGTGAGTCACGGTCCATGTCGTTTTTACCTGTGGCGTGTGGTGTAAGTGGTGGGGGTGCGAGTGGAGCCGGGGTTCAGGGGTCTGTTGGGGGTGGGGGTCAGTTTGTTGGTATGGGTGAGGTAGTTGCGCAGTTTTTGGCTGGTATGCGTGAGATGTGGTCGCAGGGAGCGGGGGCCCGGGGGGATGTAGGGTCTCCGGTTACTGCCTGGGTGGGGGGTAGCGCTGCGCCTGCGTTATCGTCGGCGGTCGGGGCGGCGGGTGGTGCGCGGGTGCCAGTGGCAGCGGGAGCCTCCGGGGGAGCGCAAGCAGTCGGAGCAACGACCGCGGGGGGGGTCACGGCTTCGGAGGTTTCGGTGCGGTTGGATGACGCGGCGCGTGGGGAGGTGTACGTTTGCTTTGAGGGGCCCCTGGGGGCCCACCTCAAGCAGGAGGTACGGGAGAAGATTTGGCGGGGGGAGTACGTGGAAATATTTTCCCTGCTTCCCCTCGACAAATTTAATTTAGACAAAGGAAAGCCTGATGACAGCAAGAAGGAGGAGGAGGAGAAGCGGCGGTATCGGCTGATACCGCGCACTTTTTCTAACTGGCTTCAGGCTTTCGCCATTTTGGCTAGTGTAGTGGGGAGAAGGCTCCTCAATGCTGCTCGGCCCTGTTTTGCTACCTTGACTCGATAGGCGAAGCATATCGGGTTTATGGTGGCACGGCATGGCTGCGGTATGACGAGCAGTTCAGGCAGCGCAAGGCGGTTCGCCCATCCCTGCGGTGGGACCATAAGGATATAGCCTTGTGGATGCGGCTCATGACAGCAGCGCGCGCTCCGTCGCAGCCGTTTCGGTCTGGGGCCGGGGGTTCGGCGTCATCGACCGGAACCTCGGCCGGCCAGAGGCCAGGGTGTTGCTGGCAATATAACGACGGGCACTGTCGTTTTGGTTCCTCGTGCAAGTTCAAGCATGAGTGCGGAACTTGCGGGGGAAACCACCCCCAATCGCGATGCTTCAAGAAGCAGAGAGGACGTGGTGGGGAGACTGGCGGTAAAGGGTCGGACGCCAGTGAGCCTAGAGGCGATGCGTCCGTATCTAAATGAGTACCCTGATCGGGCGGCGGCGGAATTGTTAGTGACCGGCTTCCAGTGGGGATTTCGGATCCCCTTTTCGAGGGAGGCTCCGATTTTTCGCCCACCAAATCTGAAGTCCGCACGGTTGCGTCCGGACGTGGTGGGCGAAAAATTGGGCAAGGAGGTGGCCCTGGGGCGGATGGCGGGTCCGTTTACGGACCCGCCGTGGCCCCACCTGCGGGTTTCTCCTTTAGGGCTGGTGCCCAAGAAGGAACCTAATAAATTCCGGTTAATTCACCATTTGTCGTATCCGGCGGGGTTGTCCGTTAACGATGGGATTGAGCAAGAAGTTTGCTCGGTTTCATACGTGTCGTTTGACAAGGCGGTGGAATGGGTGCGTCGGTGCGGGCCGGGGGCGCTAATGGCTAAAACCGACATTGAGGCTGCATTTCGGCTCTTGCCGGTGCATCCTGAATGTTTCCATTTGCTGGGGTGTGTTTGGGAGGGGGCGTACTATGTGGACTGCTGCCTTCCTATGGGGTGCTCAATCTCTTGTTCACATTTCGAGACATTTAGCACCTTTGTGGAATGGGTGGTGCGCAGGGAGTCGGGTTTGCAGTCGGTGTTGCATTACCTGGACGACTTCCTGTGCATTGGTCCGGCGCAGTCCACTTGTTGCTCCCTTCTGTTGCATACGGTTGAGCAGGTGGCCCGCAGGTTTGGCATTCCGTTGGCACCGGAAAAGACGGAGGGCCCGGCTACGGTCATCCGTTTTTTGGGCATCGAGATAGACTCGGTGGCAATGGAGTGCCGACTTCCTGGCGACAAACTGGTGGAGCTGCGGGAGTTGGTGGGTTGTTTCTTGGAACTGCGCAAGGTTCGCTTGCGACAGTTGCAATCGCTGCTGGGCAAGCTGAACTTTGCTTGCCGCATTATGCCAATGGGGCGCATTTTTTGCCGAGGGCTAGCACAGGCCACGGCGGGGGTGCGTTCGCCGATGCATAGGATACGGCTGACGGCGGATCACAGGGCAGACTTGCAGGTGTGGGCGCAGTTCCTGGTGTGTTTTAACGGCCGGTCGGTGTGGAGGGAGGAGTGGATTCGGACTGTGGATATGGAACTGTTCACTGATGCGTCTGGGTCGGTTGGGTTCGGAGCGTACTTGAGTGGTGAATGGTTTGCTGGGGAGTGGCCGGATTGTTGGCGGGAGAATGGATGGGTACGTAACCTGGCCCTGTTAGAACTGTTCCCGATTGTGGCTGCGCTTGAAGTGTGGGGTGACAGGTTTCGGAACAAGCGGGTTCGTTTTTGTTGCGACAACTTGGCGGTGGTGCAGGCTGTCAACAGTCTGACGGCATCTTCCCCGCCGGTGGTGCGATTGCTGCGGCGCCTGGTGTTGCGTGGGCTGGAACTGAATGCGTGGGTGCTGGCGTGTCATCTGCCAGGGACAGCTAATTCTATAGCCGATGCACTTTCTCGTTTGCAGTTCGATCGGTTCCGTTTGTTGGCCCCGGAGGCGGAGCAACATGGGAAGCCCGTTCCGAGCTGTTTGTGGGAGGTGGTATCCGGACAGCGTTTGGTTTGATGCAGCAGGCCGTATCGGGGAGTACGTGGAGTCGTTCGGTGGCGTGGCAGGAATGGCTGAGTTTCTGTGGGCAGTGGGGGGTGGATGGTGTGCGTGGTGAGCTCGTTCCCTTGTTATTGTGTTTTATTGGTGATTTGTTTGGGGCCGGGGTGTCGGGTGCGGGGATGGTTCGGAGATTGTCAGCGTTGGCATATTGGTTTAAGTTGCTTGGGGTGCGTGATTGGACTAAGGAGTTTGTAGTCCGGCAGGCGGTGAAGGGGTATCGACGGTCGCGGGTGTCTAGGGACGGGAGACGGCCGGTGTCCTTTGAGGTTTTGGGACGATTGGTGGGGGATTTGGATGGTGTTTGTTTTGATGTTTACGAACGCCTTTTATTTAGGGTGGCCTTTTCGCTCGCGTTCTTTGGGGCGTTCAGGATCGGGGAGTTGGTCAGCTCGTCTTGTGCGGCCCTGGGTGGGATGCAGCTGGCGGATGTGGTGCTGGGGCAGGGATATGTGTCCTGTTTGTTGCGGCGCTCCAAGACGGACCAGGCGGGCAGGGGGAGGAGGGTGCTGTTGTACGCTGTTCCCGGTTCGGTGGTGTGCCCGGTGGAGAGCGTTCGGTTGTTCAGTGCGGTTCGACCTAGGGGTGCGGGGGGTTCCTTCTTGATTCATAGGGATGGGAGAGCGCTCTCGCGCTTTCAGTTTGTGTCTGTGTTCCGGAAGTGCTTGGCGAGACTGGGCCTTCCGGCACGGGAGTTCGCTTCCCACTCCTTTCGGATTGGGGCGGCGACAGAGGCAGTTCGCTGGGGGTTGGGGGAATCTGTTGTGCGCCAGATTGGTCGGTGGGAGTCCGCTAGGTTTCGGTCCTATGTTAGGTTAGATTTGCTTTGAACATGTTGATTTTCCTGGGGTGTTGTTTTTCATGCTGTTGTTGTTTTGTGTTTTGTTTTAGGCCCGGCATGCTTGGTGTGGATTCTCGGCCATTCGTTTGTTCGGAGGGGGGCGTGCCGTGCTGACATCTGGGCGGAGGGAAGGCAACTGGGTTTCCCGCGGGCAGAGGTTCAGGTTCACTGGATGGGAATAGGAGGCATGCTGTGGAGTGGAGTTCTGCCAGAAGTCCACTACTATTCCAGGTTGGATAGGCCCCCTGATATTCTGGCCCTTCACGTCGGGGGCAACGACCTCGGCGTCAGATCTTCTAGGGATCTGATAAGAGACATTAAGTGCGATCTGTTGCGTCTTTGGTCGTTGTTCCCCGGCGTGATTGTGGTATGGTCCGAGATAGTGGCAAGGTTCGTGTGGAAGCACGCGCGCTCGATTGACAAGCTGAATCGGGCACGTGGGCGGGTTAATCGTGAGGTGTCTCGCTTTGTGGCTCGCAATGGGGGCATTGTGGTCCGTCATCGGGAGTTGGAAATCCCTACTAGAGGTTTTATGGACAGTGATGGGGTGCACCTTAATGGGGTGGGGATGGATCTGTGGTCTTGTGACATTCAGGATGGGTTGGAGAAGGCCGTTGAGGTGTGGCGGGACTCGCGAGTTCAAGGGGTCGAGCTCGCTCGCAGTGGCGGAGGGGTGGTCGTGGATGGCACTGTGTGAGGAGGTGTTGGAGGTGAGATCTTGAAGGTGGCAATCCCCTCTCCTTTAGGTTGCAGGGAGATGGGGCATGGTTGGTGGTGCTTACCGCTTAGGCGGAGGAATATTTGTTCTCTGGGAAGCAGTATTGGGGCATATTTGCCAGCCCTGAGTCGGCGCGGTGCGACAGGGGGACCAATATTTCATACTGCTGCTGGGCCATCCATGACCTCCCTGATGGGTATGTTAGTAGGTTGGGTGGGAGTTATCAGGGTTTAAATAGTTGGTATGTTTGACATGTTATTTATTGTTCAATAAAAGGCTGCTGTGGCCATTATTCCAACGTTAGCAGGTGTCATGTCTTCTTTCAAGGTAAAAGGGAGGTGATGGTGGGAGGGGTAAGTTAAGATAATGGTGGGGATGTGTATTAAGGTTATCATTTTATGTAACCCCCGTAATTTGCCTTGCCCCTAGTCAAGGGAGGGCGTAAGCGGGCGCAGTATAGCTGCAGCCCGGACATGAAGGGGTGGGCAATAGGGGGTTAACAGGGCTTAGGTGAGGTGAGCATGAGGGCAACGCGTGGTCAGGCTGTGGGGAAAGGGGATGGAGCAGGGGGAGTGGGGATGCGGGCAGAGGCCAATCGGGGGGCAGGGGATAGCGTCGGGGAGGGGAGCACGGATGAGGTATAAAGGCAGGGGGAGGGGTTTTCTTACTTACCAGCTCCTCTGTCCCGGACCTGAAGCGCCCGCCCGCCCGCCCTGTTGCTTGGTAGGTGGGTGGTTGGCTGATATTGTTGCATTATTGTCGCGGCAGCTGCGGAGGGGTGGTCGTGGATGGCACTGTGTGAGGAGGTGTTGGAGGTGAGATCTTGAAGGTGGCAATCCCCTCTCCTTTAGGTTGCAGGGAGATGGGGCATGGTTGGTGGTGCTTACCGCTTAGGCGGAGGAATATTTGTTCTCTGGGAAGCAGTATTGGGGCATATTTGCCAGCCCTGAGTCGGCGCGGTGCGACAGGGGGACCAATATTTCATACTGCTGCTGGGCCATCCATGACCTCCCTGATGGGTATGTTAGTAGGTTGGGTGGGAGTTATCAGGGTTTAAATAGTTGGTATGTTTGACATGTTATTTATTGTTCAATAAAAGGCTGCTGTGGCCATTATTCCAACGTTAGCAGGTGTCATGTCTTCTTTCAAGGTAAAAGGGAGGTGATGGTGGGAGGGGTAAGTTAAGATAATGGTGGGGATGTGTATTAAGGTTATCATTTTATGTAACCCCCGTAATTTGCCTTGCCCCTAGTCAAGGGAGGGCGTAAGCGGGCGCAGTATAGCTGCAGCCCGGACATGAAGGGGTGGGCAATAGGGGGTTAACAGGGCTTAGGTGAGGTGAGCATGAGGGCAACGCGTGGTCAGGCTGTGGGGAAAGGGGATGGAGCAGGGGGAGTGGGGATGCGGGCAGAGGCCAATAGGGGGGCAGGGGATAGCGTCGGGGAGGGGAGCACGGATGAGGTATAAAGGCAGGGGGAGGGGTTTTCTTACTTACCAGCTCCTCTGTCCCGGACCTGAAGCGCCCGCCCGCCCGCCCTGTTGCTTGGTAGGTGGGTGGTTGGCTGATATTGTTGCATTATTGTCGCGGCAGCTGCGGAGGGGTGGTCGTGGATGGCACTGTGTGAGGAGGTGTTGGAGGTGAGATCTTGAAGGTGGCAATCCCCTCTCCTTTAGGTTGCAGGGAGATGGGGCATGGTTGGTGGTGCTTACCGCTTAGGCGGAGGAATATTTGTTCTCTGGGAAGCAGTATTGGGGCATATTTGCCAGCCCTGAGTCGGCGCGGTGCGACAGGGGGACCAATATTTCATACTGCTGCTGGGCCATCCATGACCTCCCTGATGGGTATGTTAGTAGGTTGGGTGGGAGTTATCGGGGTTTAAATAGTTGGTATGTTTGACATGTTATTTATTGTTCAATAAAAGGCTGCTGTGGCCATTATTCCAACGTTAGCAGGTGTCATGTCTTCTTTCAAGGTAAAAGGGAGGTGATGGTGGGAGGGGTAAGTTAAGATAATGGTGGGGATGTGTATTAAGGTTATCATTTTATGTAACCCCCGTAATTTGCCTTGCCCCTAGTCATGCCCCCTAAATCCCCGTCTCCCTTATATACATACCGGGCCTCACTATGAGTTAACATCGCTTCCGGACTCGTCGGCGCGCCGGACCGAAAGTCGAGGCCGCGTCACTTCCTGGTCAGCAGCTCACCCCACGCACGTACAGCCGCAACGCAAGGAGCGTCACGGACATGCGCACTAGGAGATTTGAGGCCACCCGGAAGTGACTGCTGCATCAACGACTGGCCGGGCGCGCTCACCCATCCACGATGCACTCCCACATTAACTCTAACCTTACTGGGACAGCGGTGACTAGGTAGATGGTAGTATTATATACAGTAATCATGATACAATGAAAAGAGACAACATTACTAATTACAAATCTTAATCCAACATAATCATGAATAAGCCAAAAAATTAATTACAATATAATTAATATCCTAGTAAAAATATCAATTGTGACTCATAATTTTTAGAAGTGAAAAAAATAACAATATTAAGAGTAAAGAGATAATATTAAAAAGTGACAAGTGCATTCATTCAAAAGTGATTAAAGTGCCTAAACAAGTCAATGGCGGTATAATACCACAGTATACAGTTAGGCGCTCAAAAACCGCATAAAAAACGCATGTGTGATCAAGTGTTAATACTGAATTTTTTATTTTTTATTTAATATATTTTATAATATATTATTTGTTTATACTATATTTTTTTATTAACCCATAATTAAATCTTACATTACAATAAATTATAATAAATCTTATAATGTCCTTTTTCATTGTTATCCTGAAAGGCCATAACACACTATCCCAGTTTCCAGTTTCTTGAGGTCCCGTAACCTAAAATAGATAGAAAGCCTATATAACAGAAATAGAGAGAAGTATAGTAAAAAGAAGATGGAGAAAAAGGAAAAACATTAGTACCACATAAAGAAAATTTAAAGATATGGATTCACAAAAATGGAACAAAGCTACAATTTTCATTAAGTCCAGAAGGGGCCACTGTACCTAGCACCGTAATCCAGCGACACTCCTTCTGGGCCAAAATCTTCCTCACATTGCCTCCTCTAATTCCGACCTTGACCTTTTCAATCCCCCTGACTTGGAAACTTTTTGGGTCACTTCCATGAAAAAGTTTAAAGTGCCGAGGGATAGTTTTTAAAGAGTCTATGTCATCTATGTTTTTGGCCGCCACTATGCCCCTCACATGTTCTCTTATTCTCACTTTTAATTCACATGCAGTTAGGCCCACATATATTTTGCCGCAGCCACACGTGGCATAATACACCACATGTGTACTATTACAGGACACATAGTCCCGAATAGTATACTGTCTTGTGCCGTCAGCAGTTTGAAATGTCCCTATCCTAGAGACATTAGGGCATGCCACACAGTTTCCACATGGGAAACACCCCTGTTTAGGAGTTATTTGCCCAAATAGATCATGGGAAGGTATGGAGGTCATGGAGCAAAAAGAATAAAAACGTGATGTGAACAAGACCTTAATATGGTGCATTTTTACACTGTTTAGTTTAAGTTTCCACTGTCAAGCTAATTGACTTTTTATTTAATTTAAAGAGGTACTCTGGCAAAAACTTTTTTCTTCTCAAACCAACTGGTGTCTGAAAGTTATATAGATTTCTAAATTACTTCTATTTAAAAGTCTTCCAGTACTTATCAGCTGTTGTATGTCCTTCAGGAAGTGCTGTGTTCTTTCCAGGCTGACACAGTGCACAGTCCTAATATGGACACTGTACAGTTTATATCATGAACAGAGGTGGCAGCAGAGAACACTGAATCAGACTGGAGAGAATACACCACTTCCTGCAGGACATACAGCAGCTGATAAGTACTGTTTTTTAAATAAAAGTTAAATAAAAATCTTTATACACCAGTCGATTTGAAAGAAAAAAAAAGTACCAATTTAATTCTACTTAATTCACTACAAATGCGAACCAAGATTAAGACTGTTGCACATCTTCCTGCTTTTTGGTGTTTTTTCTGGCACTTTTTCTGCCATGTTCTCATTTTAGTGTGAAGTTTAGTTCTAATTTTATCCCCTGTGGGGCTTTTTCGGTACAAATCATGTGATTCTTTATCATGTGATTCCAGGTTTTATGTTGAAGAACTGGGGAAAAAAACACTAATTTCCATATAGACATGACAATATCCCCCCCCCCCCCCTATAGAAGCTTCGATTTTCCCCACTGACTAACATCTGATCTCTGTGTTTTTGAACCCCAAAAATGCTATATGAGAAAAGGGGAAGGGCGCCTCCTAGTGCAGAGAATGTCTCTCAATGCGCTCACCTTATTGTGTTGTGCAACGATTATAGGCACAACACTATATCACACATAATTCCAATACCGCAGCTCAGCACAGGATCATCCACACAGCGTATGGAGTAGAAAAACAACAGGGTCCTTAGAAGACTTTAGGAGCCAAGTAAGATCCTCCACAATGCATAGCGCAGATATATGTACTAGGAAGGGGTGGTCAATGGTAAGCTCTGTATTTACGGTTACCGAAAAATATGACTTCCAACCAAAGTAGTGACAAAAAAACAATAAAGCAGATTTATTAAAGTAGCGACGCGTTTCTGCACCTGCGTTTCATCCATCAGTGCCTTTCTCAAGCCTAAAATGCTATATGCTATATTTCTGAAAAACGCCTAGTCTGAGTCCAGCCATATAGTACATGAGAACATACCCCTCTCCTAGTTATTCACAGGATAAGGGATAACAAGACCCATAGGGAATTAATGGAGCACTGTCCCCACTGTTTATTTGAGGGGGATAAGTTTCCCACATTCTCATAGGCACTGGGACCACAACCAATCAGCTTGATATCCCCAATCCTGTGGATTTTGCAGGGGGAGGGGGCAGCTACCTAGGCCACACCCGGATGTATGGGTGTGGGGGCACAATACTCTGCCTTGCCCCTGATCCTGCCCACACACACAAGAGCCACTGGGTTATGTATATATGATGCATATTTATGGTGGTGTCCGTGTTGCTATGATTGGTGTGACTTGATAAAACCTTTTGCCAAGCCTCGTAGATGTAGGTATAAGCCTTGTGATACATGTTTTTTCTTCAAGATTTGAGTGTTCCTTTAATCCAGGGATATGCACATACAAGCAGGAGTTCCACCAGCCACCGCTCTATACTACTTTTGAGCATTGTGCAGGTGATGGATCTGTGTAGCAGGCAGATGTCCAGCTTTATGACATGGACTCCCAACTCCCCCAACTTAAACCAAAAAACGCAAAATAAAGACACAACACATTGTAATCAGGTGTCAAAGGGTCCCAATTTTATTTAAAATTACATGACAATGAATATGGCAGACCCCCGACTCACGAAGAGTCACCCTCCAGCACTCAGGCGAGGAAAAACCCCCTGTGGGGGAAACCTCGAGGGAGCCATGGCTGGAGAGCTGCCCCTCCCCTGGGCTTAGAGGGTAATACCATACTATAAGTATAATAAACTGGATGTGAGAGAGATGAGGCTGCAATATCTGTCACCTTATTGATGGCTAGGCGGCTGTATCTCTTCTCCTTCACAGATCCAGGTCCCCTGCTAGAACCTCCAAATTTCATGAAGGGTAGGGGGCAGTAAATTAGTCAAGCTCAAGGTCCTCTGGCGCATCCAAGATGGCACTGATCAGGGCGCGGTGCATTGCTTTATGGAACCTTCTTTATGACATAAGCGTCTGTCATCATACTGCATGGTTGCCATGGTTACTGCAGGTAAACACATCTAAAGCATTAACCCATTAATGACTGGCGATGTGCTTCACTGCAGAGGTCACTAAACACACTTGTGACCAAGCAAACAGCCTATGGTTAGGCCGCACTAAGAACACGAAATAATATGGTTTGATGTGGCCCATAGCAACCAATCACAGCTCAGCTTTCGTTTCTCAAATTACTCTGGTAAAATAAAAGCTGAACTGTGATTGGTTGCCATGCACAATTTAGTCTGAAAACACATGACATCAAGCTTCCCCATAATGCTTTGCAGTCAGCCCTTCCTCCATACCTCCCAACTTTTTGGAGGGACACTTGTGGTTCACAGACATCTCTATACACAGTTTAGAAAACCACTGGTATACAGTTATATACGGCGGATTTGTTAACGTAAATGAGACAGCTGACAATCTGATTTCTTTGTATGTGGAAAGGGCAGCCGAAGAGTAATACTACATGTCCCAGGCTGTCATAGGAAATCGGTGATCACCCGATTAGTTGATCAATGAAAAAACTGCACTGACTGTACAAAAGGGGCTGTCAAGTTGTTTAAAAGTAAATTAGCCCACAGTATTAAAGGGGTACTCCAGCAAAAAATATTTGAAATAAACTGGTGCCAAAAATTTGTACTTAACTTCTATCAAAAAAGTCTCCAGTCTTCCAGTACTTATTAGCTGCTGTATGTTCAGCAGGAAGTGGTTATTCTTTCCAGTCTGACATATTAATATCTGCTGCCAAAGTAAGTAACTGTCCAAAGTAAGTTCCTGGCATGGACAAAGGTGGAAGCAGAGAGCAATGTGTCAGACTGGAAAGAATACACCACTTCCTGCAGGACACAAAGCAGCTGATAAGTACTGAAAGGCTTGAGGGTTTTTAGTAGAAATAAATTAAAAAAATATATAACTTTGTGACACCAGATGAGTTGAAAGATTTTTTTCTTAGCTTGACATCCCCTATCCTATGGATTTTAGGGGGAACACCACCTTGGGCCCACCTGGGAATTTGATTCTTGGGGCCCACCATACCTTACACCAGATATAATAAGCACCAAACCTTTCACATTGCTATAGTGACCTTGCACAGAGTTGTGTATGTGACCAGCGATGCTGGCTCACTACTAGTAACTCTTCAGTCAGTCTATGCGAACAGCATAACGTGCCACTTAAGTTTCTTGAAAGGAGAAGTCCCATGAAACTAACAAATCTCAGGTAGGCAGGGGGGTGCAGGAACATAATAAAGAAAGCATACTCACCCATCCCTGTGCCCCCAAAGATCTCCCTTAATGTGCCCGCTCAGCCAATCACTGACTGGGGACGGACACTGCTGCTTTATTGACTGGCTGAGCAGGCAATCCATCAGGCGGGTATGTGACATTGAGCTGGGGCCGTGACATACACAGAATCTGTTCAAAAATGACTGAAAAACTTCCAGCAGCTGTGGGAGAGAGCGCGGTCCAGGGGCACAGGGACAGGTGAGTATAGTTTTTTATTATCTTCCCACACTCCACTGCCTGCCTGTCATTTGTTACAAGACTTCTGTCAGCTGTAATTCGCGTTCCAAACTGCTGACACCTTACATATATTTGTCTGTGCTTCTATAGCACACAAATAGTTTTTATTCTCTGGTAGAAAGAGTCAGACAGGGAGGCCCACCTCCTGCCAGGGGCCCACCAAGGGGTAGGGCCCACCGGCGGATTCCCCTGTTCCCCTGTAGGCTAGTCCAAGCCTGACTCTATTCATTGCCTAGGGGGGTTCTGAAGTGCAGCATTTTCATAGACAATGGATGAAATGGCGGATGTGCATGTGCACTGTGGAGCTTCAGGGATCCTATTCTTGAGATCACGTCACCAGTTTATAACTCACAGAACGTCTTATTGACTTATGACTTCTTGTATTTCACAGTAGGAGACGCCATTATTCCATATAAAACAATAGCATTTTATACAGACATGATTTATATTACATGCTGTGTAAGTAATATAATAATATAGGAACATTATATGTATATCCTGGAAAAAAAAAACACATCTGAGGAAAATAGTGTGTTCAGATGATCAGCCATGGTCAGTACAAGCAGCCATGTTCTGCAGAATACTACTGGCGGTATACGGGGCAGGCAGTTCTCTATAAAGCCTCTGTCCACAGATTGGTCTAAAAGATTCCTAGGTTCATATGTTCTTGTGCTGCCCAGAATTGGCGGCATCACAATGGCTGATCGGCATAGAGAGACATGTATGAAAAGAGAAATTTGAGTAAAAAGTTTCAAAAAGTTTGGAGCATATGATTGAATATCCCCGGCCATCGCATCCCAGGCCCTCACATTTCCATGCCATTTCACCAACTGCAATGTGATACCCAATGTCTCTTTGTATGATACTTAAAGGAAACTTGTCATCCCCCCCGTGCTGGGGTGACAGGCTCCCAACCCCCTGCTAGAGCCCCCTATACTTACCTGATTGCGCCGGGTCCCGCTTCTTGATCCGGTGACGGAGATTTCAGCGCTTCGGACTCGCGTCGGACTCACCATTCATTCTCTATGAGCATCGGACATGTCACTTCTTTCAGCGGATAGCGGAACACGCCGGCCCATAGAATGGTGTCTGTGGAGCCGGTGGAAAGGCACGCGGCCGTGCGCACGAAAATACTGCGGAATTCCGGTGGAGTTTATCTGCGAGAATTCCTCAGTATGAACCCACCCTAACTGCAGAATCCATTTCCTATTGACAGGAACTGTCCAGAGCAGTAACAAATCCCTATAGAAATCCTCTCCTGCTTTGGACAGTTCCTGACATGGACAGAGGTGGCAGCAGAGAGCACAGTGTCAGACTGGAAAGAATACACCACTTCCTTCAGGACATTCAGTAGCTGATAAGGACTGAAATAGAAGTAATTTACAAACACAGTGAAACCTTGAATTACAAGTAACTTGGTCTGAGAGCATTTTGCAAGACAAGCTAATAATTTTAAAAAATTGTAAACAAGCAAGATTTCTTAATACGAGCCCCCCCCCCCCCCGTGTCCCCATCCTGGTACTGAGCCCTCTTATTTTAACCCACTGCTTCCTGATCAACTCTGCCAGTAATCAGACACCTTCCGTCTCTCCTCCGATGCCCATGCTGCTTACCGGCTCTGACCCCTGAATTAACCCCTTCACCAATAGACTCTCTAGGCAGCCGGCACTAGTACCAGCACCAGCAGGTCTGCAGCCACCAGGGGAGTTGTGGGTGTGGAGGGAGAGTTAACTATTAACCCCCTCTGTACTGATACAGGGCTGTGTTGACACAGAACACCTTACCTACCTTATTTATGGGTTGTGGAGCAAATCATCTGCATTTCAATTATTTCTTATGGGAAAATGTGCTTTGCTATATGAGTGATTTGGATTACAAGCACGTTCCTAGAATGGAGTATGCTCGTAATCCAAGGTTTCTCTGTAAAGATTGGAAGAACACATTGTGGACCCAACCTTATTGTTTATTGTGTATCCCTCCAATAATTTACAATGTAGCTGATCCATACAGAGTCTGCTAGAAAACAATTGTGCTCTTCTCCTTAGGATGTCCTATGATGCGTAATGTCATATGATTATGTAACATGGCATGGAATGGATTACTATACAGCAGCAGAAGGAGGATGAAGTGCCCCATAGTAGACGTAACAGCTATAATAATAACTCCAGAACATTTCTATGGAATTCACATGAGATGAGCTGGAATAAAACCTGTTGTCACAAGTGATGTTTATTGCCCAAGAGCTGACACTTCACATGACGCCTGGACGGCGAGCCAGCACCTGTGTCACTACTTCAATACTTATCGAAGTTTACTTTGGGCTTCGGACACTACTTTCAAGTAGCTACATAAGTCATTCCCACAATGCATTTCTTCTCTCTGTGGTTAATAGAAATATGAAGTGACTGTGTTATGTAACACTAAAAGGATAATGTCACAATACATTGCACCAAAGTAACAATCTGTGTACTGCTTTATTGTTTTAAGGGGTAAAAGGTCAGGTTACAGAATTTAAAGGGGAACTAAGATGTATTTAAAGCAAATGTACCATTAGGTACTGCTTCTTTTTTTTTTTTCTTTTTTTTTTTTTTACAGTGGCAGACTGGCAGCGGCGCAGGGATCCCGGTGATGAGATACATTTTTTTAAATGCTGACTGGTTCTCGTCCTCGGTGCCGTTCTTTGGCGGTGGACGGGTCCAGCTCTATGACCTGCCGCCCCCAGTGGGACGATATCCCCTCCCCTCTGTAAAGTGGCTCTATTGTTTCCAATGGAGCCACGTCACAGAGAGGATATCGTCCCACTGGGGGGTGCCAGCACCAATCTGCAACAGTAATGTACCTAATGGTACATTCGCTTTAAAGCACTTGTTAGTATATATATATATATATATATATATATATATATATATATATATATATATATATAGCACTATACAGTACATACAGATACAGGGAGAGATTTATCAAAGATGATGTAAAGTGAAACTGTCTCAGTTGCCCCTAGCAACCAATCAGATTCCACCTTTCATTCCTCTCAGACTCTTTGGAAAATGAAAGGTGGAATCTGATTGGTTGCTAGGGGCAACTGAGCCAGTTTCACTTTACACCATAGTTGATAAATCTCCCCGTATGTATAATATATAAATGTGTATACTATAGCTATATATATACATCAGCCAGACCGTTGCTTTTAGAGCAGAGTGGTGGTCGGTAACCTAGACAACGAGCTGTCAGCAATGGGAGAGAAAGCGCAGCATATTAGGAGAAGGAGACAAGTTTGCTAAATTACTGTATTTACAAAAATTTTTAATTTGAGATGGGAATATGAAGGCGGATCTCATCTCATGTATTGAAATGTATGTATAATTATTATTATTATTATTTGAGCCCATTGAAGAAGATCTTTGGCAAGATATCATTGGTATGACCACCCACTGGTTATCACATTTAGATCTATTTAGGCCTTTTACATCAATTTTGTGTATACTTTGTCACTTGTCCCTATGCCCTTTATTTACTTTGGGCTATGTTGAGTCAAAATTGGCTGTAGAAAAAAGGCTTGATTTTGCTGGAAAACACATTGCACGGCATTGGCTGAACAAAGTCCTTTCCGAAATCCATACTTACTAAGAGCCACAATTTTTGGTGGAGCGTGTTATTCCTGCCTAGTTCCCCTGACACACTGTGTGCACTATTTTGGGGTGTCAGCATATCCAATAGAAAGTGTCACATTTAATGGGGTACTCCAGAGAAAAAAAAATCTTTTCAATTCAACTGGTATCAGAAACTTACACAGATTTGTAATTTGCTTCTATTTAAAAACTCCTATGTTCAAGTATTTATAAGCTACTGTATGTAATGCAGGAAGTGGTGGATTCTTCCCAGTCTGACACAGCGCTCTCTGCTGCCACCTCTGTCCGTGTCAGGAACAGTTCCTGACATGGCAGCAGAGAGCACTGTGTGAGACTGGAAAGAATACATCACTTCCTGCAGGACATACAGCAGCTAATAAGTACTGGAAGATAAGAGTTTTTAAATAGAAGTAGTTTACAAATCTGTGTAACTTTCTGATACCGGTTGAATTGAAAACAATCTACAAAGTGCCCCTTTAAGGTGGAGTTGGCAACGTTTTCTATTGCTTTATGGTTATATGACCGTGCCTAATGCTGCGTTTACGCAGAGAGATTTATCTGGCAGATTTTTGAAGCCAAAGTCAGGAACAGACTATAAACCGAGAACAGGTCATAAAGGAAAGAACAAGATTACTCCCCTTTTTAATCCATTCCAGGCTTTGGCTACCAAAATCTGACAGATAAATCTCTCTGTGTAAACGCACCATTAGGATCTCACATGCTCTGTTCTGAATGCATGACCAGAAAACTAAATAGTTTATTATGGGTGGCAGTGCTGGTAAACCCTTGGTGTGTTTGGTAAGACCCTAGTATAATAAGTTTAACACCCCCCAATATAAGGCATTATATCAATAACAATAGGTGAGGATGTCATTTTGGTACATCCATGTGTATATGTGTGCTTGTAATTTGTCTGTATTTGTGCGTGTACCTTCATTGGCGTGTGTTATTGTGCATTTTCTTTGTTGGCCTATACCTCTTTATGTGTATGGCTGGTACATTAGTAGGATGTAGGTCCTATCCCTCAAATATTTCAATACTTTTTCATGCTTGTGTGTGCTAATCCTCTCAATAACATGAAGGGTTAACTCACCTGAGATGTTTGCTGGACACTTCATAAGAGAACCTATTTCTACATCTGAGAGTGCTTGAGATAATGGTGGCGGAGGCCTCCTAATGCTGTGTGTATAGTGGGGGCTGATGGCCCAGGAGTTTGTCATGGTGTAAGATGCCACAGCAGCTTTAGCAGAGGGAGGAGTGATAGATTTACTATGGATATTTAGCTGTAGGTTTTGGAGACTGTGGCATTACCATGAGATGTCCAGGAATAATCATAGGACTATGATTAAATAAATATACAGAAAGCTAGCTGATGAATAAGCTTCTTGTGATGCTACTCCTTGCTGAAAACAAGAACAGTCATGGATATTTGGAAGTAAAAAAAAAATCCGATTTTTAGAAGGCTTTAACATTAGATACATACAACCTCAGGTGAACAACATCATTCAATGTGACATGACATAATAATTCAGAATGCAGGAACCAAGCATGTATGTGTATAGAGGGATTGAAAGAGATTGTTGTCAGTACACAGCTTTACACTGTGTGCACCCAAACTAAGGATAAGGCCCCCATACCTGACAGTAGCTTTAAAGTGTCAACCACCCGCCCCCAGAAATCAATAGTCCAAGCGATTTTAAGAAACTTTGTAATTGGGTTTATTAGGCAAATATGCCATTATCTGCATTCAAAAAGACTTTCCCCAGGTCCCCCCCTCTCCTTTCGGTCATCCACTGCTCATTATCAGGAAATCTCGACTCTTTTACATCAGTCGGCCCTGTGTAACCTATGGAGGGGGGAGGGGGAGATTAGTCACCGGCAGAGAGCAGAGAACAAAGGATTACACAGTGGGAGCTGTGTGAAAGCTGGCATTCAGAGGTCAGAGAGATCAGTGCTGACTTCAGAGGAGATAGCCGGTGATGTAGCTGTAAATTAACTCTTTGTTGTCCTGTTTTGGTGCCTCATCTCCCTCCACCCCTCCCCTCTCCATAGACAATCGTGAAGACAGGGGGGAGAGCTTCAAACTGCTTTTTCATGATAAAAATGAATTTTTCGGCTAATAAACCCAATTACAACATTTCTTAAAATCGCCTGTACTATTGATTTCTACAAAAAAAAAAAAAAAAATTAAACGACAGTGACACTTTAAGCTAAGTCTGGCATAGAAGAGGGACAGATAGATGGGAGATAGTTAGACATCATAACACAGGAAGAGGGCAGCATTCTATAACAGATATATGTAAAAATCTTGAATAGGATCTACATATATCTTCAGAGAAAGTTGCAATATATATATATATGTATATATATATATGTGTGTGTGTGTATATATATATATATATATAATGTACTATTATCCCTGGGTGTGCTGAGATAGATGGACGTGACACAGATGTAATATGTGAGAAGGGATGGGGTGGTACATTATGGAGGAGTGCCATTAGCATCTCTTGCCCCTCCTGCCCAGGTATATACAGCTAGCAGGTAAGGGAAGCTGCCTATTACAGCTGACCATGGAAGGACCACGCCTGAGCCTGCTATGCCTCCTGTGTGTGGTCGCAGGTAAGGGTTTCCTATGATTATCACCTGTCTTGCTGCTGATCATTTCCCTTTTCTGTCAGCTCCTCTAAGAATAAGGTTTTCTCATAGTATGTCCAATATTGTAGAATGGTCTCTTGACTACAGGATACTTTGTTGTCAGGGTCCTTATACACATACAGATAAATCCCTTAATCGGCTGTTTAATCAACGACAAACAATGTGGGGGTTTTTTCCATTTAAACAATAGGCATTTAGACGAGAAGATAAATCAACACGGCTTTTTGTCAATATGATCGAAATTGCGTTTGTATCCATATATCTATATACTGTGTACAATGTAAGACTTGAGAACGATTAACAATTATTTTAGCCTTAAAAGATGCGATCAATGACATACATTCGTAATTTGATCATTGCGGCAGTTTTAGCTGTGTGGGAGACTGGATTGGCTCTCCAGTAGAGATGGTGGAGATTGATCCCCCATCCTTACATCTTAAGGACAAGCCATCAATCCAAACGTCTGTGTCTGTGATCACCAACATACCGCACTTATAAATTACCAGAGGGGATACAGTGTAACATATGTACTCTATGATATGTGGAGGTCCAACTTCTGGGACCCCCATGGATCCTGAGAATGAAGGGGATGCAGCTCTTTCCACTTTCTATGATTTATAGTGGACCACACTGTAGTAAGGGGGATGCAGAACCACTCCAGCTCTGTGCCCCTTTGATCAGTAAGGGTCTATGGGTCAGACCCCTAATAGTTATCAAGTGATGACATAAAATGGCAATAACCCTTTAAAATGCAATATTCACTAAATACTGGGCCTTACTATAATATAAGAAAAGAAAAAAAGCCAGTGCGCAAAAGACCACTATGGCTCTATGTAGTATTAAATGGAATATCCTATAATCAGTGTATAGTGATGAAATTTCACTGCCCAACTCCTTTGTTTTTGGAGAGATAAGCTGCCACTACAGCAACATGGGAGACAACTGTATGCTCACCTTAAAGGGGTTCTTTGTTTAAAACTTACTTGTCCCCTATCCCCTACCTTTTGTTTTGAATAGAGTTGTGGGAACGGCACGTGGCCCACGGATCTATTGTCTTCTATGGAGCCTCCGGCAGGAGCTGAGTGCTGTACTCAACTCTCTCCAGCGTCTCCATAGACAATGAATAGAGCCGTGGTTCACAGGCTGACCCATGGCTGTATTCAAAACAAAGGAATTGGTGGGTTCGAAGGTCGTACACCCCGCGATCTCTTACTTGTCCCCTATCATGTGGATAGGGGACAAGTACGCTTTAATCGGGGGACCCCTAAGCCTCAGGTAAATTACTTAGGGGTACAGAGGTAAAAGTGTGGGGACCGCCCTGCCGGTGAGCAGAGACAGATGGACGGTCACAAGTTAGATGGAACAGCGTGACTTCACTGGTGTCGTGGTTGGCCGAGGTATAGCCTTGCCCAGTGGTAATTTGTTGTGACGCAAGTCCCCGTTGGGCACACAGGCATGCTGGCACACCTGCTTTTATTTTGAGCGGGCTGGCTATACCTAGCGGGCTGTGCAATATCTGGACACAAATATTTGTAACAATGACATCTAGTGGTAAAACTTTGGTACTGCTACGTTACCACTTACACTTACCACTTATAAGTACAGACTTTTGCAAATGGTGTAACTAATAGCAACATCCGTGTTGGGACACCACAAAAGCAGCACCTGTCCTTGTGCCGGGGGGGATCATCAAATTACACTTCTGGGATTTATGAAAAATCTAAGCCTGCTAGTCATTTCTGTGATGATGTCCATCATTGATCAGATTTTGTTATATGGTCCTTTAGGTTCTTTTTATACAATATTACTTTTTGTTTAAGATAAGAAAAAAAACCTTCAGTATAGGAGCGGGCAAATACTGCTCTGTTAGTAAAGCCACTTGTCCATCCACAGCTGTGTCCGCCAAGGTCCTGGTGAAGGAGGAGTGTACCCGGGGCCCAGAGTTCTGGTGTCAGGATCTGGAGACGGCCGTGCAGTGTGGGGCCGTGGAGCATTGCAAGCAGAATGTATGGAAGGAAGAACTGGTAAGGATCCACCTTCCACTTTGTCCATTAACAACATAAGTGGAAGAAGTTATTATCTTGTTCTAGGTTCTAAATTTTATTCTCCACCCCCGCCCCTCTTGCTGGTAGTTTGTTCCAAGCACCTACTACTCTTTCAGTGTAGCTGGGTTCCATCCCTGCTGCTTTCTGCTCCTGCATAACTTAATGCTGCCTGAACCATGGGTCATTGGGGCGCTCCCCGGTTGCTTCTTCCCACAGCACCAGCTGTGAATAATAGGTTTCACCCTATACCCAAACAGGGAATGATATATGAAATAAAGCTGGTGAGGCAGAGAGAATCCACTAGGGACCATCCTGATGACTCGTGGTTCCTGCAGCATGAAAGTGATGAAAGCATCAACAGGAAACTCTAGAACTCCAACCTGCTGTTACAGTCCCATAGGGGTGGAGATGCTGAGAAAGAAGGTTGTTTTCTTGAAATCTTCAGTCTTACTAATATGTAAATTATGTGGTTTGGCGCCCTGGGGGCGGGACTACAGGTAAGAAAATTACCTTCATCCTCAGCATCCCCGACCCTTAAACTCTTCTAACCTACGATGTGACCATAGTATGGTTATTTCAATGTACATATTAAAATATTCTTAATATATATCCTTTTGGCTTGAAATCAGAAATAAAACAAATGATACCTTTCCCTTAGCTCATGGCTATTGGCAAAGTTATAAAATTGTGTTTTTCTTCTAAGCTCGAGTCGTAGAGGCCTGGCTGAGCTGCAGCATGCATGCCTCCTCCCTCCCCCACCTAGCCCTGATTGACTTCCAGCACTAAGCCCTGTACATCAATCATACTGGGTAGGGAGGAGGCATGCATGGTGCAGCTCAGCGCATTCTCTATGACTTTATAACTTTGCAAACAGCATTTAGTTACGAGACTTATATCTATTGCTTTATCCCCCTGCCAGTTGTGTGGCACAGGGGACTATGGCCGCTGGTCCATAGCTTTGGAGCTAGATGCCTACTGAAATACATAAGTCACTGGACTATACGACCACTACTCTAGTACCAGCAATTCATTGCAGACTTTATAAAAACAGTATATAATGCATGATGTGACCCACTAACCATAACGCTGTTTATTCTCATCTGTCTAAACAGGATACTGAGTGTTTGCAGTGTAAGCAGATTGTCGGACTCCTCATTGGCATGGCAAAGTCATCCCCGATCCCGGTATGGTGGCCTATCTTATATATTAACGTACTGGATCATCATTATGTTTCAGCTAATAGACAAATGCTGGTGACTTTTGCAACATAGAGATAGTAATGGGTACAAACCATAGAATTTGACCAAAAGCATTTATAGAACCCTATAGTATAGACCAGGGGTGTCAAACTCGCGGCCCTCCAGACTGTTGCAAAACTACTATTCCCATCATGCCTGGACAGCCAAAGCTTTAGCTTTCCCATGGCTACATGGACAGTGGTGGCGCTGTTTTGGCTAGAAAGTAGCTCTATTTTTTTTTTATCCCAGATAACACCATTAAATTGCATGACAAAATATAGCAGGCTGTTCCTCTTCCATTGTTATGAAATGTTCTTTGTCTGCAGACCTACGTCAAGAACTTTCTACATGAACAATGTTCCAGAATTCCTCCCTTTCAGACAGAGTGCATAAAGATAGTGGACGAGTATGAAGAGGTTATAATAAGTGTTCTGGAAAACCAGTTTGTAAGTATCAGCCGCTTACTGCTCTATATAATCACAGTACAATACACAGGACAAGATTTAAAAAAAATGGAAAATTTTTTAAATAAATTTATAAAAAAATTATAACTTATGTGGAGGCCTTAAAATACAACTGGACTACTGACCCTTATATTGTTACAGGCCCCTGAGCTGTAAACCTAGTACCGGGAATGCATTATTACTATCCATTCTCCATTGTCCTAGTCCCGGCAATGCATTATTACTATCCATTGTCCTAGTACCAGGAATGCATTATTACTGTCCATTGTCCTAGTACCAGGAATGCATTATTACTATCCATTGTCCTAGTACCGGGAATGCATTATTACTATCCATTGTCCATTGTCCTAGTACCGGGAATGCATTATTACTATCCATTGTCCTAGTACCAGGAATGCATTATTACTATCCATTGTCCTAGTACCAGGAATGCATTATTACTATCCATTGTCCTAGTACCAGGAATGCATTATTACTATCCATTGTCCTAGTACCAGGAATGCATTATTACTATCCATTGTCCTAGTAACGGGAATGCATTATTACTATCCATTGTCCTAGTACCGGTACTGCATTATTACTATCCATTGTTCTAGTACCAGGAATGCATTATTACTATCCATTGTCCTAGTACCGGGAATGCATTATTACTATCCATTGTCCTAGTACCGGGAATGCATTATTACTATCCATTGTCCATTGTCCTAGTACCGGGAATGCATTATTACTATCCATTGTCCTAGTACCAGGAATGCATTATTACTATCCATTGTCCTAGTACCAGGAATGCATTATTACTATCCATTGTCCTAGTAACGGGAATGCATTATTACTATCCATTGTCCTAGTACCAGGAATGCATTATTACTATCCATTGTCCATTGGCCTAGTACCGGAAATGCATTATTACTATCTATTGTCCTAGTACCGGGAATGCATTATTACTATCTATTGTCCTAGTACCGGGAATGCATTATTACTGTCTATTGTCTTGCAGAATCCTACGTTCATTTGCACCACAATAAAAATATGCCATGCCGAAGAATCCCTTTCCTGGAGCCCAGATCATCCCAGCAAAGCAGTGTTGGAAAATATAATACCTCTCATCCGAGACACTATACAAACTATGCATGCCAAGGCAACCAAGGTAAGATGAGGTCTAGCGGGTTGTGTTCGGTATGGTGACGGTCAACAAAATGGCTATTGAAATCCAACTGCTTGATCAGGGACAGTGTTTGCTTTCGGGACAATCCTAGAGTACAGTATACGTACTGTATACACTGTTCAGGTACTCTGCATTCATCATGGTACTGTATTGATATGACTGGTTGTTTTACAGGACATAAAGGAGGAATTGCCAATCCCAATGCCGCTTTGCTGGATGTGTAAATCATTTGTGGGGAAATTCGAGGCTGCGATCCCAAAGGTAAATTCAGAACTTTATCTGCCAAATATATATATATATATATATATATATATATATCATCTAACCATGATGTTTCATATTTACAGCAAGCTATTGCAAAGGGTGCCTCAGAGCTATGCCTTGCCCTACCACTGAAGGTAGCCGGGGTGTGCCAGTGTATAGTGGAGAAGTATGTGGTTATCATTTTGGACACCATCTTAGGAAAACTGGGACCAAAACTGGTGTGTGGCCTGTTATTCATGTGTGTTACAGGAGAGAACTGTGCGCCAGGTGAGTGCGTGGGATATTCCCCTATAATACCAGGACTTATTATTATAATTTATAGTTACAGGCCATCTATTGCTCAAGTTACCATCAGAATCATCACCAAATAAATATGTGAACCCTTTTAGTCTTTGTTCCTTCCTCAGAGGTGATGCCAGTGCTGGAATCTGATATAACCTGTGACACTTGTATGGCCATCACCTCCATTGTGAAGAGTACAAGTGGGGTCAACATGACTCAGGAGGGAATCAGCATTGCCCTCTCCAAAGTGTGCACCTCCTCGAAGGATTGGAAGGAGGTAAGAATGATAGAGAGCAATGGTGGAACCTTCGGCCCTCCAGCGGTTGTAAAACTACAGTTCCCATCATGCCTGGACAGCCAAAGCAAACGCCTATACAACATATCACATATCATCAATGGCTTCTTTAATGTACCTTTTATGTTCTTAGTGTTATGCATTCATTGAGGATCACCAGGCAGAACTATCCAGTCTTCTCCTGAAACCTTGGGACCACAAGATTACCTGTCAGGTATGTTATATTAAAGTGGTTATCCAGGGAAAATCTTTTACTTTCAAATTAACTGGTGTCAGAAAGTTATATAGATTTGTAATTTACTTCTATAAAAAAAAATATCAAATTTTCCCATACTTATCAGCTACTGTATGTCCTGCAGTAAATGTTTTATTTTAAATCTGACACAGTCTTTCTGCTGACATCTCTGGCCGAGACAGGCACTCTGTCTCGGTTTTCTTTTTTTTTTTTTTTAAAGATTTTAAACTCGGTCTCGGTTTTCTATGAATGCCCATAGAAAACCTCTCCTGCTCTGGACAGTTCCTTTCTCGGCCAGAGATGTCAGCAGAGAGCACTGTGTCAGACTGAAAATAAAACATTTCCTGCAGAACATACAGCAGCTAATAAGTATGGGAAGACTTTAGATTTTAAAATAGAAGTAAATTACAAATCTATATAACTTTCTGAAACCAGAAAGAAAAAGATTTTCGCTGGACAACCCCTTTAAACAATAGTCTATATTATTGATACCAGGGGGAAAAAAAAGTACTCTGGATATGGTGGACTCTATATATGTAGGTGGATAATACCTAAACAAATATAAACTCATTACCTTTTGCTATTGTAGTAACTCTTAACTTGAATATTTCTCTCCATAGACCCTAGGTGCGTGTCCAGCTCCTTCAGAGACCATACCTCCTGAGAACAGTGCCTGCACAGCGGGACCCTCATATTGGTGCCAAAGCCTGGACAATGCCAGAGAATGCACGGTTTGTGATGTCACTCACCTTTGAACAAATCCCCCCTTGATATTCCTTTTAATAATAGTTATTTGGTTATAGAGTTATACATCTGAGGCTCCATAGTGTGCTGGAGCAATCATACTGTGCTATATAAAGACAGCCATATATGAATACATCTGGGTATATGGTTCACCAGACATCCACGATATGTGTACCATTGAATTGTAAGGCCTTGTTTAGGGCAGAATATTAAACTGTACATATAGATTTAGGAATGGGCACCAACATTAATAGTCAGCTTTAGTCCACAAGCCTTTCACTTGTTTCCACTGTTGAATCTACTTTCCCCAATATGGTTTTAAATTGAATCTGTCAACTGCTTATCATGCTCAGAGCTTAAAAGGGGTACTCCCATCTAAGTAATTGTTCCCACAATGAAGGTTGTGCTCGCTGTGCCTCTGATCCATTCATTCTCTATGGGGTTGCCGAACATTCAGTTCAGCGCTCAGAAATCTTCAACAGCCCCTTTAAGGGCCCCTTCACACTGCGGAAAACAGGAGGAAATTCCAAGTGGAATCCCCTCCGCGGACTCCATGTCAATTCTTTGAGCAGAGACCCGCGGAGCCCTATACAGAACATTGAGACACTGGGCCTGACGGAATTCAGAGCGGAGTTCACAGTGGGGATTCCTCTCAGAATTTTCACTGTGTGAAAGGGCCCTTAGAGAAGGAATGGGGTGCAGGCACGGATAGGGTTCCATTTTATTGCAGGGACAATGGTATCACTGGGAGTCCCTGTAGTTGAGTTGGGCGACGCCTCCTTGACACTTGAGCTCCAAGCACGATATGAAGCTGACAGATTCCATGTCAAATAACCAGCCTCTTAAAATGCTAACCTATGAATATAAAATCTGGGTGGATTATCTTGTACTTTTTATCTTCCAGGCCCTAGGACATTGTCTGGCTCATGTTTGGCACTGAAGTCCTGTTTTTCACCAGTTATTTGTGAGAATAAGCCTTTGCCCCTTCTGACAATAAAAATGACTCTATATACAATAAGTGTCTTCTCTTATGTATATTCAACTGCCAAGGGAGAAGCTCAGAAATGACATCAATGCCTAGTTGCATCAATGCCTAGATGATCTACGTTGTAGTTTAGCTCCAACCTGGCAAAGATGTGATATGTGACCACTGCTTAGCTGCAGAAGCCTAAGGAGTTCTGAGGTAGTCTGAGACACGCCCCCACCTTCTCATTGGTTCAGGCTGCTGCTCTCTCCTGTCCCACTGTAGCTTTACCTCCTCTGATTGGCTGCTGTTGATAAGTATAAGCTGCACCAGGAAGTTAGTGAAAGGGGGTCTGATTTCTATTACTAAACCACAAGTAATAGAAAGATTATCAGGTCCCTACTGCACATAACCTGAGGTGAATGAGCCGTAGTAAGAGGGCGCTGGAGAGCCCCATTAAAGTGTTCATATTTACTCAGCCTTTAAAGCGCAGACACAATAATAAAACAAATATAAATTAATAATGAAAAAAAAACCCTGTTTAAAAGAGTTATCCACCTTATAACATGTGTAAAATTGTTCAGTGTACAGTATAAGTAGGTGTAATCCCAATGCTAAGTGGTGGCCACTGAGGGCAGGGCATGGCCACATGCTTCTCCATGCTCGGCCATCTTATGGACAGAATCACCACAGAGCAGGACAGCAAAGCCTAGAGGAGGGGAGTGTGATTTTGGCTCTATGAGGTACACAGGGAGGCCCAGATCCTATCTGCAAGATTTGAGCGGACAAAAACAAAACAAAAAAAAACATCCTTGTAACATTATTCAGAGATAAAGCTCCAATGCATATATAAACTTGGCCTAATATTTTTCTCATCTAGTACATTTACTATCTAAAGCCAGTTGAGAGGGGTGTTAGCACTGTGGACAGCATTCTGAATGATACAGATGTCTTCCTCAAAAGGGGAGGTCGGCATAGTCTGAGGACCTCTGTTCATGTAGCTAAAATACAACATAGACATAAAGATGAACAATCCATTATATGTGTTTCTACTCCAAGCACATTTTTGTAAATTAGGTGGTATGGTGGGTTGTGCTATTTGGTAAAGGGGCACGAAGACTGACAAATAGGTGTATATCGTAATCTTATGGGACTGAGTCTTTGCTATGGATTAAATGGCGAGTTGCACATGCGTGTCGCTGCTCTATTTATTCTCCATAGGAGCTGCTTAAGGTAGCAGAGTGTGGTACTCGCCCATCTGTCACCTCCAGAGACAGTGAATGGGCGGGCAGCATTAAGTTTTAGGCCACATTTACATATCTGCAGCTGGTGGCAATTGCACAGACTCCTTCATAGGTGATGGGTGATATAAAGGCCGTATAATGGCTTGCCATTATTGTCTGGGCAGGAGATGGGTGAACAAAACAATATGCACTCACCTCCTTGGCACGGACTAATCTGCTGGATATGAACCAATAGTAAAGTAATTTAATTCCAAATTAACAGGACCTGATTGATTATAGAGCCATCAAGGCAGTAATTTCTGCAACTGATGTATTCATTTGGAATATCCCCATTTAGATTAATGGAAGGGATTTTATTTGTTGCAGAAATCTCTACAACAAACAAGTGTCAACAAACAGATGTCCTGTAAATTTTCCAAATGAACAAAAAAAATAAGCAAAAAACATCCACAACAAATTTTCAGCATTTCAGCCCCGTGTGAACATACCCCTAGGGTAGAACTGTCCCCAGACGTGTTCTTAAAGTGTCACTGTCGTGAATTTTTTTTTTGCAGAAATCAATAGTCCAGGCGATTTTAAGAAACTTTGTAATTGGGTTTATTATCCGAAAAATGCATTTTGATCATGAAAAAGCAGTTTGAAGCTCTCCCCCCTGTCTTCATTGTTCTCCTATGGAGAGAGCTAAAGAAAAGACCAAAACAGGACAACAAAGAGTTAATCTACAAATCCCTCAGGGGATATCTCCTGTGACAGTCACCAGTGACCTGTCTGAGCTCAGATTACAGCTGTCACCCAGCTCCGTGCCTGTAATCCTCTGTTATCTGCTTTCTGCTGCCGGCTAACTCCCTCCTTCCTCCTCCCCCCTCCCCTCTCCCTAGAACAGACAGGGTACGTCTCCTGCAACAAGTCACAATTTTCAGATTTTTCAGAGTGGATGAAAAAGAGGAAGGAGGGGGGGACCTGGGAAAAGGCTTTTTACATGCAGATAATGGCAGATTTGGCTAATAAACCCAATTACAAAGTTTCTTAAAATCGCCTGGACTATTGATTTCTGCAAAAAAAAAATACGACAGTGACTCTTTAAGATAAAATCCTGCTACTGTGGTTTCTAAATTCTTCTCTTTGCACAGTCCTGTGTTTCTGAATCTGTGACCAGGAGCCTGTGCTAAAAACAAGCTGCTGGATTATCAGATGCACTATGGAAGCAGATGGTATTATACATATAATAAAGGCAGAATATTGGAAGAAAACAGTTATTTTATTCAACAAAGATTACAAAACAAAAACAATATAATGTGAACCTGTCTCCTTCTAGACCCTAGATAAATATATACAGTCACACAGTGCACAGGAGTCATGTCAGGTATTCTAATGGACAGGAATATAATGGAAGCTGTTCTTTTACCCTTCAATAATACATAAAACATCTGAAACTATTTAATTTATACATCAGGGTTTCCATTATAACTATTCTTTACAGAATTCTCCAGTCTCTGATGAGTAATGCCCGGACCAAAACACAGATAGTATGAAGTGACCAGCTCAGTAAGTGATGGAGACACTGGATGACAATACTTGATCCCAGAGGTCAGCAACACTGTCACCTGAATAGAGATGAAGGACTGAGGGAATACACAGAATGCCACCAGCACCCCCAGTATGACAATAATGGAAGCCAAGCCCAGCACTGGATTGTGGTTCTAGTTTTCTTAAAACTATGGCAGGAGAGGAGGCTGAGCAGGTGTGACACCTCCAAAGTTCTCATATGTTTTCAGTCCAGTTTTCTTTATGCCTCTCCTTCCACGTTTGTATGGTATAGATGTGGGTGTTTCATGCTCCCTCCTGGTTCTGTTCTCCATCGTCACGTCTCTTCCAGATCTATCGGCGATAAAATTAATAATCATTACAGACATTTGGGACTGTAGAATATGTTGTGAGAGGGAAACTTAAAGGGGTACTCCAGAGGGGGAAAAAAATGTTTTCAGATCAACTGGTGTCGGAAAGTTATAAAGATTTGTAAATTCTAAAAACTCAAGTCTTCATACGGCAGCTGATAAGTACTGGAAGACTGGAGATTTTTAAATTGGTAATCTACAGAGTAAATTACAAATCTGTATAACTTTCTGACACCAGTTGATCAGAAAAAAAAATTTCTCTCGGGAGTACCCCCTTCAAAAGATAAATATATTTTTCCTTCAATGATGAAGCTGTGGGTTTTCTGGATTATTCTGTAGGCCTAATTTTGCACACCACACTGTATGTCAAAATACATGAAGCCTTATAAAGCAAATTCCCCTAAATGTCACATCTTTGGCATCAACGAGATAAAAAGTTGCAACATATCACATAGCACTTGTTGCACGACCAGTTCCTAAAAGGCACTTTTATGCACTCTGTGGATGGAAAAGCATAGAGGTGTGTAGTTTAGTGCTTCTGCACCTGTGCACACACTCTCTCCTTGAAAGGAGCCAGCCAGTATAAAAATTGTCTAGCTGAATTCCTTTTTTCTAATGTGTATAGAGGCATGGATGCTAAACCAGGATTCCAAACTGGTTGGTCAATATTGGGGAGAACATCAAGCATCTCAAGCTGAAGTATTGATTCCTCACCTCTCTTCAGATAACACAAATCCACATTCCACTGATATTCAGACTCAGACCTCTTTACTTCTAAAGCACACAAGCTCCTTAATGTATCATGAAAAACACATACCTGGATATAGGCCTCTGACAGTGTGATCATCTGGGGCAGGATGTCTGTTACTTGCAAGTCTTGCAGTTCATACCATTTCCCGGTGCCCTAAACACAGAACACATAGAAAGGTGACAAGGTGAAAGGTGACAAGATTGCATATAAAATAGACATCCTCTTTACATAGGTTCTCTTCATAGATTTAAAGGGTTTATTCATGCTTAGGAAAGCACATCTACTTTCTTGCAAAAACAGCACCAAAGGTTGTGTGTGGTAACTTCAGCTCCATTCATTTCAACAGAACTGAGCTGCAAAAACCCCACACCCAAACTGAGGGCAGGAGAGGTGCTGTTTATAGATCAAAGCAGCCATGTTTTTCTAAGGACTTACTAGTCCTCATGCCTCCGTTAAATTGCTCCAGAGGCTCGCTGATGGCCGCTGGCTGTTATTTTCAGCTGGAATCTGGGTATGTTACGTACCCAACTTCCAGCATTAACACCACGGTCCGGCTAAGCGATTTCCCACTCAGCCAGTTCCTGCCCCCCCTGCCATCCTGATTTTTTTGTATTTCATGGGACCTCTCCTTTAAGGTATTTAAAAGTTGAAGGGAGAGTTGCACCTCCATTAATAATTCAGAAGCAAGAATAAACCCCACGACTTCCTATGACAAAGGTGCAGATGCATGGCTATACTCACATGGTGGAGAACATGAATACGGTATGAACCTTCATTGGGCTTCCCATCATGCACTATGTTTGCTATAAGATCATACGTTGTGTTCTTGTGCGTTGTCTGAGCTTCTTCAGCCAGATACTCACGTAGATCCACATTCCTAGAAAAAAGATGGGTTAAAACATAGTATTACACTTGGTGTGCCACCAAAACCCTACCTTAGAGGCACTAAAACCGGCCCAGAGCATACATCTGCCTGTGCACTGATTGGCTGATGAGGAGCAAGGGGAGTCGGGAGCCTCACACACAGCCGCGGCGCCGAGCAGGTAATGTAGGCTCCGGGCGGTCACATATCCAAAGCAGAATAAAAGAACTTGCAGCGTAAAATCCGCTGCGAATCTGGTACATGTGAAGGTACCCTAAAAGGTAATAAATAGAGGCCAGTTGTGACCAAAAAGCTTCCACCAGTCATTGTGCAATGAATGATTGGTCACCATCAGTAAGTGGCGTACTACACGGCCCAATCACTATAGTAGATGAGCGCTGATATATATTGTTAGCGATGTCTGTGCAGCCCTTGCTTGAAAAGAGAAGTTCATCCATTACCTCTCCTCGCTGCTGACCATTGTCTCTAAAGTGACAAGCCGCTCAGCTAGTCTCTGGCCTGTCCCTGCCAGTTATTGGCTGGGCGGTCTGTCACTTCAGAAACAGTCTCTGAAGTTGCACCATCGGCTGCAGGGAGAATCGAGAAAGACACCAGGGAGCGTGGAGAGGTAATGTATGAACTTTATTATGTTATTTGCACATTCATTGGACATTGATCGTGCATCGCCATTACACGTAGGGACGTGCAGGCGGCGGCCTATGATTTTAGGTCAGAACCAAAAGACGCATTCAGCTGATTGTTGTCTTTACTACACGGAGCAGATTCGGCACATTATTGCTCCATGTAATAGGACCCTAAGTAATTACAGAATGTATGACCACAGCAGTGTAGCACTATAATACTATACTCTGTAAGGAATGATATACTCACGTGATAGGGAAATTCACAATAGTTGGATTTTTCTCCACAAAAAAGTTGTTCTTGGTAAAACGCTTTATACAGAATATCAAGTATGGAGGCAGCTTGGTCAGCTGGAAACGCTTCAGGAAATTCTCCTTGTAGGTCTTGTACTCCTATAAAGACAGGACTTAAGTGGTGAGCACCGAAAAGATTTCAGACATTACAGAAAGACATAGGCATATGAGCGATGTATGAGGGATACGGCAAATGATGAAAGGTCTTGTGGAAAACCGGAAAATCTTTGGATTTCTGGGGTTGGGAGAAACCCATCTCTCCCCACACATTCTGCTAAACATTAGAATAGCTCTGCATCCGTTACTCTACCTTTTCTGTAATGCCATTGAACTTAGCCAAAATGCTAAAGAGAGGCACTTGGGGGATAATGAGCTGTTCCTTCTCATCCTTATAGAGAGGGGCGGTAGGAAGGTCCAGAGTCAGGTACATAAAGGGGGACTCCAACATTTTCTCCTGGTATTCTTTATTTTCCAGTAGAGCCTCCTTCTCTTCGGCTGGCTACAGATAGAAAACAATGGTGCAATGTAAAGTGTTGGTCTTATCCCTGACGCCCCCTTTAATATGGATTACTATAATACGCCCAGTTTCCAGAACCCCCGGCAAACGGATGATTTTGTGCGGCTTGTCAGATTGTTTCCCTGCAGGGTAAAGTGGTATTGCCTAAAGGCCAATGGGTTGTCCATGTTATACTTTGATGGTCCATATCTGCCAGAGTATAAGCAGCTGACAGCAGCTCTATATTTAAGCTAATAGAGTAAGGTCCTGAGCAGGGACCCCCACCCTCACGCTCCCCGACATTCATGCACTCATTACTTAAGGAGAACCTGTAAAAAGGGCAATTAGGGAGCAGCTAAAGCCATTTTCTACCTGGGGCCACCTTGTACAACATGTAACATACTCCAGATTCTGCTGTAAGCCATGCTATTTGCTAGAACCGCAGGTAACAGTTCCTATAGGGCACTCACTTCTACAGACTACGTAATATGGGCTGTGCTCAACTATATACACGTCATTTATGAGACTGCTGTAATATTGTGCAAGATGGAAAAACTCTCCAATGAGCAAACAATGTCCTAGGAACATTTCATTACCTCTCAAGTGTTTTGGGAAAAGGTGCGTCCAGACCATAGATATGTGCGCTTTGTTTTTTTAAATAAATTTAAGTGATTTGATTAATATTTCTGTTTTGGACCACTTTTTCCTACCGTGTTTGAGTGTCTTTATATAAGCTGATGACACTAGCAGCTCTGTCTATAAGATTACAGTATATTTGTCACTGATGCATGTAGCCAACACAGTATGTTAACTCTTACCAAATCGGGATGAGGCAGCTTCTTGGTGAAAATCCGCATAGATCCCTGGAATACATCTGTTACTATGGCTGGAAAAGAAATAAATACATATTAGAAGCCAGATCTCTGAAACCAGGGACTACAAAACCATGGCTACATTCTACTAGAAACTGCACCACTTCCGAGACAGAAAGAGTGAGTGAGTGAGTCAGAGAAAGAGAGTGAGTGAGACAGAGAAAGAGAGTGAGTGAGTGAGACAGAGAAAGAGAGAGTGAGTGAGACAGAGAAAGAGAGTGAGTGAGACAGAGAGAGAAAGAGAGTGAGTGAGACAGAGAGAGAAAGAGAGTGAGTGAGACAGAGAGAGAAAGAGAGTGAGTGAGACAGAGAGAGAAAGAGAGTGAGTGAGACAGAGAGAGAAAGAGTGAGTGAGACAGAGAGAGAAAGAGTGAGTGAGACAGAGAGAGAAAGAGTGAGTGAGACAGAGAGAGAAAGAGTGAGTGAGACAGAGAGAGAAAGAGTGAGTGAGACAGAGAGAGAAAGAGTGAGTGAGACAGAGAGAGAAAGAGTGAGTGAGACAGAGAGAGAAAGAGTGAGTGAGACAGAGAGAGAAAGAGTGAGTAAGTGAGTGAGTGAGTGAGACAGAAAGAGTGAGTGAGTGAGTAAGACAGAGAAAGAGAGAAAGAAAGAAAGAACTAGCTTTCTATCCATATAGAAGACACAGTCGCATGGTTGGCACAGTGTACATAGGGTATAAAGACTCTGTATATACAATGACAGTGCAGTGTCTGTATATACTGTGGCAGTCTCATCTATGTACACTGTGCCAGCCCAGGTGCTATTTATGCAATTACTGGCAATTACTCGGTGGGTTACTGCAAGGAAGAATAGGGACAAATTTAACCAAAACAAAAACACAACTTTATTACTATAATGGCAAATCTGTGTGTAATAACAGCGTGCAGGCAGTTGTGTGGGCTCACTTAAGTATCAAATAAGGTCAGCCAGCTATGCGGTCTATCAATGGACCTTGGGCGGTCTGCCCATACTAGGCATCAGCGCTGAATTCCTGTGCTGCCTTTAGGGGGGGGGGGTCCCACCCCTCAGTCCCTTTTGTCAAATGCCTGATGAATGTTGATAAAATGGCTAGACTGCAGGTTCCTGTAATCTCCCGATTAGAGCAGGGCTGTGTGTCACAACCATTACATTCTCCTGATCATATGCGTCATGTTTGCTGCTCATGACAACCGCGCTCATCACAGGATTTTGTATTTTTCACATTTATTTTGTATCTAAACTAAAGCTGAACGCATCATGAAACGGGAAAATGTTCATCACTATCCATCTGTCCTTTTGTAAATAACCTGCTGTCCAAAAGGCCGTGAAGTGTAGTAAATGGTTGTGTCTGGCCAGGCAGGGAATGGAGAGCAGCATGAAGCCTACTGACAGCTCCAATCACATAGGCAATATAAATGTAAAGGGGAGTGATGGCGGATGAAGGTGCGATCTGAGACACCACACCAGTGGGTGCAATGTGAGGAGGAATAAGACCTGTAACAGAGTCTTATGAGCCCTAAAAGCAGCCATCAGCTATAAGATGAAGTGGCTACATCTACTCCCATTCAGGTCATAGGATCCTACTTCAAATTATGCAATATGTATTTTATCCAGAATTAAAATTAACACTTTTGTTACACGATTTTTCCCACTTAAACTCTAGCCAAAAATTAAAAAAAAAAAGTGTCACTGTTGTTAGAACTTACAAAATGTAAACCAACAGTAAATGTGATATAAAGCAAATTTGCAAATTACATTCACTTTTCAGCCACGACATGACGTGGCTGGAGCAGGAGCTGCAGGTGGCCAGCGGGGATCCATGAGCGGTGACACTGCAGGCGGCATGGGGATGGTCAAGTATAGCTACCTTATTATATTCCCTCCACCCCTTCCCCACTATGGATTTTTAGACTCTCCTGGAGTTCTCCTTCAAAGAGACCTACAAATTAAAAGGAAGACTCCTTTGCCACAGTTCCAGGTTCAGATGCCGAGTAGCAGTTGTCATGAATCGCCCAGAATCTGCAACTGTGAAGCCGCAGGGCAAATGAAGACCTAATGGTCCTGGCAATGTGTCCAGTCATATTCCACCCTGTTCCAATAATCATTTTACTCTCTAGGGTCGAGATTTATCAAAAGGTGTCAAATATATAGACTGGCATAAACTTCCCACAGCAACCAATCATAGCTCAGCTTTCATTTTACCAGAGCTAAAAGCTGTGATTGGTTGCTGTGCCAGTAACTATTTTACACCATTTGATACATCCGGGCCTAGATGTATACAGAATATACTGGGAGGATTTACTTACTTTTCTTTTTCTTAGTGCCACCAAGTGCAGAGTTTAATGCATTGAGGAACCAGGAAAGAAAATCTACACCATCACCTAGAAAACACACAAACAATAGGTAATGGTGGACATACCAAATGAGATGCTAAACAATAGACACTGTGGGGGAGATTAATCAAACATGGGGTAAAGTGAAACTGGCTCAGTTGCCCCTAGCAACCAATCAGATTCCACCTTTCATTCCTCACAGACTCTTTGGAAAATGAAAGGTGGAATCTGATTGGTTGCTAGGGGCAACTGAGCCAGATTCACTTTACACCATGTTTGATAAATCTCCCCCTGTGTACACAGTTACAATCATTGTGTATAAATCACTTACTACACAGGGGCCAGGAGTTTCTTTATGGTGCTATATGGAACCGTATGCAGGGAGCAGGGCAAGGAAGGTAGCAGAGTTAAAAGGCTACACGCAGGGTGTACAGGACCTCATTGAGGCACTTTTACTAGGGATCATGGAACGGAATAGAGTTCTGGATCAAGCCAAAACATCTTTAATAAAGACAGCACACACAGCTAGCAGTTCAGTGCTTGGCTATGCTTGGAAAACAGAGAATGGAGCAGTGACATTCACGCAGCTGCTTCCTTTACTGGGTACAAGGAGGCTCTATTCTTGTGGTCTGTTGGGGTCCCAGCATACAGACCCCCCCAATCAGCTAGTTATCCCCTAATCTGTGGATAAGGGGATATCCCTTCAATAGGAACCTGTCATTAGTTAAACGTTGCCTGAACCACTTGAAACAGGAGATTGGGCGTTCAGTCACTAATATAGGGGAGGTAGGCTGGAATCTTCCAGGTCACTTAAATCTAGCCACAGCATTTCACAGAGAATTACAGCCAGGTGTAATAAGAAAGTACGTTACTCTTTCATGCTGGCTAAGGTCTGGGCAGCATAAATATGAGGGTTCCCTTTAAATCTAGCCATAAAAAGGTGCAGCAGCGCTCTAGTCTCACCCTGCTTAGTGATCTGGAAGGTCTTCTTGCTGCAGAGAACCACAGCCTGTAACATCTCATGTGGGGAAACGTGCGCCTTAAAGTTCCTGGGGTTCCACAATTTGCGCATCAGCTCGCCAAACCTTTGAACCAAGAGGAACATTATATCTCCTGGGGGGCGCTGAATTCCACGGTAATTCTCTTCTTCCAAGAAGTAGTTTCTCAGTGGTGGAACATTGGACAATGCCTAGAACAGATACGTAAATAAATTAAGGCTCAGCGATGTTTGGAAGCCACATAGAGAATGAATTGTATCTCAAACAAATGCCACACACTGCGCATGTGGCCACATATGTGCAGTGTGTGCCATTTATTCGAGGTACAATTTGTGAACAGGGACTAAGGGAAAACAGCGGACGGCATGTAGTATACTAGTGCTTTTAAATGTTAAACAGGTTCTCCCATAAAAACATGAAAGACGGCCCCCCACAGACACACACTATTCCTGTGTGGCGGCATCTATTTGATCAACACTTTTTATTCTTGTCTCCAGATGCTGCAAAACTACAACTCCCAGCATGCCCTGTTAGACTCACCTGGAGTACAGCATTGGCATAGTCATTAGCTTTGATGTTGTTGAGCCCCACAATGCCTGGTAGGTAAGTGGTCCCATCGTACGCCCGAGATAACTTGGCTTGCTTGTCCAGATTACGGATCTGAGCTTTAGTAAAGGTAGGTTTTAATACATACTGTGGAAGAAATGGAAAGGTGTGATAAATAATGACGGAGAGATCACTGAGAAGTGTGGGCCTAAGGCCTGGGCTGTACGGCCACCTCTGGTCACTTGCGAGTAGCAGTAAGATTGCAGCATGACTGCAACCACAATGTCATGGGTGCCTTTACAGCCATTGCCAACAAAAAACATACCGTAATGTCTTCCAAGGACGAATCGATGATTTTGTAGTTATCGGGCAGACAGTAAAACATTAGGGTGTGCAGGTTCAAGAAAACATGGTGACTGAACTGAACGCTGTGGATGTAAGCATGAGACTTCAGCCCCCGACCTGGAGAAAAGAAAAAAACAAAGCAGGAGTCAAACATGAGAAATTTGCCCAATCGGCACTGGTACTATTCATTCTGAGCCGGTCACTTACCCTGGAAGTACTTGCCGCACACCAGACAGGCATAGGCATTGATGTGGGACAGGGAAATAGAACACAACTTCTCAAAGTCGAAATCCAAGACACTCCTGTAAGAGGATGATAGTGTAAGGGTAGCTTCGCAGAAGATCCGCAGCAGATTTGATCTAAATAACTGAACACAGCATCAAATCTGCTGCAGATCCTGTACATGTGATTGGACCCAGAAATAATGGGAATGTACAGAACCTGATACACTAATACTGTTCAGCCGCCTCACTGACCTGTTGATGGTGTCCAGATAAGGGCAATGTCTGCTGCGCCGGTCTTCGGGCTCATGGCGGCCATACTTGGCTTCAACTGAAATATACAATACAGAGAGTTTAGGTTTCATGCACAGATGATGCCAAAGTATTCTGAAAATACAATAAAATTATCTACTCATATGTCAAAGACTACACTCTGCTAAGTCCAGCCTTACAGCAAAGGAAGGAAGAGCCAAGACTATACTCTAGAAACCATTCAGTTCTATGCCACATAGCGTGACAGTGTTCACTATAGGGTCCCACCTGTTAAACTATCACAGTAGCCAGTTATTAACTCGCTAAAATACTTCATCTCCCTGAAGAAGACAGACTAAGCGGAGCAGACAGTCCTGGCATCGAATGGCTTAATAACTCCTCTCTTCATCAGCTCAGATGTTATAGGCCAGCCTATAGGGAACTTGGACATAAAGGGGTTACTCTACGATTAAAGAAGTTATCCAGGATTAGAAAAGGCACAGCTACTTCCTTGCAAAAACAGCTCCACCCCTGTCCTTAGGTTGTGTACGGTATTAAAATTTATTTTCATTCACTTCAATAGAACTGAGCTGCAAAACCCACACCTAAACTGAATAAGGGATAGGTGCTGTATCTGGAAGAAAGCGGACATTTTTTTTTTTTTTTTTTAAACAAGGACAATCCGTTCAAAATTTATCACCCATCCACAGGGACCCACCACTGCCCACAAGAATAGGGGTCACTCGTCCCTCTGTGTAAATGGAGTGGCACTATGCATACGCTACAGTAGATCCTCTCTACTTGTAGACCAGGGACCCCAGATAACGTTGTAGTTTCACAACAGCTGGAGCTGGGAGTTTGTAACATCTAGAACCAAGGTCCCCTCCAAAAAGTGTCTCCCTCTCTGGGGAATCCAGCAGAGCTGAGCACCCAGTCACACATTCATTTGAAAGAAAGACATACTTCATTTCAAGGGATCGGAGTTGGTCCCCTGGGCTGTAATGATTTGCCTTTATAAAGTTACAGCACTTCCTATTAACCATCTCCTAGAGTCTATTGGAAGTTTCCCACCTCCAACACAAGGTGAACCCCTAATAAAGAGCCACCTTGGAGGCAGCCATGCTGTTTACCACAACTGAGATTTGACTGTGCGTAGCAACCAATCACAAGCCTCCTTACTTATTTTCATAACAGTTTAAAAAATGAAAGCTGGATGCTTATTGGCTAACAGCATGGTAACCACAATGTATGTATCCCGGTACTCGGTGCCCCACACACACCTGCGTCTTCGTCTAAACTCTCCTCCGCTTCACGTTTTAGCCGTTTCTCCACGTTCATCCTGCTCACAACGCCACCGATGCGTCCCGAGCCTCGAATCTACCGGACGTCCCGCCCCCCTCACACACAGAGCCCATTGATTGGTCCGCGCAGAATAAAAACGAGGTTTGAAACGCAGACATGCTCTGAGCTCTCATTGGTTTCTTGCCGTGTAACTTTTGACCGGAGGTCACCAATCAGCGTTGAGTTCGGCTGAGTCGCGAGCCAATCAGGTGAGAGAAGGATTAAATCGCGCATAAAGGGGATTGGCGGCTCGGTGGGGGGATAGTGATCGTAGGGGGTATGGAGGAAGAAGCGGAGCCGCGGGCGAGGTCGGGGCCCGGCGGGCGGCTGGACATGAATCATGGATTCGTTCATCATATCCGGCGGAACCAGATAGCACGGTGAGAGGGCCAGGTAGTCATTGAGGTTACTGCATTGACGGAAAGGCATGCTGGGAAATGTAGTTTTTTTTAATTACCTTACAGTGAGCTTCAAGCAGACCCTCTATGACAGCTGTTTGCTGTCCGGGCATACTGGGAGTTGTAGTTTTCCAACCACAGGCTGCATGCCACCATTCTATGATATCTATATCCTTAAAGTGGTCAGAGCACATTAGTTTTTGTCCTAGTGAGAAAATCCCTTTAAGAAGCCGCTTTATACTAGGCTGTTATATAGTAATTGGATTGTTTTCTTGTATTTTTCACCAGAGATGACTATGATAAGGAGGTGAAACAAGCTAAAGAGAAGCAAAGGAAAAGGTACAGCGCAGGACCACCCCGACCCAGGAAACCAGACCAGCAGGTCTACCACCCGCGTCCCAGAGGTGAGAGTGCTATCCTGTACACCCCCTATATTGTGAATGGGGGATTCCTGGGTATTAGACATAAAGGGGAACTCCTAGGTTATAGCACTTAGGGCCCTATTACACCAACAGATTATCTGACAGATTCTTTTCAGCCAAAGGCCCAGTTCACACTCAGCAAAACAGGCAGAATTGAAGAGGAAAATTTACTGACTGAAATTCTGGCGTACAGATATAGTGCGTAATTCTGCACAATTTCCACACAAAAATTGTGCGGAATTGCGTGCAAAATCTGTACGCCAGAATTTCAGTCACTCTTTAATTCTGCCTGTTTTGCTGAGTGTGAAAATTCAGTGCGGAAACGAAGTGGAAATAGCGCGGAATTCAGCGCTGAATATTTACAAGGCGTAAAATTAAATCGCCATTGATTTTCAATCGGATCAGCCTACCAGAATCCGCCCAGGGAATTGACATGTTAGACGAAAAGCGCATCCGTGGCGGAATTTTCTGCGCAGAATTGGCGGAAAATTGACACGGATTACTCTCGAAATTCTGCCTGTTTTGCTCAGTGTGAACTAGGTCAAAGCCAGGAATGGATTTTAGAAGAGGAGGAATCTCAGTCTTTCCTTTACGACCTGTTCTGTTTATAGTCTGAAAACACTTGTCTGTTGGTGTAATAGGGCCCTTAAAGGGGTTGTTCAACTTTTTTTTTTTTTTTTTTTTTTTTTTTTTTCCTTTTAAATCAACTGGTGCCAGACATTTGTAATTTATTTCTATTAAAAAAAATCTCAAGTCTTTCAATACTTATCAACCACTGTATGTCCTGCAGGAAGTGGTGTATTCTTTCCAGTCTGACAGTGCTCTCTGCTGCCACCTCTGTCCATGTCTGGAACTGTCCGGAGCAGTAGCAAATTCTCATAGAAAACCTCTACTGCTCTTTAGACTGGAAAGAAAACTCTACTTCCTGCAGGACATATTGTAGCTGATGAGTACTGGTGAAGTGAAGAGCTTAGATGAATTCTTCTCCCAACTTGTTCTAGTGATCTGTGGGATCTCAACACCCAGACGCCAACACAAAACATGTCACATTTGACGCCCCAGATGTTTTGTTTCAGTAATAGGCCATCATCCCCTGTTAAAGGGAATCTGTCAGCAGGCACCTAGCTTTCCCAAGTACTGACAGATGTAGATGCTACGTATAATCACAGATCTAATGACACCTCTCCATGGATACTTCGGGCTCTGGAAATGTTTTGCTATTTGAGGCAACAGATAGTCCAAATAAAGGCTCCACCTTTTAATCTTTTAGTTCATGTAGCATTTCCAGTAATACCATGTCCATCGTCCTGTTTCCTCCAGAAAAGCCGAGCTGCGCTGCTGATCTAGTGGACGACGAGCTGAGTGACAGCGACTCCAGTTCAGATCCCGAGACGCCCGGAAATCAGCTCTTCTGTTTGGAGTTTGAGGCAGACGGGGGTGAAGTAACATCTGTTATTGTGTACGAGGTGTGTTACTAAGAAGGAGCTAGAAGTGAGAATCATGTTCTGCTTAGTATATGGACCCCTGTATCTACAGGCTGCACTCCACAATATGTCACTACAGCAGGAACGTGGCTTCTGACCTCTTAGGCCTCGTGCACATCCTGCTCTGTCCTAGAAATGGAACTTTAAGGCCATGTTCACACACAGTATTTCCGTCCGTCTTTTTTCAACCAAAACCAGGAGTGAGCTTCTACAACCTCTGCAACTATATTTTCTCTCTACACGTGTACACAGCCTATATGATTCTCCCTAGCAGACTCCCTTGTATATTTCACTCGCGCTCTTTCTCGCTGGCTCGCTCGCTCGCTTGCTTTTTCTCAGAAATCTGTGTGTGTAAAAGGACCCATAGTTGCTTCATTGTGTATTTGAGAAACAAATCATCAGAAAAAAGAATCCAGTGCAAAGGTTTCCAAAGCCTTTAACCTCTTCCCTACAAATAATGTAGCAGAACACCATGGAAGTCAGTGACGTCATACACTATGCGATATCACTAGGCCAGAATGCTCTGGTGCTGAGCTCGCTTCATAGAGAGTGAGGGTGGTAGCCGTATCCTCAGTTAATGACAGGCAGCAACGATCATGTTGCCGCCTGCCTTTAACCCCTAAAACGCCCGGATGGTGAAAGTAGTGATATGTGCTGCTGACCGATCGGTGCGGTGATCCTGATTTAATAACCCCAACACTACTACATTGCTGCTAGAAAACCAGATAACTTATTTTCTCCCTTTCATCTACGTTGCTGTAGGATGATGACGCTGAGCAAATCGCAACGAAAATCTCGGTAGAGAACCAGCTGGAAGCCAGAATGAAGGAGGCCCTGAAAAGACGGATTCAAGAGGAGATTGCCAAGAGAAGGGTCCACCGCTGACCTCTCCCCATTCCTACCCATACAGACTGTATATTCATGTATAGGAATCCACCTTTATCTCCAGTCTAAGTCAATGCATCTGTTTACTGGGGAGCACTGGAGAACCTGTACGAGCCGTACTGTGCCAGGGATGAAGAGCAGCATTGGTATCATCTATTGTCTGCTGTGGGAGGAGTCTGTTCAGAAGTTTTAGGGGATGCTATACAGCAGTGCCTTATACGCTCTTCAAGAAACTGGCACAAGTGTGTGTTTTTAGCCAAGTATTTATTGTTTTGTTTACAGAAATGGAGTATTTTCTAAAATTTCGGAATGTTGTTGGGCATAAACCAAATCTCCTCCAAATAGTCTTTACAGAACACTCCAGGGAGACACAAGCTCCATCTAGATGATCAATAAGTGATCCTGATACAGATGAGGTGGGAGCTGCGATCCTGCATTTTTAGCCTATCAGATGCCCCAGTTGGTATTAAAGGGGTTTATCCAGGATTTGAAAAAAACACAGCTACTTTCTTGCAAAAACATCGCCACCCCTGTCCTCAGGTTGTGTGTGTGCAATTGCAATTCAGCTCCATTAACGTAAGCAGAAAAGAGCTGCAAAAGTATACCAAAACTGAGGACAAGAGTGGTGCTGTTTCTTTAAGAAAGTAGCAATGGGGGGTGAGGGTCCTGATGAAGGCCCCCAAGTCTAACATCTTAGCCTTCCTAATAGGGAAATACAAGCAAGCACAATATGATATGATCATGTGATTGCTTGTATTCTAGATTACACAAATGTTACTGGGTCAAAAAAAAAAACTTTCAAAAAAATTATGTAAACAATAAAGATTTCTAATGGCAGTGCACAATTTGCAGGTTTTTTTTACTACATACCCCAGATTGGTACCAAGAAGAATGACAACTAGCCCAGCAAAAAACAAGCCTGTAATTACTCTGCTTCATCATCTGGTGTGTAAAAAGATGTAGAGAGTAATAAAATGTCCAAATAACTGGAGAAAGAGCCATTTATAGTAATAGCATCTCAAGGTAGGATTTCCATTTAAAAGGGTTATCCAGGATTAGAAAAAACATGGCTGCTTTCTTCCAGAAAGAGCATATCTCTTCAGTTTAGGTGTTATTGCAGCTCAGTTCCAATGAAGTGAATAGAGATAAAGTGTAATACCAGTCATAACCTGAAGACAGGGATGGTAGTGTCTTGGTTTGTTTTGTTTTTTTTGGAAGAAGGCAGCCAACGTTTTCTAATCCTCAACAATCCCTTTCATTTCTTGAATTTTCCTATTCACTGATTTTTATTTTATTTTTTATTTTTTTGCATCCTTTTTTTTTTTTATTTTATTATTTTTAGCATCTTCCAGATGAGTAACAAAAATTAACCAGCACTTTATTGAACAACTTTAAAATCCATTATTTGAAACCACAAAGAGTTCATAGTAAGGCTGGGTTCACACTACGTTTTTGCAATCTGCTTTTTTTCATCCATTTTTTGCAAAAAATGGATGAAAAACAGATGGGAAAAAATGGATGCATCTGTTTTTCCATTGAATTCCATTATAAACAAAAACAAAAAAAGCGGATCCGTTTTTTTTTTTTAATGTACACAAAAACGTGGTCGACCTTATTTTTGTGCCCGTAAAAAAAAAAAAAAAAAAAAGTGCGTTTTTATTTATAATGGAATTTAAAAATACAGATGAAAAATTGGATTCCAAAAACGTAGTGTGAACCCAGCCTAAGGTATAAATACACACAATTAGGCTATGTTCACACACAGTCTTTTTGCTCAGTATTTTTCAACCAAAACCAGGAGTGCATTGAAAACACAGGCTATGTTCACACACTGTTGAAATTGAGTGCGTAGCCGTCATTTAATGGCAAATAATGGTTGTCGTACCAAGAGTTTTTATTTCATGCCGATGTCCATGGGACAAGTTGTCTTATCTCTCAGAGCAGGGTCCCGTTACCCTGCTAAGTATCATGCACACTCCCAACGACTCCTAAAAAACTTCTTTGCCTCGTGGAGGATTAAAGGGGTTATCCAGCGCTACAAAAACATGGCCACTAACTTCCAGAGACAACACGACTCTTGTCTCCAGTCCAGGTGTGGTTTGCAGTTAGGCACCATTCACTTATATAGAACTGAGTTGTAAAACATGCACCCAAACTGGAGACAAGAGTGGTGCTGCCTCTGGAAGAACGTGTATAAGGTTTGTCTCTAGTCATGTGAGCTGCCATTTTGGTGTAGCCCACAGAGTTTAGTACAGGAAGTGATGCCTAAGCACTTCCGGTTTGTGAGGTCAGCACCCCCGGTGGCAGTGAGTATGATTCCTTATGAGAAGTTTTTTCACATCTGCTAGGGGTTAGATAACTTCCAGGGCATTGGGCTGTCTTCCTCTTCCAAGTCCATTCTCTTGTGTTCATTTTATGCTGAGCGCAATGGAAGGGGGCGTGCCCTATTTTTTGGCGGGAAATCCACCATATTTAAATCTGCAGGGCACTTACTGCCTTGCTCTCTCAGGGCAAGTAGTCTTTCTGCTATCCTGGTGTAGCTGAGTGGTGAAGCTAGCTACAGTGAGTTACCCTGCATATCTGTACCCTACAATGTAAGTACTTCTTTTTATTATACAAGTGGGATTCCTATAGTTACTTGTTACCATATTTTAATTAGAGTCCTCTGCTTTCAGATGTGGTCTTTAAAATCTGAAGACAGAAGCTTGGGGGGACGCAAGTCTTCTTCTAAGCGCAAAAACCTGATTTGCAATCGGTGTGACAAGCAGCTCCCTGATGGTAGTGAAAATCTAGTGTGTCCAGAATGTCACACCCATTCATCGGAGAAGGAGGAGACTTCTGTCCGTGATGTTGCTATGTGGGTGAAGGACTGCTGGAAAACGTCCATCAGCGAGCTTAGAGAATCCCGCCAGTCAAAGAAGAGGGCTAGATGGAGTTATTCCTCCTGCCTACTCTCTCGCTATGGTTCGGAAAAGAGAGTCCTAGATGGTTCCTCTTCGTCTTCTGAAGAGGATTGTGAAGCTCAAAGGATGTTATTCCCTTCTGATAAAGTACAAAACTTAATTAAGGCCGTACAGGCAGAAAATCAACCTGAGGAAGCATCTACTTCTAAGCGACCCAGATTTTTTAAAGTAGAGAAGGCCATTAAAGAGATGATGGAGAGAGAATGGGAAAGGCCTGATAAGGCGGCCATGTTAAATCGGAGATTTAAGTTATTGTATTCTGTTGGAAAGGAACAATCCAGGGATTGGATGCCACCCCCCAAAGTAGACCTTGCAGTTGTAAAATTGCATTCGCGTGCCCTCCTACCCGCTGAAGACGAGTCAAGTCTAAAGAACCCGATGGATAAGCGGATTGAGGTGACCCTTAAAAGGGCTTACTCCGCCTCCTCGGCACAAAGTGTAACAGCTATAGCTTCCTGTGAAGTTGCCAGGGCTCAGAGAAAATGGCTCAACAAGGTCCAGAATAACATTAAGAGTGGAGTGAAAGGGGATGATATCCTCTCGGCTTTCAAACAGATTGCCCTAGCCAATAATTTTTTATGTGAAGCAGCTTTACAACAAGTTAGGTTGTCATCTAGAGCCATGGCCCTTTCAACTGCGGGGCGTCGAGCTCTCTGGCTGAGACCCTGGTCAGGGGACAACCCTTCCAAATTTCACTTGTGTAACTTGAGATATCACCCGGGAAGGCTCTTTGGTCCTGAATTGGACAAGCTACTGGAGGAGCTATGGGATCCAAAGTCTCTACCATAAGTCTACAAGGGTGTTCGTCGGCAGTACCGCAGAGATAGATTATAGATGAGCCAATTACACCAGAAGGGGATCTTCCAGAGGTCGGCCCAAGGGGGACTCCAAAAAGGCAGACTTCTGTTAGTCTTTGAGTGGTGGTGGTAGGGTGGGGGTGGGGGGGTGACTCACTTCAAATACACCAGGAAGGATGTTATAAATATTGTAAACACACCATGTGATTAAACACTATAGCTTCATCAAAATGTTTTGTCTCAAGTGTCCCTTTTTCTTTAAAGAAAGAGATATTGGAAAAAGAGAACCTACCCCTTATTTCCATAGTGGCATTGAAAGGGGTGTCAGTAGCTGATAAGGAAAAGGGTTTACTCTCTGGTATTTCTAGTTCCCAAGCCTTCTGGAAAGCGGTGGCTTACTATAGAGCTCAGATACCTGAACGGATTTATAGTGTAAAAAAAAAAAAAAAATTTTGTATGGAAACAATACGATTCGTGAAAAGCAACCTGTTCAAAGGGGGACTGCAGCGCATCCCTCAGTAGCAAAATTGTCTGTGTGTGTGGGCGCTGGTGGCCCACTAACAGAAGCAGGATGATCTGGATGGCAGGGTGGTATTTGCCTTCCATGCCCAGTAGCTGTTTAGGCCCACCTTTCTCATCAACCGTGCCTGCAGCTTAAAGGGAATCTGCCCAGGGATCTGGCATTGAAGTTCCAGATCTCCTGGACAACAGTGACCTTTAGCTGTGCATACGCCTTTAGGCTGGGTTCACACTATGTATATTTGAGGCTGTATTTGTGAGGCTGTATAGCAACCAAAACCAGGAGTGGATTGAAAACACAGAAAGGATCTGTTCACACAATGTTGAAATTGAGTGGATGGCCGCCATATAACAGTAAATAACGGCCATTATTTCAATACCACAGCCGTTGTTTTAAAATAACAGCAAATATTTGCCATTAAATGATGGCCATCCACTCAATTACAACATTATGTGAACAGAGCCTTTCTAATTGAGTGGATGGCCATCATTTAATGGCAAATATTTGCTGTTATTTTAAAACAACGGCTGTGGTATTGAAATAATGGCCGTTATTTACTGTTATATGGCGGCCATCCACTCAATTTCAACATTGTGTGAACAGATCCTTTCTGTGTTTTCAATCCACTCCTGGTTTTGGTTGCTATGAGGACCTGACATGAGGACCAAATACTGCCTGAAATATACATAGTGTGAACCCAGCCTTAAGACGTACGCATAGCTAGAGGGAACTTCGTGCCAGTGATCTGGGCACTTCCGATGCAGGGAGTCTCTGTGTATCAGGCTGTCTGGACTTGGCTGGACAAGAGAGAGTAGCTGCTGGGAGGGGGTGAGAGGAGAGTGAGTGTGTGTGTGTGTGTGTGTGTATATATAAGATTTTTAACATTTACTTTGGGGGTCATACAGCAAAGAGGGGCTGAACAGAGGATACTATAGAGGGGCGTATAGTACATAAAGACACACAGGGGCCCTATACTATCTGGTGACTGAATAGAGGGGCCTATTACTATATGGGAGATGCACAGAGGGGGCCTATACTACACAGGGGCTGCACAGAGGGGGGCTATACTATACATGGGCATATAGAGAATCTATCCTATAAGGCAGTGCTTCTCAATTCCAGTCCTCAGGCCTCACCAACAGGTCATGTTTTGAGGCTATCCCATACCAAGGACAGCTGTGATAATACCTGATGCACTGAATATAATTAAATCACCTGTGAAATACTAAGGAAATCCTCAAAACATGACCTGTTGGTGAGGCCTGAGGACTGGAATTGAGAAGCACTGCTATAAGGGACTGTACAAAGAAGGCCTATACCCTATAGGGGCTGCACAGACTGGGATTTTACTGTAGAGGGGCACTAGGGGAGCTTATACTATATGGGGGCTGCACAAAAGAGGATTAAAGGAGTATATGTGCCCCATTCTATGACATCAGCTACAGTACAATTTTCATGCTACCTGATTACTATTAGATAGATAGGTGATAAGTAATAGATCACTATAAGATAGATATCTAGCAGCTCATCACATCTTGAAATGCTCACACATTTACAATCCCAACATGAGAATACAACCAGTTGTTACCTTGTAAGAACTTAAAGCTAATCATTATAGTGCTTGAAAAGCACTATATTGTAATCCGTATTCTTCTTCTTCCGTTTCAGTTTCTTCTTCCGGCCATTTTTCTGCGATTAATACAGCCCGAACCGCTTTGCGCACAGACTCCGTTCAAACTGCGTTTCAAAGTGGTGTGCTATTTTTCGTTTCGATCGGATTTGTTGTTTTTAAGAAATTTACGTTTAAAGACCCCGAATTTCCTATAGAAAATAATGGCCACACTCTAACCGCTAACAGCCAATCACAGCACATATGCAAATAGCTGAAATATAGCAGCCAATAGGAACTCTAAGGTCTTGTCAGGCAATGTATCACAACATCCACAGTCACATGTCCACTATTGGCCAATAGAAGGTGTAATATATGGAAGGTCCTTAACGATTTTGTCTCCCTGACATGAGTAAGGTTGTCATGGTAACCGAGCAATGATCTTTATAAGTAGCAGAGTTCAGTCAGTAAAATAGCAGAGCTGGGGCAGCCATGTAGCAGGGACGGTACCCAAGCCGCTCTTAAAGGGACGGTACCCAAGTCGCTCTTAAAGAGACCCAAGACGCTCTAAATGGGTCCCTTTTTAAGAGCGACCTGGGTCCCCTTTTAAGAGCGACCTGGGTCCCCTTTTAAGAGCGACCCGGGTCCCTTTAAAGCGACCCAGGTCGCTTCTAAAGGGACCCATGTCGCTCTTAAAGGACTGGACCCAAGTTGCTTTTAAAGGGACGGGACCCAAGTTGCTTTTAAAGGGACGGGACCCAAGTCGCTCTTAAAGGTACGGGACCAAAGTCACTCTTAAAGGGAGGGTATCAAGGTTTAAAGTTTCTGTTAAAGGGAAGTCACTGTTAAAGGGGCGCTCTTTTCAAGCACTATTTATTTCCCTGGAAATGCAAATCTAGTTTATATTGCCATTAGGCAGAAAGTCCGGTTAAAGGGGTTTTCCAGGATTAAAAAAATACATAGTTGCAAAAACCATGCCACACCTGCCCCTAGGTTATGTGTGGTATTACAACTTTGCTTCATTCACTTAAGTGAAACTGAGCTTCTACTACTAAGCCTATTAAAAAAAAAAAAAAAAACACGATAGAGAAGTATTTTATTCAAAAAATAACCCCCCCCCCCCTCGTTGACCATTTTATTTAAAAAAAAAAAAAAAAAAAAAAAAAAAAAAACACACACACCGCTGGTCAATGACCTAGTCCACCAAATCCGATGCAATCCTCTGGATACTGATATCTGGTGTTCTGCACCTTACAGTATGCAGCATCTTCCCAGACCACAGTCACAGTACACCTCATGAGATACATTTTTATACCCAGGTGTGTAATATAGCCTAGGCCAGACTATATCTCTCACAGCCATAAAGTTGTCACTTCACTGGTTTTCTCACAGTCTCTATTTTGTTGAAAAGTGCGCTGTCTCCTATCTCTGCAGGGCTTCCGGGTCACCTGATTGGTCTAGGACACGTCATGTGCTGATCAGGTGACCCATAAACATTCACCCAATAGTCGCCCCGTGTAAAGCCACCTTTATAGGTTAATATTTCATGACATTATGACTTCCTTATATTAGTCTATGGGTGGAAATTATTATTTTATATTTTTTAAAGTGTCACTGTCGATTATTTATTTATTTATTTTTCAGAAATCAATAATACAGGCAATTTTAAGAAACTTTGTAATTGGGTTTCTTAGCTAAAAAATGCATTTTTATCATGAAAAAGCAGTTTGATGCTCTCCCACCTGTCTTCATTGTTCTCTATGGAGAGGGGAGGGGTGGAGGGAGATGAGGCACCAAAACAGGACAACAAAGAGTTAATTTACAGCTACATCACTGGGCTCTCTCCTCTGAGGCCAGCACTGACCTCTCTGACCTCTCCCTGCTGTGTAATCCGTTGTTCTCTGCTGCTGACTAATCTCCCTTCTCCATTGGTTACACAGGGCTCAAATGATGTAAAAGAGTTGAGATTTCCTGATAATGAGCAGTGAATGAGAGAGAGGAGGAGGGGGGGGGACCTGGGGAAAGGCTTTTTAAATGCAGATAATGGCATATTTGCCTAATAAACCCAATTACAAAGTTTCTTAAAATCACCTGGACTATTGATTTCTGCAAAAAAAAATTAACGACAGTGACTTTTTAAGATTTACATCAGTAGCTTCTCACTTTATGTTAAAAAATGAAGTAATTCTTATGTATATCACTCAATGCTACTGATTTCATGGGGGTATAATATGGCCTGAAGGGGTATGAATTGGCCTAGGCCAAAATATACCTGGGGAAAAATCTACCCTAGGCCACTTTAACTCCGGGTATAGTCTGGACTGGGGGTATACTCTGGCCTGTTCCACTGTGACCATGCACTGGTGAGTGGCTGTACCGTATTAGGTTATAATACTGATATATGGGTAGAATATGTGTTTACTCAATAATAATATTAATGCACCTATACACTTTTATATGAAGCAGGCTTATAATATTACAATCCATTTTGAGTGACCTATTAGCCAAGCTAGAATTTGCAGACTACATAGAGATTTAACAATATAGTTATAGATTTATTCATTTTGTGATACTAATATCACTTGTAGCCCAAGATGATGAGAGCATCCAGTCTTGATTAACTTTCTGCTACTAACAAATTGCTTAATATCAGCGGATACATAAATCCTGATCATACTGGAAGTTGTGCCATAGATTTATGACATTGAATTATTGAGGACTGGTCCCAGTCCTCCAATGGCACCCCATCCTTATTCAGGGAGTGCAGGAATAACTATAGAGAGAGAACAGGAGTTGTCCCACTAAAGAGAAGGCAGCCAAAATATACATATAGAATGAATAGGAGACCCCCATTGAGAGCTGCTCTCTACCCCAGGTCTTCTCATAGAGTTGGTGCATTGGAGAGGTTTCGCTGTATACAGAAGTGCATACACTGTGGTCGTCTCCACTGCCGTCCTCTCCCATTGATCAGGACCCATGCTGGCTTCTAGAGTCGGCTTTCAGAGCCTGAAACAAAAAAATGTTGAATCAAGTTCTGTTCTTTTATATCAGATTTCTTAGTTCTTTCAATACCAAGTTCTACCTGTTCCTACTTGTCCAAGGTGCCATTGTTGTTAATGGGATTTTTTTTTTTTTTTTTTTCTTAAATTTTCATATAATTTACTACAGAAATCTTTAGTTAAAGGGGTTATCCAGCGCTACAAAAACATGGCCACTTTTCCCCCTCTCTTGTCTCCAGATCAGGTGTGGTTTGCAATTAAGCTCCATTTACTTCAATGGAACTGAGTTTCAAACCCCACCCAATCTGGAGTGGGACAAAAGTGGCCATGTTTTTGCAGCACTGGATAACCCCTTTATTAGAGAGCAGATCCTTTGGGATCATCCATCTGTTGACCGGAGAGGAAAGGACGACAGGGGTTGTGCAACCAAAAAATGCTACCAAATTGCCTCGATTGTGCTGCATCACGGCTACGGTCAGGGAATGAAGTTTATTGCGACACACAAGTGGCCACAATCTCAACCAGACAGTTGCAAGAAATCAATCTAACATTAAATTTCCTGTAACTGTTAGGTTGCAGCCATTTTGGGCTGCATCACAACCCCATGCTTTGACCTTAGCTACAATGCAACACGATCATTGCAGTACTACAGAGCTTTTTTTTTTTTTTTTTTTTTACTGTGCATGCTGTACCATGGCTAAAATCGTGGTGTAGCCCTAGCCTCACATAGATAACCCAGTAAGGTAGGCACTGTGTAGTGCTTAAAGCGAATGTACCATCAGTACATTCGCTTTAAGTTTTGCACATAAATAGAACGGCGCTGGCGCGGGGAAGCCACTGTTGCGGTCCTCTTTTTTAAACTGCAGCCCATTTCCCGTGCACGTTGGCGGTCTATTATGGATCATCGGCGCGGGCTGAGGCACTGCTGGCGGGCCATCCTGCCCCCAGTGGTTGGATGGAACCCCCCGCCCCTCTATGATGCAGCTCCATTAGAATCAATGGAGCCGCATCATGGAGGTGTGGGTGTTCTCCCTCTGGGGGCGTGCCGGCCCACCTCCAATGCTTCAGCCCGGGCCCGTGGCTTGGTAATAGACCGTCACTGTGCGCAGTAACCGGACAGCAGTTGAAAAAAAGCACTGCAGCACTGGCTTCCCTGTGCCAGCGTACATTTGCTTTAAAGGGGCTATCCAGGCTTAGTAAAACATGGGTACTTACTTCTACTCTTTCCTCCATTTTGAGCTGAGGACAGGGCTGTTGCTGTTTTTGCAAGAAAGTAGCTTCTTTTTCTAACCCTGCATAACCCCTTTAATTTTCCTTGTGATGCCACAGCAGGGAAATTTAACACTTTTAACCAGGTTTCACCTTAAAAACTGCTGGTCGCTAGTAACCCCAACGGAAGGGGTTGGGGAAGGGTCAATGGCTTTCAGTTTGAGTATTGGTAAAGGACCCTTTTTAACAAGCAGAGAGCATTCTTTATTACAAGATAATCTTTAACCCATTAAAGTGGTAGTGTGGAGAATGTATGGGGGTACTGCTCAAGTATCTTGTTTATCTAGGAAGCCCAAGTCTACCTGTGGTGGGACCAAGAAAACAGGAGCAGAAACAGGGTCTACCAGCTTTATGTGTCTCTTCTCACCAGTTTTATTCAACACATTTTCTTACTTTTTAAAAAAAAGTTTCTAGATTGTGATTCATCAGGAATACATCGATGAATAGTAGATAGGGAGAAGGAGCCTTTCATACACATAAATTATATGGCCATGGGTGGATGCAAACGAGCGCTGATCAGTGCTTTTATATGATAAATCAAGCGTCCGGGCTGCACAAATGATCCACATATCGTTCATGTAGCCATGGAAACTGACAGCACAGATATACATATATCTGTGCTGTCAGTTTCCAGATCACACAGCAGTGCATGCTTACCTAGTGCGCTGCTGCTGTGATCTGGCATCCTCTGTCTCCTGCCAAGCTGCTGTGTCTTCAGGCCCCGGCTATCAATTATTCTGGAGGAGATGCTGGATCACTGTGGCAGTGCACTAGGTAAGTATGTACTTCTGCGTGATGTGGAAACTGACAGCACAGATATATGTATATTTGTGGTGTCAGGTTGTCTTTATCATTATGGGCCTCACATCCTCAGTAGTGTGTATGTTGTGTGCGCAGGTATGTGCACTCTATAATCAACAGAAAACAACAAATATATATAAACTGTAGACCTCTGTTTTCTCATTTGTTTATATTCACCCACCTAAAAGTTGATGACATGATACAAGGTGAAGCATGACAGCAGTATTCATCATCGTGTACCATTCCCATGTTGTGTCCCAGCATATGAGCAAGATTTGAAGCAAAAAGAATATATTGATCACTGTGATCCTAAGAACATCATATTAAAATAGAAAAAAACACAAGGATTGTTCAAACGTCATTTTGAAGAGGTTGTCTAGTCTTCCTAAGTTTAATAGAAGATTGTCAGTGGAAAAAGCCCCCCTGGTCCATCTAGTTCACCCTTATATTATCTCCCTTATTATTATATTATTAGGATAGATATATGTTTATCCCAGGCAGGTTAACATTCACTTAGATTTACCACATCTGCTGAAAGTTTTTTCCCAACATCTACTACTCTTTCAGTAAAGTAATATATTCTCACTTTGCTTCTGATCTTTCCCCCAACTAACTTCTCACTGTGTCCTATTGTTCTTTTTCTTTCTAAAACACATCCCACTTGAACCTTATTTGGTCTTTAGCATATTTAAAGGTTCCAATCATGTCCCCCCTTTCTCTTCTTTCCTCCAGACTATACAGATTCAGATCCTTAAGTCTTTCCTGATATGTTTTATGCCTGACACCCTCCACCATTTTTGTAGTCCGTCTTTGGACCCGTTCTATTTTATCAATATCCTTTTGTAGATGAGGTCTCCAGAACTGGACACAATATTCCAGATGTGGCCTCACCTGGGCTCTATACAGCGGGATCACAGTCTTCCTCTTCTTACTAGTTATACCTCTAGCCATACAGCCAGGCGTACGATTTTATATATATATATATATATATATGTGTATGTATATATATATATATATATATATATATATATATATATATATATATGTGTGTATGTATATATATATATACACAGCCCAGCTTACCATTATATATATATATATATATATATATATATATATATATATATATATATATATATATACACACACATACAGCCCAGCATACGATTTGCTTTCCCCACAGCCCTTATTGTAACATCAAGGCATCTAAAAAAAATGTTTAATTTGGCATACTTCTCCTCCTACCTCAGTCCCCTGCCATTCCTGGTGGAATATCAACCAGTCCCCCACTCATTAACCTTACTTCCAAAACAGACCCATCCTAGCAGTGACTTCCCACTTATTTAATCACTGACAGGTGAGACACCACCCTGCAGGGCACGGACACAGACTGCATAGGGCCCTTGTGCAAAAAAACACGCCTGCCCCCCCCCCCCCCCATGAGCAAACCATGCCACCGCATTCCTTGCTTCCCCCTTCCCCTTAGACTACCCATCCTGGCTGACCCCCATCCCCATACACACTACACATCCTGGCTGCCCCATATCCCCATACACACTACCCCACCTGCCCCCCCATCCCCACATACACTACACATCCTGGCTGCCCTCCATCCCCACACACAATACTCCACCTGGCCCCCAGGGGTCCTCCAGATCATCAGGATGCCCAAAGCCACGATTGCAAATGTACGACCACAAGGTGACGTCACTGGTGCACGCGCCCCAAGGTAGGGCAGAAGCGTTGTGCCACTGTGGCCGGCCGTAGCTCACATATCCAATAGATGAGTGCGGCATGTGGGGCAGGCTGCGGCTGCTGGGATCTCGGGTGGGCCACGGGTGGCAGGGCATATGATCAGGTGCCTGGTACATGGGGGATGGACTATACATATCACCTATGCAGCGGGGCCCGAGGCAGTTGAGGGGCCTGCTAGTCTGAGACTCAGAGTCCGAACCTGGAGGGCCCCTCTGTTGGCCTGGTCCCCTGTGCAGCTGAACAGGCTGCACAAGTGATATGTCCTCCACTGCCTGACATATGATTGGTTGAGCAGGCAGTTCCTAGAAGCTGCAGGGTACTGAGTAAGTTGAGTACCTTTTTTTTAAATTTATGTCCACCCAGCACTTAGATAACCCTTTTAAGGTCAATTATTAGTAATAATTATCATAATTTCTTCAGCATTGGGAACCAGAGACAATAATTTTCCCTTTAGCCATGACAGAAATATGACCTCGCAACACCACTAGACACCAGGGAACATACCTGCTTCTCCCTATGAACACAAGGCAATATACTGATCGATTTATTTTAAACATAAGCTAATACATTTGATTATGATGTATGATGATAAGTTGATGTATTTTATACAGAATTTTTATACAATGATTTGCTTACATTGCAATCTGACTGCTATATTTGACACCAAATTTTGCCGACCATAGAACTTTACAACATTCCTAACACCATCACAATGGGTGGATCCCCATATATACACACATTAAACTACTAGGGATCACTAGGTTATACCACTGGCCCAGCACAACCAGTTTGGATTTATTATGGATTCAGCACTGATATTGTATCAGAATTTTTACCCTCTTCATTTGCAGTGTGAACATTTCTTACCTTTACAACTCCTGCAGAAGCGCTATTACTACAAATTTGGCCAACCCATCCAAGTCCCATTCCGGCACCATCAAAATTAATGCTCCTGATAAACACAAGGAGGACAAGGTTTAAATAGGAAAAAAGAAGAGAAAACTTTGCTTTCCCTACGTCCCTTACAGCAGCACAATGATGGGGATTTCTCTGCCCTCGAAACTCATAGGACAAATAGAAATTTCTTATAGGGTCACATATAAAATGGGCCCAAAATGTTTTGGTGTAGGCTTCTGAGAGTGACATACGAATTTCCTGTATTTACTGAGAGGTGTGAGCACCATGGGGTCAGGGATTTATGTAACACCTAGTTACACAGTGATAAGCTGTTCAGTCACATGACTGACTGCCTAGTGTGGATGAACTGTTGTCTGTTTCCAAGGGCAACCAGTATTTTTTTTTAAAGAAGCTCAATGTACTTAATACAACATTAAAATGTCACTGTCATTTGGGAAAACTTTTGACATGTCAGACACATATCAAAAGTTTTGATTGGCTCGGGTCTGAGTGTTCAGACTCATACCGATTGTACGAATGAGTAGAGGAGAACACCCTGCAGCAGGGTCCACTCCCGCTCTGTGTTACAAAAAAAAAGTTGGGCTCATAATGTAAGTCTATGGAACCCGACTCTTTTTTTCTTACACAGAGCGGAGAGAGGACCTGCTTCAGCCAGTCCTCTCCCTTTTCCTTCTTCCGATCGGTATATCTGAACACTCAGACCCGAGCCAATCAAAACTTTTGACTTTGTAATTGGGTGTATTAGGCAAATATGCTATTATCTGCATTCAAATCCATCCCCCCTCCTCTCTCTCATTCACTACTCATTATCAGGAAATCTCAACTCTTTTACATCAGTCGAGCCCTTTGTAACCTATGGAGAGGGGAGGTGGGAGGAGGAAGGAGGGAGATTACTCGGCAGCAGAGAGCAGAGAACAAAGGATTACACAGCAGGAGCTGTATGAGCTGGTAGTCAGAGGTCAGAGAGGTCAGTGCTGACTTCAGAGGAGATAGCTCGGTGATGTAGCTGTAAATTAACTCTTTGTTGTCCTGTTTTGGTGCCTCATCTCCCTCCACCCCTCTCCTCTCCATAGAGAACAATGAAGACAGGGGGGAGAGCTTCAAACTACTTTTTCATGATAAAAATGCATTTTTCGGCTAATAAACCCGATTACAAAGTTTCTTAAAATCGCATGTACTATTGATTTCTGCAACAAAAATTTTAAAGACAGTGACACTGTAAGCATCAGGGCCTAGGTGCAACAGCTACCTCTGAATCCCTTATTGCTATACTACAGTTTACCAGTAAATTTGGGTTATCTGCCATTCCAGATACAACCAAAGATATTATGCTATTGTTTCTTATTCTGGACGTGTCCTCTGGTAAACAAATCATTTCTGTAGAAATATACAGGTATTTAGTTACCATGATTGAATTGGCACAATGACTGCAGTGGCGCAATATAAAGGGCAAACAGGGACAAAGTTCTATGAAGAATCATTAGATATTAACAGTGGCATAGCGTGGGCTGGCAACAACCGGGACAAGGCAAAGTGTGGCACCCTCTCTCTACCTGTCCTCCTACTGAGTGGTGATGCTATAGTGTATGCATCGCTGCTCACCTGGGGTGCACATAGGATTTTCTCAAAGGTTGGCATTTCAAAAAAATAAAATAATACCGTCATCACTTTAATACAGTAAATGTATTTGTTCCAGGTTTAAGCTTGGCACCTACATGCCTACACAGTTGTCATAGAACCTTCTAGAGAGGGGGGAGCTTGTTCTAAGCCTATCACTACTGTGGATACTATTTGGTGGCAGTGAAGAATACTAACCTGGTGTATATCCTTCCTGAGCACAATCAAGAGTGAGAGAAATTGTGCAGAAGAAGGAGAAGGTTATACAGCTGGGGGAAAAGAGCCTTATATGACCTAGGATCACACTGGGCTTCTAACAAGGCCTACAACCCCACTGGGTTTCTGACCAGGCCTAGGATCACAGTGGGCTTCTGACCAGGCCTAGGACCACACTGGGCTTCTGACCAGGCCTAGAACCAAACTGGGCTACTGACCAGGCCTAGGATAAAGTGGCTTTCATGCTACAGAACTTCATAAACTTGCACACTGTAGTTGGAATTTCAACAATTCAGACAAACTGGGAACCAACTTTGCTGTCACTTAAAGGATAAGAGACAAGAAGTTAGTAATACAACACAGACTAGAGCTGACTTTACAAATTACAGAAACCATGTTACCCTCCAGTTTGTGGCATATCCTTGCTCCAGCCATACCCTGCTACTGAATCATGTAAGAGTCTTGTGAAAGACTAGTGTCCTAAAGTAAAAGTTGTGCCTTCTATATGCCATCCATGTGTATGTCCTCCGCCCTTTACTACACCATCACGGGCACAGCAAACACCATCAGGCCAGACAACATAACAACCAGTATCTGCAGTGCATCTGCCAGGTCACCATGCCAGGTTATGGAGTGTGAAACAACCCTGTAAAAAGCCTTTGTGGGACCAACATGACAGAGACCATGATGGTGAGATGACTGTCCCAGCCAATCAGCAGCTGGTGTGGTTAGGTGTTCTTATTCAGGCTGCATACAGGTGTTGCATGATATTAGTTGTAGTTCCTCACTGGTGAGAATATCTGAGAAGCCCTGGACTGATGGCAATGCAGCACTAAAATTATATAAAACTTTTAAATAGAAATAGCATCTGTCACTCCAAAAAAAGTGTGGACACAATAGGCTTAAACCAAACACAAAGAGGAATTGTAACACTAAATGACACATATAATACACAGCAGAACAGATAATACCCTGCCCTGCAACTGTGACCCCCCGGCTATGCACCAACTTAGTGGGTGTTGTGAGTCCGTATTTGAATTGCTTTTATATGATGTATTATTAATAAAGATGGAATTGATCATTAGACTTCTTTTGCTGTGTGCATTTTTTTAAGGGATATTATGTGAGTGTTTATACTGTTTATATACTGTACTTACGTGTTCATCATAAAAGACACTTTATTTGTTTAATATTATTAATAATATGTTAATTTCTATATTGCAAAGCAAACACATAACGTACTTACTACTGCAGTAATCATAATCACACACAGAACAAAGGTAAAACAGTATTTATACCTACCAGTGCATGGCAAAATAAATAAAAACCTGTGTCTTTTTTTTTTTTCCGTGTAAGTATAGGGAATAAATACATTATAAGAAGATGCTTTTAGGAAATATCAGGGAACTTTATCAAGGCTCCAATGCCAGTTTTCTTGCATAAAAAAAATGACACCAAATTTTGACTTCTGGTATAAGCATTGATAAATTCCCCCCCAAGAAACAAACTCTGATATAGCTACATCAAATGGAACATATGTTTTGCTACACTTATGTGTTTCGTTTTTTTCCAATTCTATTATGGTTGTCTGCTTTGAAAATAATATTTATGTTTATATTATTTACATTATTTCCTTTTTTTTTTTATAACTGGGGATGAAGGAGGGGGCTACAAAAACATGGTAAGATCTAACCTCGGTATGAGTCACCATGTGATCCACCTTTCCAGGATAATCTCACTAATGGAGGGGGCAGCATCACACATGTGGAGTCCCAGTCTGGCGCCATTGCCCATAGCAGCCAATCAGATGACAGCATTTTCAGAGGCTCTTAGGAAAGTGAAACCACCAACCTGACTGGTTGCCATAGTAACTGCTCCACCTCTCCCTGCAGTGGTTATTATGATATAGGATCTTATAGTTTGTTATCTGTATTATTACGTCCTGTATTTCTCTAGGATCCTGCATTGTGTACCTGAGGAGATGATGGGGGTTGTGGATAAGGCCCCTAGGTCTTGTACTTCTAAGATGAAGGTGGCAAGAAGTGTGTGGACCGTGCTGGGACCAGTTCTCCTCATGCTGGGACTTCTGGGTGAGAATATTCACGGACAAGTCATCATGTCTGGAAAAGCCGGAGGTTTTTCTGAGAATATGAAGTAGTCGCAGTAAGATGGCGGCTCTATGTGTGTTTGCGGACATGGATATTGCCACTATTCTCCATTATTGTGCAATACTATTCACCTCATCTGTATAGAGTATGTGTATGTGCTTATAGTCACTAAGTGACTTAGTTTGGGCCATTGAAATGAATGGTGCCCCATTTCCAAATTGACAGATACCTGTGATGTACTTCATATATGGGGTGTGACCCAGCCAATACAGCGACTGTGGCGGTGCACTCACGCCATTCCTGTCACCCATTGATGTGGATGACTGACTTTTAGCAGACAAGACTTTATTCAACTTCATTGTCGACTGCCTTGTTCCCCTCTCACTTCTACAGGTCATATATTTTAGGCCGGGTTCATGGCACATATATGCCAGCAACCTGTCAAAGTAGGATGCCAACTTATAAAAGCATGGACAGGTACAGGTCCTATTGGCTTCAATGGCCCGAATGCAGTCACAGTAATTTTCCAAAGGTAGACATCTATTGACTTAAAATCATAGCCTGCTGCACTTCTGAGTCAAAACACATATACATTCAGGTAATGATCTAAGCTTAGTCACAAGCGGCCTACATTTAGGCCAGTGGGGCCCATGTTTTTACCACCCAATCTCACATTTACCTTCTTTCCTGTGGATAGAGGATATATTCATTGGGAATACCCCTTCAATTCTTCTTGTTAGTGTCCCTGTGTTTTGTCTTTTAGTTTTTATCCAGATACCCGGAGGACATACATTTGAGGTTGTCTTTCCCCAGAAGCTGCACTCTGTCTACAAGAGGGACACCCAGGTACTCACTACTGTTATACTAGGTGTTTATGGTAGGAAGTCTATTCATACCCTGGAAAACCCGGATGGGACCTTTTATAAGTCTGTCAGGTGCCGGTGGTGTCTGTTTTGCAGCAGATCCAATTAAGGCCAGGTTCACACAATGTAAATAAGGGCAAACAACGGCCTGAAAGAAAGAACATGATCATTATTTCAGGCTGTATTTATCCAACTAGGGCTATATTTTGCCCTTATTTTTATGTTGTGTACACATAGCCTAATGCTGAAAACCACAATGCAGATGAGATGTGTCTGAAGCCTTATACAGGTACATATGATCCTGATGCCATCAATCGTATGTGGTCATAATGAGTTAAAAGTGAATGTGTCTAGTTTACTTTTACACATTCTGACTATCGTTGCAAATAAAAGCTGATTTATAAGGCCCAGTCAATCATGCGGCAGAGCCACACCAGCAATCATAGTTGGCCGCACATTCCCGTTTACACCGTGCAAAAGAGGCAACCGGCTGAGTAACAAGAGATTTCTCACTTGTCAGCTGATCGCTGGCCTGTTTTACATAGGCCAATTATCGCCAGTAAGTGTTTCCAGTGGCCTGTGTAAAAGGTCATTAAACTGGAGTGAAGATCAACTACGCAAAAAGCAAGCCTTCATACAGCTACACGGACAGAAAAAGAAGCTATCACTATTAAAAAAAAAAATCCTAAAGGTCCTGAGGGTCAAAGTTGGCCTTGTGCCCCGGAACCCTGCCAATCAATTATTGATAGTCAATTCTGTGAATGTAACATATTACTTTTACTATGGAGGACTTAACAAATCTGTGGACTATATCTATTGATTTAATTGAATACCTTGCAATACTTTACTTCCCCTGTGGAGGTGCTGCAGAGAAACTGAACACTTTGTGACTGAATCTCCCATTGATCACAGTTGATCGCTGGAGGCCCGATTGGCAGGCACCTTTATTATTTTTTTTTTAAAAAAGACTCTCTAAGATTGACATCCCCTGTACCCACACATAATCCCCTAATTTTGTCTTTCTTCATTTTCTCTCCAGAGCATTTATCCAGATGTTCTTCACTATGAGATCCGCCTGGGTGGAAACACTACAATTGTTCACATTGAGAAGACAAAGTGAGTGGTCATTGTATGTGTTGGGTATATGACTGATGGAGAGATGACTATAGGACACCTCTATATATATGCCTGATTACAAGACTTTATAGTGTAGATCTGCACTGACATGGGGAATATATACTGACTAACTCCTTTATGTCACCTCAGAGGTCTGTTTGCCAGGAATTATACAGAAAGCCATTATCTGGAGGACGGCACTCTGGTAACAAGCAATCCTGAGCACCAGGTATAGTAAGGCCCGGTTTACATATATGCGGCGGCGTTTCCCTCCAGTGCAGGAGAAAAGCGCAGGAGGGAAATGCATCATTGAACTGATCCCATTGTTTTCAATGGGATCGTTCAAAACATGCGGTGGATAATATAGTGGCCGCCGCATCGCTGGACCATCGGTGCGTCAGGACGCATCTTGCAGCGTCCTAACGGACTGCCGCTCCGGCGCCGTACCCGTTTAAACAAATAGAGTGCCGGATGCCTCGCCGGGCAGGACGCATGCCGTTCGGCTCTGGCATCCGGCGTTCAGCCAGGAGTGCCCTGCCAGCGCCCAGGGGGACCTTTCAATGCCCACCCTATACAATAAACATATCTCTCCCCCAGTGCGCTCTCCCCCAGTCATATATAGCCCCCCCGTTGCTCCCCCAGTAATATTTAGCCCCCCCTGTGGCTCCCCCAGTAGTATATCGCCCCCCTGTTGCTCTCCCAGTAGTATATAGCCCCCCTGTGTGCTCTCCCCCAGTAGTATATAGCACCCCCTGTGTGCTCTCCTCCAGTAGTATATAGCCCCTCCGTGTGCTCTCCCCCTCCCAATTAGCCCCCCTGTGCACTCTCCCTCTCCAATGTAGCCCCCTGTGAGCTCCCCACATTAGTATATAGCCCCCATGTGCGCTCTACCCCAATAGTATATAGCTCCGCTGTGTGCTCTCCCCCAGTAGTATATAGCCCCCCCCCCCTGTGCGCTCTCCCCCTCCCAATTGGCCCCCCTGTGCGCTCTCCCCCTCCCATATAGCCCCCAGGAGCTCTCCCCATTAGGACCTTAAAATCCCATTGAAAATGACAGGAAAACATATAGGGGAAAAAAGTCAACTGATGAGATCAAATTGTGACAACTGATGCCAACTGGTGGAAAATGAAAAAAAAGGATAGAAAAACTGATGACAACTGATGCATTTTTGGCATCATTTGTGGCATCAGTTTTTAGATAAAAAATGCAACTGATGCAAACTTATATATGTAAACCCAGTCTAAGAAAGTCTTCTGGAACAGATGTAGCAGAGTTGGCTGTAACCATACGGTATTTCATACTGTTTGTTGTGTAAATCCACAAATAATTGTAGAAATCCTCATAAATCTGTCCGTGCCTCTGCCATCTGACCCTTCCATTGTAATATTTTTTAAATCATTTTAGGTTTATTAGAGCAGCAAAAATGGTTCCAAGAATGCATGTACACTTTAACATTAGTCTATCACCTCACAAGGCTTCCAGGATGTATGACGGGTAGCTGCTTTACCTGTCATGGCACCTGCAGCACTGGTATTCCTTGCCACTTTTTTATTCTCACTAGCATCCACAGGGTCTTCAGAGAAAAGGAGTCTTGCTAGGGGTGAAGTGCTGACAGCTTTCTACCTCCATGTCAGTCTCCCAGGCACAGGGACAATGGCCTGGACCCTTGTGAGGGTGACTTTGAGATTTGGATTAGTTGCTGCTGAATGTTCCAGTTTGCTGGGAGATTGTGTGACTGTCTATACTCATATTATCATGGGTTTTGCAGTGTGGACAGCAAACGTGTATGTGAAAACTGAGAGGCACATTGACATAAATGCATTCTTCTATATTCTGTATGTAATGTTCCCTAACCATATACACTTATCTCTCCAGGATCACTGCTACTACCAGGGGCATGTAAAGCATGAGAAAGACTCGATGGTCACCCTCAGTACATGTAACGGGTTAAGGTATCTCTATCTATCTATCTATCTATCTATCTATCTATCTATCTATCTATCTATCTATCTCTATCTATCTATCTATCTATCTATCTATCTATCTATCTATCTATCTATCTCCTATCTATCTGTCTATCTATCTATCTATCTATCTATCTATCTATCTATCTATCTATCTACTATCTATCTATCTATCTGCAGCACACCAATCCAAAGATGATTTATTTAGCATAAGGAGAGGAATACAATGCATCTATTGTGCCACAACATTTCAGTTCCACCCGGGACCATTTTATAGGCCTAAAATGTTCCTGGTATGGCACTAAAAAGTTTTTATCATACTTGGACAGCCAAACTTTAGCTTTGGCTATCCATGTCCCATACCAGGAACATTTTTAGGCCTATAAAATGGTCCCGGGGTGGAACTGAAATGTTGTTACACAATAGATGCAATGTATACCTCTCCTTTTGCTAAATAAGTCATCTTTAGGTTAACCTTTGGTTGGTTTGCTGCAGTCCTGGAACTGAAGCAGACGTGTTTATGGGGTGTCCTGTGGTGTTCCTTATTCCTCAGTGGCCTTATCCAAACTCAAGAGCGGAGGTTTTTCATTGAACCCCTGAAGTTCACAGATACTGAGGAACACGCAGTATATGAGCAAGCGGAGATGCCCACTACAACTTGTGGTGTCAGTAACGACCCTCCCCCACGGAAACCGCCATCCATCGCATCGTTTCGGGCTTTAAATGTTGAGGTAATATTATTTTTCGGCATGAGGACAGAATAGGATAGAGGGGGATGCTGGGTGGGGGGATAGTTAGTCTCTACAGTTTGTAACAGGCTTTCTCTGACAGCATGGACACAGCTTATATAAAAATTATTGCTTTATATTCTCAAGCTCTCTCCTATGCTGCTAGTACAGGAGACCTGACAGAGGCCATATGGTCATCTATAAACACTGTATACCGTCTGTTCTTTACAAATCAAGCATTTTTAGGCTATGTTCACACACAGTGTGTGAACATAGCCTTAAGGTCCCCATGCTCTTTATACAAATCGTCTGTCGGTCCAACGACAGACGATTTCGGTGGAGAAAGGGGTTGGGCATGATGGAATTTCACTTCCCCACCCCCTTTGTTCTTAGAAAAATAAGCCACAGCTGTCTAGCTGCAGCTTTCCCCTCTCCATAGAGGACACAGAAACGTTCCACTGTGAATAAATATTATTATATTTTATGTATTTATTATTTTATTTTAGAAAGATAATCTGTGGAAAGCCAAAAAATACATTGACCTGTTCATGGTGGCAGATCAGAGTATGGTAAGTGAGATGTTATGTCTGTAATGGAAACGTTCTATGCGATGTAGGTTTCATTAAGGAAACCTGTCAGCAGTTTCAGAAACTTTTTTTCCTCATAATTTAAAGGGAATCTCTAAGCTGTAATTCACATTCCAAACTGCTGATAGCTGCTAGGTCAAGGAGACACGTACCTTTCATATATCTGTCTCTTTTTCAACATTATCAGAAAATGCTTTTAGTCTTTGGTCCAAAGAGTCAGGGTCACTATTACATGAATCGATTTTTCGACGATTAACAATAAACTAACTCAAACGACCGCTATGACGAACGACCTGAAATCGTTCACCTAATTACACGGAACGATGATCGTTACATATGATCATTATTGCGGTCGTCCTGTCATCCCACTGCGTTCGCCGCTACTGCGAACGACATCTTATTATATGTGAACGCTTTATGAAAGATCAACGATAAAAATAGGTCCAAATTCTATTAAATGACCAACGATTTCTCGCTGGTTGTTTAATCGTTGTCTTCTATTACACTTAATGATTATCGTTCAAATCCAAACGATTTTTCTAACAATAATCGCTTTGTGTAATACCACCCTTAGCCCCTGAAGTGCTGAGGGCTGTAAGGTCTTCTCGTTCTCCTTCTTATGCCTGTTCCTGCTTGATTGACAGTCTTCTGTAAGCTGAGCCATTCTTCCAAATGTCACATCTGTGCACAGTTTGTATGCACAGGAACAAGATTTGGAAGAAGAGCTCAGCACTGGAAGCTAACAGTCAACCAAACAAGTATAGAGATGGCAGGGGGAACGAGGAGTCATTAAAGGAGAAGTCCGGCGAAAAATTTTATTAAAGCATTTTTTTGCCCCCCAAAAGTTATACAAATCACCAATATGCACTTATTATGGAGAATGCTTATAAAGTGATTTTTTTCCCTGCACTTACTACTGCATCAAGGCTTCACTTCCTGGATAACATGGTGATGTCACTTCCTGGATAACAGGTGATGTCACTTCCTGGATAACATGGTGATGTCACTTCCTGGATAACATGGTGATGTCACTTCCTGGATAACATGGTGATGTCACTTCCTGGATAACATGGTGATGTCACGTCCCTACTCCCAGAGCTGTGCGGGCTGTGGCTGCTGGAGAGGATGATGGCAGAGGGATGCTCAGTGTCAACCTCTCCAGCAGCCACAGCCCGAACAGCTCTGGGAGTCGGGACGTGACATCACCATGTTATCCAGGAAGTGAAGCCTAGATGCAGTAGTAAGTGCAGGGAAAAAGCACTTTATAAGCATTTCCCGTAATAATTGTATATTGGTGATTTGTATAACTTTGTCTCTTTTGGAGGTAGGTTCCATTTTCTATACACCTCCTGACTATTGCTATCTATGTAGTCACATAAATATTACTGTAAGGTAGTGATTGCACAGCTGTTCTCAAATCTCAACTACTCTTTATTCTCCTAGTACAATAAATACGACCGCAATATAGAAACTGTTAAACAGCGGCTGTTTGATGTCATTAATTATGTCAATAAGGTAAGAGACTGCTGGCACCGTATACACTTCTACCTGAGATACTATTATAACTTTATTTTCAGAGTATTGGCAGCTTACATTATCCAGACTCATCTCTTCCTTCTTACACAGGTTTATAAAAACATCAATATTTTTGTTGCCCTCATTGGGATTGAAATCTGGAACTCTGGAGATCAGATACAGGTGGTCTCCAATGTCAGCACGCTCCTGACAACATTTATTAATTGGAGGATTCAGTCCCTGCTGCCCAGGAAGCCTCACGACAATGCCCAGTTTATCACGTAAGCTGATATGAAGCTATTGGCCAAACATTCAATGCTGTCAGGGGTAGGTTGGAAGAGGCCACCATACACATTAGATGGTTACCGATCCTGTCAATATCACGGTGAAGTTCACCTTGATCTAATTTGTATAATCATTTTAATAATGATAATACCTGCTGAATACATCTTTTCCATGTTCTTGCTATCTGGTGTGATGAAACACTATACTGTTCTATGTAGTTAGATGGCACATTCTACCATTATTGAGGTTCAGTCTTCGTCTTCTAGGAATGTTGACTTCGAAGGTACCACAGTTGGATTTGCAGGTTTGTCTGTGATGTGTGACACGTATTCTGCTGCAATTAACCAGGTAAGTTCAGTGTATAGAGCAAATTTATAGTCTGTTGTGATGGTGTTACTAGAGTCCAAATTTTGAAGCCAACACCCCCCCCCCCCCTTAATTTTATATTTTGCAAATCTAAAGAAGAGATATATGTACTTCACAAAGTCACCATAGCTATAAGATTACTTTTTACTGTATACTAATTGGCATACAGTTACCAAATAATACCATTATGCAAGGGACAAGTATTATCACTGTATATATAACCATCATAGTTTTATTGACCAAATCCAGTATACCGGGACCAATATTACCCATAATACTAATATACAGGGAACCAATAGTACCGCCACACCACAACCACATATAACCACTATGTAATGTCTTTTACTACCATACTATTACTGAAAAAAGCCCTATACACAGACCAATATCCCCCCCACACACACACACTATATGGTGGTAGATACCAGGTCTACACACCACTTGCCTCAGCAGGAAGTGCCCATTCAACTAATCACTGGCTATAGTCAGTGACTGGCTGAACAGGTCATCACTGTTGAGATGGGTACATTTTGGAAGAGTAAAGAGTAGTGAACCTGGTGACGTCACAATTTGAGCTGTAAAAGGCTAAAGTAAGTGAGTGTATGCCTTTTATAAAAACTTGTAAATGGCCAGACAAGCCCTTTAACATTCGCTGGGCTGGGTCTGTGTATTGGGCTCGCTTGCATGAATTGCAACTATAGATGAGCAAGTCTCAAGCATGATTGGGGTTTGGATTAACATTGTGGGATTTCATTACCAGTGGTTGCATTCACCTTCTGTAGCCACCGGTAATCAAATATCGCATGCTCGTGCTTGAGATTCGCTCACCTCTAATTGTTACTCAGGTAGACTTTGGGGGAATTATTGAGGTCTGTACTTCTATGTCCAGTCCAGAACAGAACTTTTGTGACTTTTCACCAGGGTCCTCCCCTGTTTGCCCAATGGGACATTGCAGGAAAGCAGGCATAGCCTCCCTCTGTGTAAAATTTAATACACCAGCTCAGAGCGTCAGGATTTAAAGTGGAGCGGAGATGGGGAATTTTAGATTAGAGCGGGGTATAAAAAGCTGCTCTTGATTAATTTCCCCCTTTGTCTCTTTTTGCTACCTGCTACATCTGTCTGTATGTATGTATGCTATAGCAAGTGTAAATCTGTCCGTATCTCCCATATCTAAAGCAATTGACTGAAAAGGAAATCAAACTTAGATCATCAAAAAGGGCATAATACTGGCAGGACGCAGACAGGTCCTAGTGCTATGAGGGAGGTCATGCAGGTGCAAAATACTGATGAGTATCCACTGACATGTCTATAGGGGATGCAAACCAGTATGGTGCACTACATGTAACCACCTTATAGAAGGGCTATCTGTATTTAGAATACTAACCATCATTTATGTAGGCCTCACTTTACTGTCTTTCCTCTAGGATCACACCAGATTTGTTCCTCTTGTTGGTGCCACGATCGCTCATGAGATGGGCCATAACCTAGGGATGCCTCATGATAAGCTTATCTGTGACTGTGGAAAATCTCCCTGTATCATGGCTCCAACTATCGGGTAAAAGCACCATGTTCCATTTACCTCACACCTTGTAGATGTTTGTGGCTCATACAAGATTACATTGTAGTTAAAGGGGTTATCCAGTGCTACAAAAACATGGCCACTTTCTTGTGTTCAGTTCAGGTGTGCTTTGCAATTAAGCTCCATTCACTTCAATGGAACTGAGCAGAAAAAAACCGCCCAAGTTGCATGTTTTTGTAGCGCTGGACAACCCCTTTAATGATGTTTGCAGCACTACGACCAACAACAACCTTGTACAGCACCCTTGTATATGGGTGGTTTAGTGCCGTCAACCCCAAAATCAAACCTATACAGTGTCAGACTAGGGTATCTGGGGCCCACCAGAGGAAATGATCCTGGGGGCCCACCAATGAAGAACCAGTGAGAAACGACATGTCAATCAGTGTTAGTGCAGGTTCTAAAGCTGGGGGCCTACCGGAGGATCCTCCAGTCCTCTGGTGGGCCAGTCCGACACTGAACCTATAATGATGTCTGTCTTATTCCAGCTCTGAAGCTCCACTCAAATTCTCCAGCTGCAGCATCAATGATATGAAGACTTTTATCTATGATAACTACCCAGTCTGTATGCTAAATGTTCCGCAGATATCGCAGCTGTTGGCTCCTCCAGTGTGTGGTAATAAATTCACAGAAAGCGGAGAGCAGTGTGACTGTGGTGAACCGCAGGTAATGATCGACATAATATGAGCTCTGTAGTATAATGTGTAAGGCTGCAGTCATATTGCTATATCGTGGTCCTTGTGAAGTCCTTGAGATCAGATCCCACTAGAGGGAAGCAGGAAAACCTCGCACACGGCGTTACTTGCAGACGCAGCAACCAGATGTTACAATATAATGAATGAGATTGTTCTGGAAGAAGAGGTTTACAGGTCACAGAGGTATACAGCTGCATACAAGAGGGAACGCTGATACCTGTACTTTAAAGGGGTAGTCAGGTCCTAAAAATCTATCTATCTATCTATCTATCTATCTATCTATCTATCTATCTATCTATATCTTACTGGGGCTGCTGTGAAAACGGAAACAAAAAATAAATAAATATATATATATACAGTGGTACCTTGGTTTAAGAGTACCTTGGTTTAAGAGCGTTTTGGTTTCAGAGCTCACAGTTTTTCAAAATTGTGACTTGGTTTAAGAGCATTGCTTTGGTTTAAGAGCTCCCTGTACTGGGCGGTAGAGGGAGTGGAGGAGGGGCATGGTCTGAACAGCGGGGTCTACAGCCCTGTACTCTGACCCAGGAAGTCTCCCTCATCTTCCAAATCATGGCAGAACCACGTCAGGCTGAGGCTTACATCAGGGGACAGGACTGTGGAGGTAATCTCTCCATAGCTGTAACCCCTCTCTCCCCGGACAGAGAGTGCTCCATGTATGTGCCCACATCTGCCCTACTCATTCCTTCATGCTCCCTGCAGTCTCTGTCCGCCCTTGTGTTTCCTATCCTCTCCATTACTGTACAGTAACCTATAATATCACATATTCTGCTGTTTCTGAATGTTTGTTTTATTAGTTTTACATGTTATTCAGGATAATAAATCGATATTTTTGGGGTGTAGAACCAATTGTCTGCATTTCTATGATTTCTTATGGGAAAATTTGCTTTGGCCCCGGAACGAATTATGCTCGTAATCCAAGGCACCACTGTGTGTGTGTGTGTGTATGTATATATATATATATATATATATATATATATATATATATATATATATATATACTGTATATAACCTACCCCGGTCCCCAGCAGGTCCTGTTGCTCATCTCTCATCCTTGCTTCCAAGACAGGAGGTCAGAGCAGGACCTTCCTATTCAGCCAATCACTGGCTCCACAGTGGTGTTTTATCTCTGGTCCTACCTTGACCCTTCATCTTAAAAGCAGCCTCAAATATCCTTAGGCTAAGTTCACACTCTGTATAATTTCATTAAACAATGGCTGTAGTTGTAGTTTTGCAACCATGGCCATTATTTATTGAAAGTGCCAATCACATTGCTTTCAATGGAATCCCGGCCAGAGTATATACACTCTATGTCTGTCACTCTGACATCAGTTTTGTGCGGCTGCTATTCATTAATCTGACAGAGCAGACAATGTAAATTGAGGCTCCGGACCCCCTTTACCTTGTCGGCTATTGGTAATTGGAATGTGCCCGCTTCCCAATTTTAAAGAAATGAAGTTCATCCGCCGGTACTGCAATACCGGCCAGGATGAATTTCACTGATACCGGCCGTTCTGTGACACAGCCGGTGTCATACACTGTGTGAACCTAGCTGTAACTGCTGCTTAAGGGTATGTGCACACAACGGAATTTGCACGGGTATATCAAGCTGAGTCTGTTTGGCAGACTCTGCTTGAAGTTCCTCCTGTCCCATAGAGTGATACTCTGAAGCTCAGTCTGCTGTCTGCAACTGAAATGCGGCTTCAAATTTCCATGCAAATTCCTTAGTGTGCACATACCCTAACAGAGGAACTTACTGCCGATCCAGCAGTGGCCCGTCATGACAGGTAAACTTTAAAATGCTCCTGTTTCTTGGCTAGGAATGTACAAGTAAATGCTGTGATGCACAGACCTGTAAACTGAAGTCAGGATGTCAGTGTGATGAAGATCTGTGCTGTGAAAATTGTAAGGTAAGTGCATACAGCTACACAATAGAATGACATATTGTCACATAGAAGAGTAGCAGTAATATAGACAAGAAGTGCATGGGTAATGGTATATCATGATAACTGCACACTGTACTGTAATGTAATATTTCAATATATTATATACTATATTGGATACACTCTACACTACATTTGGATATACACTTGGATACAGGGCTAGACTGGGACAAAATATCAGCCCTGGCACACAAACTACCCAACCAGCCCACATAACATTACAATGTTGACATAGAGGGGGACATTTACGAAGAATGTTGACATAGAATGTAGGTTTAGAATGTTATGTTAAGCTTCTATGACATCATACTATGCCAACAGTCCAACATTTTGTCATAGAATGACATGATAAATAAAATGATGGTTCTAATTATTTTTTATATGTGGCCATCATTTTAATATATGTAAATTTTTTCATGTAATATATATTTTTTTATATATTTCGCTAGTTGTATTTTGCACATATCACTTTAGGGTTTATATATAAATATATATGTATATTTATTTGTATTGTTGCATTACATTCTGTACTCACTTTGATACACTTCATTCTCTAACTTCTATATTTAATAATCATGTGTTTTGCTACAAGTTTTTTTATTTCAGCTATATGTATTTGTATGTGTGGTAAGTATGCACTATTCACGGGCACTTTATGCACAATATTTGGCACTTGCATGTCACAATCACTTCTCACATTTTTGTTTTTTATATTTATCACACATTGTTTTTATTTTATTGTATTTTGTTTCACTTTTCCTGGCGATTTTTTTAGCTTCTAGTATTTATTGATATATGTGGCCACAGCGCGCATGCGTATACTTTGACTTGTTCTATGTGATGTTCGGCACCCATAGTGTTCTGGCGCAGGTGCTAAGGGTATTAGAAGGGCGATTTGACTGAGGCGCCATGTGACAGGTCACATGGCCGGTAATGCGGTCATGTGACTGTCCGCGTCATACTCCATTCTGTCATGGGATTGTGTTCTGCTGCATCGCTTCTGGGGGTGTGTGTGCCTGCGGTCATGTGCTCCGCTGCGTCATTTCCGCCATCACGTGACCTTGACTCTGATCATGTGACTAGTTCGTCATGCTACCCGTGTGTGCGCGCCGCCTCATTAGTGATGTCCATGAGAGATCTTGTTATGGTGAGCATTATCACCTGTGGGGGTATCTTTCTATTGGTCTTTGTGGGTATTTAAGAGTGGTTTTCCTCCTCCTGCTCTACATTCCTTGATAAAGCTAACGCGAAACGTGTGTAGGGTGAGTAGGTAGAGGGGACATCATGTTTATATGCATTTACCAGTGGTAGATATATGTTTATGTATATATGTATATTTTTCTGTATTTATTATTGTTTTTGTGGATTTGCTGCACACTAATTTAATTTAGGTTGAACCCTTTTATTGGGTCTGTTACTATATTATTTTTAGCACATCTAAAAGTATACTTTGGACCATATCCACATCTTTTGTATTGCCTTATAATATAGAATTTTATACACTTATAATACACTTGGTTTTATTAAGTCACTTACTGGTATCTGCTTGTATGTACACGTACATACATATATATTTATATATTTATCATAAATATGTGCAATATACTATTATATAAGGATATCTAAATTTGATGTATGTCCCCTCTCCCCAATTTTTGGTGTATGATACTGTTTCTTTGTCTCCTATTTTTAATGTAATTTTTTAAGTGTGTAATAATAAAGATTTATTGTGATACATTATTTATTGTCTAGCAAAACTTTTTTGGGATCCCTTGTGTGGATTCCCTTTCTGTATGCTTAGTTGCGTTTTTTTGCGTATAGGACAGATTATCTAGGGCACCTTTTGGTATATAATTGGTGTTAATTTATTGAAAAGAAAAAGTAACATATTACAGTGACATAAGTATTCAGAGCCCACTTACCCCACTTCATGAGGAACACATGAATGTTTGACCATGCCAAATATTGATGTGTATGGGGCCTAGCGAATCCTTGAGCACAAAACAGGTCCCAGATGATGAACTGATTCAGCTAAACTTGTCTAGTTATGAACCAGTGCTGGAAGTTGTCTCCTCCTCAGGACCCCTTTATGAGCCAGGCAGATAACCAGTGCAATAAGAGGACAGGCTTGGTGTTCACTGCAGTGATAGCAGTAGACTAGACCAAGGAGATAAAATAGATTCCCCCATAGCAATACAAGCTTATATAAAAAAAATTTTTTTTTATCAATTTTCACTTTTTCAGTCCTAATCTGACACATGATACTATTAGATAGATAGATGAGGTGGAGACATGGAAAAATGTACTTGTTTTTGCAACTTTATCGTTCTTATGTATTTCTTTCCCAACAGCTTAAACGTGCTGGATCTATTTGTCGGCCTGCCATAGATGAGTGTGACCTTGCCGATATGTGTGACGGGAAGTCTTCTGCATGTCCAAAGGATAGCTATAGAGTGAACGGCTTTCCATGCATGGATGGAGAAGGGGCTTGTTATCAAGGAAAATGTCCAATGCTGAAGAGCCAGTGTGTAGCCAGCTGGGGTCCAGGTAAAGGGAGTAGGAGGTTTAAAGGGGTTATCCAGCGCTACAGAAACATGGCCACTTTTCCCCCTCTCTTGTCTCCAGGTCAGGTGTGGTTTGCAATTAAGCTCCATTTACGTCAATGGAACTGAGTTTCAAACCCCACCTAATCTGGAGACAAGACCGGGGCAAAAGTGGCCATGTTATTGTAGCACTGGATAACCCCTTTAAAGGGCAGTATAACATGGTCCTTACTTATAACTGTGTAAGGTTGCTTCCTTCACTATACTAAGTATAAAGTTATTAAAGCAGAATATAGAATAGCATCATTTACCTTAAGATACTGGTAGCTTCAGTTATATTTTACCTTATTTTTTACTTAGAAGCCATAGCTGGACATGATCGTTGTTATCAACTGAATGAACAAGGCAACAGAAGGGGATATTGCAGGAAAGAGGGAGATACTTACTTTGCATGTGACAAGAAGTGAGTATGGTATCACATTAAAGGGGTTAAACAGGATTAGAAAAAGAACAGCTACTTTTTTTTGCTAGTACAGCACCACCCTTGTCCTCTATTCACTTCAGTAGGACTGAGCTGCAAAACCCACACCCTGAGGGCAGGAGAGGTGCTGTTTCTGGAAGGAAGCGGCCATGTTTTTCTAAGCCTATATAACCCCTTTAAGAATGGAGGAAGAAGGAGCAGGATTACTCAGTTTTCAGAGTCTACAGAACCAATTTAATAGGAAAAAATAATATGTTTTTTTATACTTTAGCCAATCTTTGGATTCCTTATGATTTGTAGGACAGACTTTGTTTTTCCTTGCAGGGATGTGAAGTGCGGACTTCTCTATTGTATCGGTGGTGTCGCAAATCCCAACATCAGAGGCATTCTTGTTGCCTATGCAGAATGTCGAACTATTGTACATGAGGACGGACTTGTGTCTACAGGGACAAAGTGCGGTGCTACAGATGTGAGTACAAGAGTACACAGTGCACATCATATACTTCTCTACCTGCACAGGGGGAAGATGTCATACAGTATAATATATACTATTAGTTACTGAGGTTAAACAGTTGCATCAGAGTCCAGCAAATAAGAGAGAGCCATATCAAAACCTGAGTCCAGGAACAGTCCAGGTTTGATCTAGGAGAAGCAAGAGTCAAGTAACAGGTGAGGACAAGGTTATAAAGAGTCCAGGAACAGTCCAGGTTTGATCTAAGAGAAGCAAGAGTCCAGGAACAGGTGGGGACAAGGCTAGAAAGAGTCCAGGAACAGGTGAGGACAAGGTTAGAAAGAGTCCAGGAACAGGTGAGGACAATGCTAGAAAGAGTCCAGGAACAGGTGAGGACAAGGCTAGAAAGAGTCCAGGAACAGGTGAGGACAAGGCTAGAAAGAGTCCAGGAACAGGTGAGGACAAGGCTAGAAAGAGTCCAGGAACAGGTGAGGACAAGGCTAGAAAGAGTCCAGGAACAGGTGAGGACAAGGCTAGAAAGAGTCCAGGAAAAGGTGAGAACAAGGCTAGAAAGAGTCCAGAAACAGGTGAGGACAATGCTAGAAAGAGTCCAGGAACAGGTGAGGACAAGGCTAGAAAGAGTCCAGGAACAGGTGAGGACAAGGCTAGAAAGAGTCCAGGAACAGGTGAGGACAAGGCTAGAAAGAGTCCAGGAACAGGTGAGGACAAGGCTAGAAAGAGTCCAGGAACAGGTGAGGACAAGGCTAGAAAGAGTCCAGGAACAGGTGAGGACAAGGCTAGAAAGAGTCCAGGAACAGGTGAGGACAAGGCTAGAAAGAGTCCAGGAACAGGTGAGAACAGCAACCAAGCCTCCAATTCACTTGATCCACACACAGGTGAGTAGGTGTAGGTCATCCACCACAAGGGCCAGATGATATACTGTAGAATATAAAATTTATAGCAAAACAATAAAATACATAAAAAGACAAAAACGCAACGCGTTTCCAGGCTGGACCAGCCTCTTCCTCAGGTGCATGTCCTGCCTACCCCCCCACCCCCCCTTCACTGCTTCAGCTTTCTGGGGGTGCGAGGGCGGTAAGTCAGGGTTGTGCCGGGGAAACAAACGCCGACCTGTCAGCTCCATGTTTACTTCCCCCTTGTTCTTTGAGCTATTACATGCACATAAAGCAAGTCGGAAGCAGCAGGAGGGGCTGTCCAATTGAGCCTAAGATCATTCGGGTGGTCCATTGAAGTCACCATCCGTCTGCTGTCGTTGTTCCTATTACATGGGGCTGAAAGGTTGGCACTCGTTTCCCCGGCACAACCCTCACTTACCGCCCTCGCGGTAAAGACCATGATCAGCCGGCATTGTGGATATCAGCTTATCGTTGCCTTTCAATATGTGCTATTACACTGAATGATTCCGTTCAGTGAATAGGGCCCTTTTATAGGTTTTGATTATATCCTCATTGTGTCTAGGCAGTCCAGGCCTCGCTTCAGCACAGTCCATCTCTCTCTCCACTTCCTACCACTCATGGTAGGAACCCTGATAAAAGAACCCATTTATATGCTGTACTCTGAGAGTTCAGTTAGATGCAGTAGAACCTTATCTTACAGTCGGTTAATATTAATGTTGTTGTGAATTACTGTGTCTTTCAGGCCTGTATCAATGGGAAATGTTCCAACATGGTGGCGTCCTATATGACAGCACGATGTGAATCTAAATGCACAGGACATTCGGTGAGACTAAATGTGATCTTCAGTGTACTGTAGTCATACCGTACATATCTAATACTGAGAAATAATACATTCTGTAGTGTGGCTGATACGGCTTCTCTGCCCCACAGGTTTGTGATAATAACCTGGAGTGCCATTGTGAAGAGGGTTGGATGCCCCCTGACTGTACACGCGACTTTGCGACATCCAGTATGTGTACAAAATGGAGGAGAGCACAAAAATTCTGCATATATTGAACGTGCTGTGAATTTTCTAATCAATAGCATGCTTAATAAGCCTATAAGATACGCATTGCTTATCTTATAGGGAATATCTACAACATAATGCACATGTGACAACTGTAGATTCTGCTGTGAATTAGCCACAGAATTACCACATATATATCATCAAATACATTACGGATACGTTATCTAGTTCTTTCGAAATCACCTGCTGTCAGAAAGTTAAATAGATTTGTAATTTACTATTCAAAATTCTAAAGTGTTCCAGTACTTATCAACTGCTGTATGTCCTGTAGAAAGGGGAATATTCTTTCACCTCTGTCCATGTCAGGAACTGTCCAGAGCAGCAGCAGTAGCAAAACCCCATAGAAAACCTCTCCTGCTGCGGACAGTTCCTGACATGGACAGAGGTGGCAGCAGAGAGCATTTTACAATCTTTACAATCAACTGGTTCCAGAAAGTGCCAGAGATGTGTAATTTACTGCTATAAAAAAAAAGTATTCCAGTACTTATCAGCCGCTGTATGTCCTGCAGGAAGGGGTGTTTTCCTTCCAGTCTGACACAGTGCTCTCTGCTGCCACCTCTGTCCATGTCAGGAACTGTCCAAGCAGTAACAAATCCCCATAAAAAACCTCTCCTGCTCTTCAGGCTGGAAATAATACCACTTCCCACTGGACATACAGAAGCTGATAAGTCCTTGAAGTTTGGAGATTTCTTTAATAAATTACAAATCTCAGGCACTTTCTGGCATTCGTTGATTTGAAAGATTTTTAAACTACCCCTTTAAATCTTTAGAAGCATGATATAAATGGTTTACTGTGCTGAACATAGTAGGCCATTATGTCTAATAACATCCTGAGGAATGGTAATAGAAATTCACTTTTTATCTTATTTTTATTTATTCTTTAATAGATGCAGTTTTTTCAGCATATTCTGTTCTGCAGCTGAGTTTGTGTTCATGGTGGTGGACATTACTGTTACCGTTCTTCTCCATGGTGGTGTCAGTCTGCTTCTAACTCTGGGCAACGTGGCAGCAGCGAGCGGGTAAGTGCAGTAGGTGGCTGCGGGGAGCTGCGGGGGGGGGGGGGGGGGGGGGGGTCTGTGCGGGTGATCGCTAGATCGTCCGGGCAGCTCATAGAGGATAGTGGTGGTCTGCTGCTGCCGCTCCTATTCTGCGGAGCGGCAGCAACAGATCGCTGCTATCACAGTCGCTTGTTTCAACATGTTTTTTTTTTCTTTTTATTATTTATCTTATTTTATAAACACATACTTCCATACATAACATACAAGACAACAGAATTATAAGAAGCATTATTAAAAAATCATAACCCCCTAATCCCCCAACCCCCCCCCCCCCCGGGCAGAAAAAAAAAACCTACTCCAATTCCTCCTTCCCCTTCCAATTCTTCCAGATCTTTTCAAAACATTTTCTAGATTTTAGTGATGTCCTTGAGGCGATATTTTCATAGCTTTTAACCTTCTCCACATGTTTGAAAAACAAGCGACACAACCATCAGCCGACATGAACGATTGTTGCCCTCTATTCCATGGGACGATTATCGGACGTATCGGCCGATAATTGTTCCATGGAATAGGCCCTTTAGAATGACAGGAAAATGTCCATGATATGAATTGCATCTCCACCCGTCAACTTCATTATTGGATTACATCAGGGGGGTCAAACTCGTAGCCCACCATCTGTTGGAAAACTACAATTCCCATCATGCCTGCTCTAGCTTTTGGCTGTCCAGACATGATGGGAATTGCAGTTTAACAACAGCTGGAGGGCCAGATTTTGACACCTGTAGACTACATGGATACTTTATTATGCTTGTGTCATCCAATCTTAAGCTAAACCTATGAAGAACCTTCCCCCACCTTGTGTCATGTATAATACTGCTGATCTCTTGTTACAGAGAGGATCCAATGCCACCGCAGCCCATGACGTTACACCTGAGTCCTGCCGATGGCGCTGCCTGTTTACATTGTTGCTTTTGTGTTTTTTTTCTGTTGTGGTTTTAACAGTTGTAATAAATGTATTTCTATTGCAGAAAGCCACAATTAGCTTTGATTAGTTTTTATTTTTTGGGGGGGAGGTAACGTACTATGGGCAATGCTGTTTTGTTTTAAAGGAGAAGTCCGGGGAAAATTTTTTATAAAAGTATTGTATTGCGCCCCAAAAGTTATACAAATCACCAATATACACTTATTATGGGAAATGCTTATAAGGTGCTTTTTTCCCTGCACTTACTACTGCATCAAGGCTTCAATTCCTGGATAACATGGGGATGTCACTTCCTGGATAACATGGTGATGTCACTTCCTGGATAACATGGTGATGTCACTTCCTGCATAACATGGTGATGTCACTTCCTGCATAACATGGTGATGTCACTTCCTGGATAACATGTTGATGTCACTTCCTGGATAACATGGGGATGTCACTTCCTGCATAACATGGTGATGTCACTTCCTGCATAACATGGTGATGTCACTTCCTGGATAACATGTTGATGTCACTTCCTGGATAACATGGGGATGTCACTTCCTGCATAACATGGTGATGTCACTTCCTGCATAACATGGTGATGTCACTTCCTGGATAACATGGTGATGTCACTTCCTGGATAACATGGTGATGTCACTTCCTGCATAATATGGTGATGTCACTTCCTGCATAACATGGTGATGTCACTTCCTGGATAACAAGGTGATGTCACTTCCTGCATAACATGGTGATGTCACGCCCTGACTCCCAGAGCTGTGTGGGCTGTGGCTGCTGGAGAGGATGATGGCAGGGGGATGCTGAGGAACACAGGGCACTGAAGGGACACTGAGAATCCCCCTGCCATCATCCTCTTCAGCAGCCACAGCCTGCACAGCTCTGGGAGTTGGGTTGTGACATCACCATGTTATCCAGGAAGTGACATCACCATGTTATCCAGGAAGTGAAGCCTTGATGCAGTAGTAAGTGCAGGGAGAAAAGCACTTTATAAGCATTTCCCGTAATAAGTGTATATTGGGGATTTGTATAACTTTTGGTGGCAATACGATACTTTAATAAAAATTCTCCTTTAGGTTACAAACCCACTTGGCGGGTCTGCAGCGAGTCTCCATGCTGCGTTTTTGCAGCGAGACTCGCTGCAGATCCCGGCCCTATGCTTTTAATGGCAGACAAACACGCAGCAGGGATGTACATCCCTGCTGCGAGTTTGTCTGCAGCCCACCCCATTAACCCCCCGGCCGCCGGAGCTGATACTTCACCTGATCCCGGCTCCGGTGGTTCCCGATGTCTTCAGCAAGCCGGAGCGGGGACCAGGTGAAGTATATGCTCCAGCCAGCCGCCCGCAGCCCCGGCCGCCCGATCGCCCCCCCGCAGCCCCGGCCGCCCGATCGCCCCGGGCGGCCGGGGCTGCGGGGGGGCGTGCGATCGGTGCTGCGGGGGGGGGGCGATCGGGCGGCCGGGGCTGCGGTGGGGCGGTCGGGGCTGCGGGGGGGCGATCGGGCGGCCGGGGCTGCGGGGGGGCGTGCGATCGGTGCTGCGGGGGGGGCGATCGGGCGGCCGGGGCTGCGGGGGGGCGATCGGGCGGCCGGGGCTGCGGGCGGCTGGCTGGAGCATATACTTCACCTGGTCCCCGCTCCGGCTTGCTGAAGACATCGGGAACCACCGGAGCCGGGATCAGGTGAAGTATCAGCTCCGGCGGCCGGGGGGTTAATGGGGCGGGCTGCAGACAAACTCGCAGCAGGGATGTACATCCCTGCTGCGTGTTTGTCTGCCATTAAAAGCATAGGGCCGGGATCTGCAGCGAGTCTCGCTGCAAAAACGCAGCATGGAGACTCGCTGCAGACCCGCCAAGTGGGTTTGTAACCTTAAAGAGTCACTGTCATCAGAAAAAAGTTTGGACATGTCAGAGAGACCAGTCAAAATTTTTGATCGGTCATGCCTTGAGTGTTCAGACCACAACCAATCAGGAGAACAAGCGGGGAGAAATCTGCTCGACGCATTCCTTTCCTGAGTCTGTGTGACATGAGGAGACGGCCACATAATGGAAGTCTATGTAGCCGCCTCCTTACACAGACACAGAGCGGGGAGAGGAGTGCACGGCAGCTCACTATACTGATCTGTCAGGCTCTGTGAACACTCAAACCTTAAAAGAGGTATTCCAGGAACAATTCACTTCCACAGGATAGGGGAAAAGTAGAATATCATAGGGGGTCCAACCTCTGTATCCCCAGCCAATGTACTTATCAGGCCCCGCCTATTCTGTTATAAATATAACCGGGGGGAACGGCGCGTGACCCACGGCTCTATTAATTCTATAGAGAGACAGAAAGAGCCAAGTACGCTGGAAGAATATTGTCCTTGGAGCTTAGCTGCAATCTGTGGAGGCACTGGCAGCAAGCGTTCATTCTCCCTACAGCGCCTCCACAGTAAGGTTGAAGAATTACAGATGTAAAGAACCACTATAGGTAACAAAATGCATCTTTGTTCAATCCATATCATTCCATGAAATCCATATTATTACAACTGTAAAAAAAAAAAAAAGTCCCACAGAGGTCCCCCTAGTGGCAAAATATCATGATTATCCATACACCCCAGGCCCACAATAGTATATATAATGTACCAAATAAGAAGTGCTGCCCAAAACAAATATATAAATTCAGTATACAACTGCTACTGACAAGTTCATATTGACCCATAAAATAAGGGAAAAGAAGTTGTTCGGGTGGCATGAAAAAATAGGTCATACCCACTTCCCCCCAAATCTTCAAAACTAGTATTTGCTTCTTCCTTGATCCTGCGATGTGTTATCTGAGAACTATCTGCTCAGCCAATCACTGAGTGAGGCGGGAGACGGCTGCAGCCAGTGATTGGCTGAGTGAGACAACACATCACGGGAATAAGGAAGAAGAGGGAACAAATGGGTCCTGGAGCATTGGAGTGGCAGCCAGCTGTGGGGTCTCTGGGGAGGTGAGTACGACTTTTTCAGTTTTACATCATCCCTAGCTCTATATATATGTATATATATATATATATATATATATATATATATATATATATAGGCTTCACTTCCTGGATAACATGATGATGTCACTTCCCGGATAACAGGGTGATGTCACTTCCTGGATTACATGGTGATGTCACTTCCTGGATAACATGGTGATGTCACAACCCGACTCCCAGAGCTGTGCGGGCTGTGGCTGCTGGAGAGTGTCCCTCCAGTGCCCTGTGTCCCTCAGTGTCCCCCTGCCATCATCCTCTCCAGCAGCCACAGCCCACACAGCTCTGGGAGTCGGGGCGGGACATCACCATGTTATGCAGGAAGTGACATCACCTTGTTATCCAGGAAGTGACGTCACCATGTTATCCAGGAAATAACATCACCATGTTATCCAGGAAGTGACATCACCATGTTACTCAGGAAGTGACATCACCATGTTATCCAGGAAGTGACGTCACCATGTTATCCAGGAAATGACATCACCATGTTATCCAGGAAGTGACGTCACCATGTTATCCAGGAAGTGACATCACCATGTTATCCAGGAAGTGACGTCACCATGTTATCCAGGAAATAACATCACCATGTTATGCAGGAAGTGACATCACCATGTTATCCAGGAAGTGACATCACCATGTTATCCAGGAAGTGACGTCACCATGTTATCCAGGAAATGACATCACCATGTTATCCAGGAAGTGACATCACCATGTTACTCAGGAAGTGACGTCACCATGCTATCCAGGAAGTGACGTCACCATGTTTTCCAGGAAGTGACATCACCATGTTTTCCAGGAAGTGACATCACCATGTTTTCCAGGAAGTGAAGCCTTGATGCAGTAGTAAGTGAAGGAAAAAAAGCACTTTATAAGCATTTACCGTAATAAGTGTATATTGGGGATTTTTTGGGGAATACTTTAATAAAGATTTTCACTGGACTTCTCCTTTAAGACAGGGATGGGGAACCTTCGGCCCTCCTGCAAAACCACAATTCCCATCATGCCTGGACAGATAAAGCTTTCACTTTGGATGTGTAGGCATGATGGGAATTGTAGTTTTGCAACAGCTGGAGAGCTGAACTTGGTTTCTTATTGCCGCACACAGATCTACTGACCGTAACCCTTTCACTACCCCAGAAATATTGAATAAAAGGTTTTTTCTTTCACATCTTTATAAGGTTACTATATTTTTAATGGTGACCTCATAATCCAGCTCTATAGATGAACTACAAGTCACACTTATGTGGAGAACAGTAAGCTGCAGGGCTAATAGCACAGGTAGCCATTGTGGTCCAGTTCATCCCTACAAATGACAGCCTGTCATGTTACAGCCCCCTCGCTATGAGGCGTTGTTTACACGCAGCTCGAGCACACCCAATGACGTCACCGCGCCGTCCTCTCCACATACCTCCGCACGACAATCCTATTACCTGTTACGTGACGCTTGTTTTCTGCAAGTGCTGCCGGGTGATGTAGTCCCCTTTGTCTTATGCGGCTATAGTGGGCTGAGCGCCGCGTACTACAATTCCCGTGAGCCACCTCGAGGTAAGGCACTTTAATGAGTTGAAGGTCTGTCCAGTGAAGGCTCCGGGGGACCCAGGGGCAGCGGGGAGCGGGTGGGTATACGGAGGGGTAACGCTGTGTGTGTATTGGGGCACCCTGCGGTAAAGCAGCGGTAGCTGCAGATGTGGTGTGAGTGCAGTGTGGTGGATAGGACGTGTGAGCCTGTGCCCTTTCTTGTCTTATATGGAGTGTGTACTGCCTGCTGGCTGGTGACCTGCTGCTGCCTGTCTGGCTGTACGAGCAAGCGTATGTATACACAGGGGGAGTGCATGCATGGACACATCGTTCTATATACTGTGTTTGCGTCTTCTTGCTATATGTATATGTGTATAGTGTATGTATGATACATAATGCACACTACATATGTGTATATATATATATATACATACACAAATTCTATTGTGTGGGTGCATACACAGGAGATATATATATACACACACAGTCACATATAGTGTGTGTATGTATATATATATATATATATATATATATATATATATATATATACTATTGTGCGGGTGCATACACACGATATATATATACATACACACACACACACACACAGCCACATATAGTGTGTGTGTGTATATATATATATATATATAATGTGTATGCATATATTTACATATACAAGACTATGTATATACATGGATGGGTACATATATATCCCAATGTATAGAATTATTGTTTTCCTTTATATAGCGCCAACCTATTCGGCAGTGCAGTACATACATTGTCATCACTCACGAAGCTCACAGTCTAATTTCTGTATAGCTTCCGGAAGGCTGGCTGACAGTGATTGTGCTTTCTCTCCATGGCGTGTATATATTGGCATCCTGTCAACATGGGATACTGATGTATACAGGCGTATAATGGTATGAGCCTCATTGACTTTAATGGCCCAGGCATGGTTGGCCAATGACTACTTATGGTTTTAATTTTGTGGCCAATCTAAGCAAATACACGCTTGGATAATGACCTGAACACATTCACATTGAAGTATTTAGTATCAGTATAAGTCAGTCCACCATAGAGAAATCCATTCATTTAGCTGTGAGCCGTCTGTATTGTGCTTGATGTACCGGAACAGCAGCTGTAGGGAAGGTAAATTCCCTCTACTGATTTTCTCTGTTCTATGAAGGAAGTAAATGTCTATTAGCCCATTGGTCATAAGGCCTTCCTCTAACATGTGGCTTCCCTTGAAGCACAATGTCTGTCAGGTAGACATTTGGAGAGACTGATGAAAGCCTTTATAGGGGTCCTATCCATACGCAGACCATCAGTGTTTCATCCATCCTCAAAAGGAAACACTTTGTGACACTTCAGAATAAAAAAAATACCAGCCAGACTCTCATGAAGCGTGTCCACTATATGCATATGCTTATGTCCCTGTGACGGTTCTGCCATAGGCCATGACGTTATCAGGTTGTTTTCTGCTTCATATGACTATTAAAGGGGTACTCCCAGCGAAAATCTTAGTTATATAGATTTATAATATGCTTTTATTTAAAAATCTCAAGTCTTGCAGTACTTATGAGCTGTTGTATGTTCTGCAGGAAGTGGTGTTTTATTTCCAGTCTGACACAGTGCTCTCTGCACCATGTCAGGAACTGTCCAGAGCAGTAGAGGATTTCTATGGGGATTTGCTACTGCTCTGGACAATTCCTGACAAGGACAGAGGTGGCAGCAGAGAGCACTGTGTCAGACTGGAGAGAAAACACCAGTTACAGCAGCTGATAAGTACTGGAAGAGGAGATTTTTAAATAGAAGTAAATTACAAATCTATATAACTTTCTGAAACCAGTTGATTTGAAAGAAAAAGATTTTCGACAGAGTACCCCTTCAATTTTCCAACATAATCCCGGGATTTAAACCCCATTCACAGTAGTCATAGTCAGCCCTTTAGAAGAAGTACAGAAACATAGAAGATTATGGACAGACAAAGACCACCAGTCCATCTAGTCTGCTGCCATAATCAATGCGTAGCCTCCGCTGCATAGATCCTGGGGCCCCTCCCCCGAGGACCTTAACTGTCAACTGGGCGGTCATCACAGTTCGGTTATTAGACGGGATTAGTCTGCAGGTTCACTCTCCATTTAGAGCATTGTTCATTGCCCCCTGGGGGCTATGTTCACACTACGTAAGTCTCCGGCCGTAGCGCGTTCCGTGAATAAGCGTCCGGAGATTTACGTAGTTTGCGTACAATGGAAAGTATATGATGTACGGCTGCACAGTTCACACTACGTACGAACTTACGCCGGGATCGTATGCGGCGCCGTAAAAAATGAACCAGACCATTGTTTGAGGACGTAACTTACGCCCGTAGTGTAACATGCGGTCCCGTACGTAGTGGAGATTTCTTCATTTTTGCACTTTTCTTTTCGGATCCAAAAGGTTCTGTGGAGTGTCCGGGGCTAGCTGAAGATATCCAAGTAAAAGAGCGCTGTCAGATCGCTACGTTGGGCGCTCGGGAAGCGTAAGTACACTGCGGGCGTAAGTTCGCGGTCCGTACGTAGCCGGCCGCAACTTGCGTAAATCCCCGGCCGGAGTTTAACACGTATATGTCCGGCCGGACATATACGTAGTGTGAACATAGCCTTAGACTGTAACTATGTCTATAGGCTGTAATAGGGGATGCATCCGTATACATGAATTTTCCAGGTGTCGGTGAGATCCGTCGGCGTTTATACTTTTTGCCAGCTCCCCTTCTCATCACTGTGCGTTATTTGTTCTCGGATCAGGGTTGTATTGAAGAAGATTGTAGGAAACAAACCTGTATAACTAGATGTATTCAGTACATAGCTGCAAAGTATGTTACTGCCATAGGCAGCCTTTGCTTTTAGTCAGGTGTTACTTTGCAGGTGGCATCACGATGGCGCTTCCCGATATGATTATTACATGTGGCAGATATCGCCATGATCTGACCCGTTCGGCAGGGTCATTGCCACATGCGGACCCGGTTCTGCCAGTCTTTTCAGTGACTGCTTATAGATATCAGTGTGACCATCTCCTCACATTCTGTAGTGTTGGTGACCTGTCCTATTAGCTACACTTCGGACACACCTAGCAGCGGCTATATATATGAGCGGGTGGCATTCTTGGGTTATAAATGAGTGATGAGCCAGTGACTTGTATTACAGCACACACAGGGACGGACATGTGCAGATACTAAGGGCGTGTGCACCTGTGTGTATGTAATGGCTATACAGGGCTAGTGATGCAATATACAGAAAGAAAGTTAGAAGTCTATACTGTTCTCCACCCATAGGTTTTCAGATCTGCATAAAATGCCTTAAAAACATCCTGTAGCATAAAAAAAGCACACAATGTGCCATAAAACAAAACAAAAAAGTGCTTTAAAACATAAAAAAAAAGCTGATTTTTTTTTTTGCCTCATATACTTTGTGAACATGGGGGAGATTTATCAAACGTGGTGTAAAGTGAAACTGGCCCAGTTGCCCCTAGCAACCAATCAGATTCCACCTTTCATTTTCCAAAGAGTCTGTGAGGAATGAAAGGTGGAATCTGATTGGCTGCTAGGGGCAACTGAGCCAGTTTCACTTTACACCATGTTTGATAAATCTCCCCCCATGGTCTATAATAATGGTTCCCTAGCTATACAATAAACAAATGGGACTATATTGACGTCACAGTTTTCTCTGCATTTGTTCCGGTTCTTTTAACTGTTTTATGTCGCCGGGTCATGTGACCATCAGCCAGGTGGTCCTGGTTTACCAGGTGCTGACACAGGTCCTACTGCTGCAATCAACAGGGGGCACCACCTGAGGCCCTGACTTCAAGTGGGGTGGCACCAGAGGCAATATTAATATGGAGCACTGAGGGATGTGGTTACATGCTGCTTATGCAATCTTTGTTTTCTTTGCTTGTACAGGTGGTCAGTGAAATGTCCCTTGTTCTGGTGGTGAGTGCCTGCTAATGGTTTGCGGTGGAGTTTCCTGTACCGCCTGCTCTTCCCCCTCCCTTGACCCCTGGACCTTCCTCACTAATGACTGGCTGGATTGTCCTACCCATCAGCCTGAGTGCATTCTCCATCCCTGGCATATGGATTGTGTAAGTAGCCAGCGTAATGCATAGCCTCATGTTCTGAATGGCAGGTGGCTTTTTTTTTTTTTAGGTTTGTAGTGTACTCCACACTGCATCCTAGTAGTGGTCTGACTAGTGCATATGAATGCAATAGAGAGAAGGGTCCAGTCTGGTGGCCAGAATAAGGGAGCTGCTGTGCCCATGGAGGACCAGGACCATGGAAAACTTCTGTTATCCTATCATTTAGCCTCTAACATTTTATAAGAACAGAAGCCCCAGGAAGTTTTACTAGTTTGGTGCTAAGGGGAAGGTGTGGGTTTTACTGACATGTATACCAGGAAATGGTGAAAGGATTCTAGTCACAGTGTCCTTTTTCTTGTTTCCTCCAGGTACGCAATGGCTGTCATGAACCATCACGTGTGTCCTGTGGAGAACTGGTATAAAACACGCTCTCACCACTTTTCTTCTATTGTATATTTAATAGCTTAGGGTACAGATGCACCAAAGCAATATCCAGCGCTACAAAAACATGGCCACTTTTCCCGCTCTCGTCACCAGTTCAGGTGCGGTTTGCAATTAAGCTTCATTTACTTTGGAGTCGCAAACCCCACCCAATCTGGAGACAAGAGAGGGGGAAAAGAGGCCATGTTTTTGTAGCGCTGGATAACTCCTTTCACTTTCATTGGGAGATGGAACTTCCCTCTGGTGATATGAGGATGAGTGTACACCAGGTCTATGGTCGGCTAGCGGTACAAAGAGGAGAAGGGAACTGGAAAATGTTTAGTTCTGTATGAAAAGTCTTACCGGATTGTGATTTTATGCTTAAAGGGGTTATCCAGTGCTACAAAAACATGGCCACTTACTTTCAGAAACAGCATCAATCTTGTCTCCTGTTTGGGTGTAGGTTTTGCAACTCTGCTCCATTGAAGTGAATGGAGCTTAATTGCAAACCGCACCTGAACTGGAGACGAGCGTTGCTGTCTCTGAAAGAAAGTGGCCATGTTTTTGTAGCGTTGGATAACCCCTTTAAAAAAATCTTGCTTGACTTTATATTTTCATGAGTAGGAGCTCAGTTAGTGCCCAGATTTGCTTTAGTAAATATATATATATCTATCCGGGGTAGGGAATCTTGGCTCTTCAGCTGTTTCAAAGCTTTGGCTGTCCAGGTATGATGGGAGTTGTAGTTTTGCAACAGCTGGAGAGCCAAGGTTCCCTACCCCTGATATAGAGCAATGTTTCCTGTAATGAAGTATATGAACCCTTTCCGCAGGACGTACAACGTGACGTGTTCCGATGACAATGCTAAGCAGGGGACACCCAAGACGTGCTGTACGCTGGATGATGTTCCCCTTATCAGGTCATTTCCTACTCGTATTGCTGCATCTTCTCCATATACACCTTGTTCTTGGTTTGACAGTCCGTTCTTTCTCCATCCAGTAAGTGTGGGACATACCCACCTGAGAGCTGTCTCTTCAGTCTGATCGGGAATGTCGGGGCTTTTATGGGTGAGTTTTCCCCAAGAAACCTCATGTATCTTCACTGTGTCCACTTTTGCCACCAATGTCCTTCCTATCCACCCTCACTGACATCAGTTCCCCTGTCTGTCCTACACTTATCACCTCCACCCCCTCCGATGCCATTGCCATCTTTCTACCTCAGCGTGTTCCTCTCCATTTGTCCCGTGCCCCCCCTCAGCCCCGCGTCCTCTGTCCTTCCCTCCTCCCTGACTCTCCTCTTTCTCAGTGGTGATGATCTGTTTGCTGAGATACAGTCAGGTTATCGAGCTCAGCCACAACTCCTGGCTGAACACTGTTGCTCTGATCTCCGGCTGCACCAACGCGGCAGGACTAGTCATGGTTGGAAACTTCCAGGTAAGCTGCCACTAGTCTATACAGCTTTGTGTTTGCTTGCATTAGTGATCACGTACAGTATTGAGTTCCACTTTCTAGTAGCTTTTTTTTTTTCTGCTTGTCTGCTGCTACTTTTTGCCATCTTCAATAAGTTCTTCACCTAAATTTAGTAAACGTAATATCGCTGACGGCATAATGTGCACCAACTCTGATGACATACTAGCTTTGAATCATGTCAGACAGGTTGCTAGGGGGATATACTTCCGAACAACCACAGTGTTTTTATGGGGTAGTCACCAGCTTGCCTCTCTATACCCAAATGCCTCACTATACCCATTAGTCCTGTTAGTGAAATTCACTAAGGTGGCGAGAAATGGCAAGTAAATTTAAGGTGAACAGCTTGTGCGGCCTGTGACGCGGCTTTCTGATGTGGGTCGGTTTGTACTATGTAGTTTGCACTAAATAGTTTATTCTTGGCAGGTGGATTACGCCAAGTCTCTGCATTATATTGGCGCAGGAGTGGCGTTCCCAGCCGGGCTGTTGTTTGTGTGTCTCCACTGCATCCTCACCTACCATCTGGCTGCTAGTGTTCTAGACTACTGGGTAGGACATATGCGTGTATTCCTGACCGCTGTGGCCTTAATATCCCTTGTCCTGAGTATCCTTTACGTACAAAATGTCCAGCGACTCGATCAGTCAGAAACTTTGACATGTCTGGGAGACACTTGAGACACCAGTGTACTACAAGCCCCACAAATGCTGTATCATTCCCTCTACAGACCCTTACACCCACAGAACACAGGTAATAGCCCCTGCTTGTACTGCATACCACAATAGCAGGGATGCAGTTCTTCCTACTAAAATGGTATATGTGCTAGGGTCCTATGAGACAAAGCGATTTTTAACGACTAATGATAAACGATGGCAAACGAGATTGTTTATTGTTAACCGTAAAATCGTTCACAATATTACACGGAACGATGGTCGTTAGTTATGATCGTTGCTACAATCGTTATTGCGATCATTACAATGATCGTTTACTCCTTCTGATCCCAGCAAAACAATGAACAATGTGCTATTACACTGAACGATTAGTGAACAAATGCGGAACTTGAGCGAACGAATGTGGAATTACAGCGAACGATTAACAATGATTTTAGGGTCAGATCTAAATCAACGATCAAAGACACACAAACAATTTTTCGATCATTGCCTGCAATTACACAGAACGATTATCGTTTAGATTCGAACAATATAATGGTTTTTCGCACGATACTCGTCCCGTGTAATAGGGCCCTTACACTATAAACAGCAGGGGGTACTGGTGTAGTGAAAACAATTTGGCCAAGTGTTGTTTTTTTTTTTTGTTTTTTTTTTTAAGTAATTCCTTTGGTAGAACCTAGAGTTTCCCATCTAAAACCAATTGGGTTACCCTTTAAGGCCATGTTCACATACTGTAAGATAGTCTGTAGTCAAAGTTCGGCTCCCGGCCATACTTTACATTGTGGGCTATGGCAAGTTGGAGCGGAGGCACACCCGAATGTGCATGCATTCCAGTTAAGATAAGGTAATGCAAGACAGTGGCCGTGGCCGTTGTTTGACACAGCCATGTCACACAACGGCCGCTGTTCTTGCTGTCTGTGAAGATGGCCTAGAGACACTATTGTGAACTTATTTTATTTTTTCAAAACCAACAGGGGTTGTGATCACAAGCAGTTTTGCTATATACTTTATTTGTTTTTACGTTTTCTGTTTAAATCAACATTATACATGTGGCCACCAGGTGTCTCCCTTTCTGTTAAACTGCGATCCATGCTTCCTCCATGATGATATTTGGTCTTTCCTCTGTTCAGAAACAGAGACCAAACACAGGAGGTCCCAGTCCTTTGCACGCTCACAGACGTGGCACACAGAGCAAGACATGTATACAGCTGGTGCACATTCACACTCAGAAGCAGAGAATCCTGAGGATGCTCGCATTATATGGTCAGCTCTCCTGTCACACAGCACCAAAAGCCTCTGTGCCAAATATCAGCACAGAGGGAGCATGGACTGCAGTTTGACAGGAAGGGAGACACCTAGTGGCCATGTGTATAATGTTGCTTTAAAGGAGAAGTCCGGCCAAAATTATTTTTTTATATGTTATTACTTATGGAAAGTTATACAATTTTCTAATGTACATTAATTATGGGAAATGCTCATATACTGCTATTTCCCTTAATTTAGTGTATCAGGAAGTGTTTGAATTCTCTCAGATCCAGTGACGTCACGACGAATGGTGTAATTCCTATGGAATGTCCAGCAGGGGGCGCTCTCTATATAGAAGTCAATGAGTACCATTGACTTCTATATATAGTGCGCCCCTGCTGGACCCTCTATAGGAATTACAGTGTATGTGAATGTAATGTTATGTACTGTACTTTTGTGACTTCATGAATACATTTATGGAATACTTTGGGGAGCAAGTGTCCTTGTTCCCCAAAGTATCCCATAAATGTATTCAATGAATACATTTGCAGGGCACCGAGCAGGGAGGGAGAGAGGTGCCATCTACCTCCCTCCATGCTCTGTGTTGGGCACATATACAAAGTACTACTCCCCCATTATTTGCAGATAATGGGGGAGTAGTACCTGTGCTATCCCTATCACCGCCTGTGCCGCCGCCACTCACACAGGGGCTGCTTTTCATGCCCCCTCCTCTTCCGCTCCCCCTCCTCCTCCCGGCTTCAAACTAACTATCGCGCCGCTGACTCCCCGCCGCTCCGCGCCACTCCTCACTATCCGGACGGACTTCTCCTTTAAAGGGAGTATATTGCAAAACTGCTTGTGATCACAACCCCTGTTGATTTCTTTAAAAGAAAATTGTGACAGGTTAACATTTTTGGCTGTGGGAGCTTAGGAACAAGTTGTGGTGTATATTTCCCTTAACCTTCTATCCAGGTGGCGTTTTTTTCATCCATGAAAGCTTCCTCCTTCAGCATCTGGCTGCAATCTGCGAGTGGATCTTCGTCCTGGACATATTGGTCTTCTATGGAACCTTTGCTTATGAGTTTGGTTCAGTCTCCACGGATACAATTATGGCGGCTCTACAGAGCTCGGCCGCTCGGAGTTGTAAGTCACCGGGAAGCAGCAGCACATCCACCCACCTCAACTGTAATCCTGAGCGGATTGCCATGATTTAAGAACCATGTGGTAATGGGCCGATGACCCACCAGTCCCAACACTCAGGATTATTTTTAAAACTTTTTTTTTTTCCCCCTGTTTTTACCAAATATTATCTATATATCTATGAAGAAATGTAAGCCAATTTTAACTCTTTTACAGCCGGATAGGCCTAAGATAGTCTTGACTGGCAGCAAATGGGTTTGTGTAAAACAAGAGTATTCACAAAGTCTCACCTTTTTTCATGTACATTTTCACATTTAACACTTTTGGGGACTTTTTTTTATAAATATATTCACATATTTCTTTTATTTTTCCATTTCTTTTATGTGCGAGAGTATTTTAAAGGACAGCCATTGCTTAAAACATCTGGAAACTGCTAACCTCAAGTATTGTGATACACAAGGGATTACCGATTCCATTTATACATTGCCGTCTCATGTACATTGACCTAGTTCAGGAAATAGCAGCTTTCACGTTAGGAGTGTGACTGTTACAGGACATGGGGTATTGGAAGATGCTCACATACCCTTAAAGGGGTTATCCAGGATTACAAAACTTCAAAAACAGCTCCACCTCTGTCACCAGGTGGTATTGCAGTTCAGTGTCATTCACTTTAATGGAACTGAGCTGCATAATCACACCCAAACTGGGGACAGGAGAGGCGCTGATTTTGGAAGAAAGCAGCCATGTTTTTGTAAGCCTGAATAACCCCTTTATGCACTTTATCAAGGACAGATTCCTGAATGCTAATTTTAGGGTAGGCGGTGTAGTGAGTTATTTAGTGCCTACCAGATAAACCCTTTATGCCTAATTTGTGTTTGTCCTTTTTAAGTGCCCTGCTTCTTTAAAGGGGTATTCCACAGACTTTTAAGCATCCTCGTCATCACAAAAAACCCTTTGACGTGTCACAAAGACATAAAATATTCTGAGTCAACAAACTAGAGAAGCACACTGTTATGTCCGTCACTCCAGGAGGAATGCTCCATTATACCTCTATGGAGTCAAGGAGTGAAGTGCATAACCATACGCTTCTCTTGGCTTGTTTTAGAGATTACTGGGGAGTCTGACCCCAACCAACAAGTCAAATTTTTTTTTTTTTCCTAATGACAGAGACATACTCTTGTCTGATAGGTGCAGGACTTTTACTAGTTTTGAAAATGGGGGCCCCATGTCAATTGTTCTGTAAGGCTAGATTCACAGAGGATGGATCCGCAGCGGATGTCACCCTGCAAATTCGTAGCAAAATCCGCTGTAAATCCCTTAACTCTCAATCAAATTCCATACGCGCAGCGAAATTGTCATCCCTGGCAGCCTCCTTTAACCCCCCCGTGGCCTGATGCATACATTACCGGGTCCGCACTTCGGCTTGCTTCGGGAGCCCCAGAAGTGTGGACTCAATAGTGTATGCACTGGGCCGCAAAGGGTTAAGGGGGCTGCTGGGGATGACAATGCTGCTGCGAGTATGTAATCCTATTGAAAGTGACAATTAAGGAATTTGCAGCGGATTTCACTGCAAATTTGCGGCGTGAATCCACTGATCCGTCCTCTTGTCAATGTAGCCTCAGTTAGCAATGTGAGGAATCAGTCAATGATTGTTTAACTTTTTCTGCAATTCCCATAAACTGTAAAAACAGACCCTATGGATTTGACATCACTTTACGGAAGGTGCAACCTCTGGGACCCTTGAGAAAGAAAGGGCCACAACACTGATTCCGCACTGTTTTTCCCTACTCAGTATGGCTCCCAGCAACTAGGATCTGCTGGCCCCAGGTATGTGAATAGAGCTGTACTGCAGTTCCCCTGCACTTTGGTGACCAGGAGCATTATGGTGCAAGAAAGGAGCCGCAGGTAGAGGCCACAGTGCTGAATCAATACTACAGCCCTCTCTTCATAGGTCAGGTGCTAGAGACTGCATCATTTCATGGGACTACCCCTTTAAATCAGATCAGTCAGCCCTTGTCTACAAGTCCGTTTTAGTAAATCATTGAATTACTCATTTAAAAACAATGCTGGAACATCTTTCACTGGACAATTGGTGATTACTAGGGATTTGCGAATTTAGATGAGTAGTAGTGAAGCGCTTCACTAGGCTTGGCAGTCAGATTGTCAGCTGGCTGCCTTTAAACTCTGTGCTGCTCCTTTTCAGGTGCCTGGAAAAGCTGGATCCAGTCCTGGGAAATTAGACGTTTCCTAGAACTGGATCCAGCTTTTCCGGGCACCCGGAGTGGAGCGGCACAGAGTTCAAAGGCAGCCAGCTGACAATCTGACCGCCAAGCCTAGCAAAGCACTTTCACTACTAGTGTAAATTCGCTCATACCTAGTTATTACTATTCCCTTGTCAGTAGGGTGTGTCCCTAGACAGACTGATAGTATTAGCTTTGATTGAACAATGTAATTGTGTAGAAACTAAATCCTTTGACAAGGTGCATAGTAACACCCAGTTGTCAGTTTATTCAAATATTTCTAGGAGGGGCAATGTATTCCAGACACGTTATTTTATAGGAATGCAAGTATTTACTATAACAGCATTAAGCACCTAAGAGGGGGTGCCAGCTCTCCTCATATATGACATAGGTTTTGTGTAACACTAGAGGGCTTATATTATATTCAATGAGAGAGAACATACCATTGTGCCATGCTGAATGCCTGGATGGATGCAATCCTGAGTAACAGTGTTAGGGCTCGTTCACATGTCGGCATACTCTGCTAGCCCATTTGCTTTAATGGACTAAACATGGTCTTCCAGTTCACTCCATAGCCCAAACAGATACTTTATTTTTGCAGGATTCAAAAGCACAGTAGACTATTCTTTTAAATGGGCAATGGCACTTTAAATAAAACATACCTTTCAAATGTGACAAGTTTTGATCAGTCGTGTTTAGACCCTGACCATTCATTAGATTCCCATAGACGCCCTCCGAATGTAAGTCTATGGGACCGCCTGTCATGCAAAGAGTGAAGTGTTCAGCTGTGCACTTCTCTCCCTTCTCATTCTTTTGTTTCACTGGGGTCCTGGTCGATCAAGACACTTGACATGTCAAGAGTTCTTTTTAAAGTAACAGGTCCCAATAACTAATAGTATAAGCTTGGGAAATGAACAGAACAAGCCACTAGTAGACTATGTTTGGTCCGTTAAACTCATTGGGTGTGCTGTGGTATATGTCGCCATACTTTTTTTTTTGCCTGTATCTCAATGTATACCAGCTCCATACAGCACAATGTGTGAATGGGGCATTATTCCAATGATGGTGATAGAAACGTAGCATTCCACATAGAACATAGCGTCTGAAGGACCCTATATTCAGTAAATCAGCACAGAAAACAGATAAACTAGGTGATAGTTATGGTTGCCACGTGTTTGTATGCAGGTCAATATTGCTGTAAGTGTTGCGTTGCTTCGCAGACCCTTGGTAGAACTGATGCAAATATCGATACCTCACAATTTCCATATTTTCCTAACACTTTTTTTTATATAAATATATATATGTAGGACATGAGAACTTTTAGTTTTATATGTTACATGGTATAAATGTTTATCCAGGGTAACTCCACGTCCTTCATAAGTTCAGTATTTGGCAATAAAGAAAAAACAAGAAGCAGTACACCAGATTAGCCACTAGGTGTCACAATGCAAAAAACTAACCAGGGCAGAGGCAATGTTCTGTTACGTCATCCACTTCAAGGTCGCGTATCCACAAGCCTTAAAACTTTTTTGTGTACGGCTTTGTTCAGAAAGGACTTCTTTTCCTGGAGAGTGACTACTGCTGCTTCAGCCGGGTGGGAAGAGCCCTTCCTGTCTGAACTGTTACAAACTTCCTCACTGCCACTTAACACATACAGGAAACCTTGTCCTGAGCACAGCAGAGCCAGGATTCCTGTTTTCTCTGCTATCCCAGGGGATCCACACTGTTCTACATGCTGCTCTAACAGAGGCTGGGGGCCTTGTGTGTTACAGGATAGCTTTTTTATTGTTAATAAAGGTGGAATTTTATCAACTGTTCTCCAGCGTATTATTCCTGATACTATACAAGAATAATTGGTGTCTAGAGATGAGCGAACAATAGAACTCTTCAAATCAGCTAGATTCTAAGTTAAAGGTTATCCAGGATTAGAAAAACATGGATGCTTTCTTCCAAAAAAAAAAAAAATAGCACCACACCTGTCCTCAGGTTGTGTGTGGTATTACAATTCACTATAATGGAACAGAGCTACAAAACCCCGCACCCAAACTGAGGACAGGAGAGGTGCTGGTTTTGGATGAAAGCGGTCATGTTTTTCTAAGCCTGGATAACCCCTTTAAAGAGGTTATCCAGCACTACAAAAACATAGCCACTTTCTTCCAGAGACAGCACCACTGTTGTCTCCAGCTTGGGCAGGGTTTTGCTGCTCCGTTCCATTGAAGTGAATGGAGCTTAAATGCAAACTGCACCTGAACTGGTGGTGTTGTCTCTGAAAGAAAGTGGCCATGTTTTTGTAGCACTGGATAACCCCTTTAAGGGCCTGTTCACACAGAGCAATCCCACCTGCCTCAGTGTGTCAATGGGAGGGCTCGCGTGCCATGTCAATTCTTTGAGCAGAGAGCGATGGAAGGGGAGGTGTATGAGCCCTCCCATAGAGACACTGTGGGACACTGATGTAGACAGCATTCCGCCACTTTTGCTCTATGTGAACTGGCCCCAACTCCTGACAGTCCTACAGACAGCTGTAGTAAACTGCTCACGCTCTGTGTGTGTGGAGGGGAGTATCAAGTGGGGAGAAACCCCTCATACTATCTATATGCCCTGACAGGTGGTGGCACAAGATAACCCAAACTTCCTAACAGATTATTACTAACCAAGAATTTAGCTGTATTGTATAGTTACATCTTACTAGTGTATAAAGGTGATCAACTTGTTTCAGATTGATAGAATCCCCAAGAATAAATAAATCATATGCAATACAAGAATCAGCTCCATGGCCTGATGGAATAGCACACGGCTTGTTGGCTCTGGGCTAGCTCCTCAGTGGTCTCTATCGTGACAACTCCTCTAAACCCAGACGCTAAAGGGGGAAGCATATGCTCATCCATGTCACGAGTATCACTGCTGTGATAAGTAGGACTGAGAATATTATGTTCCCCAATCAACATTAGAGCGGTGGGGGCAGCTGGCTGGTCAGTAGTGTGTAACAGATCCTTCCAATGACTCAGGGTTTCAGGACAAAGGTCATGCTTTCTATACGCAAATAAGAAGGTCATATACAACCTTGCCTATATTATTTTTAGAAAAATTAAAGTACTTGCAATGTATGCCTATTTCTACATGCACAAATGTTCATGATCACCAGAATCTGCCATTAACCCTTTGAGGACCAAGCCCAAAATGACCCAGTGGACCGTGCAAATTTTGATCTTTGTGCTTTCGTTTTTCCCTCCTCCCCTTCTAAGAGCTCCAGCACTTTCAGTTTTCTATGTACAAGGCCATGTAATGGCTTATTTGTTACAGGAATAGTTGTACTTTGTAATGACGTCTTTCATTTTACCATAACATGTATGACGGAATCCCAAATATATTATTTATGAAGATATAAATAGGTGAAATTGTAAAAAAGATTGCAATAGGGTAAGGTTTGGGGGGTTCCTGTGTCTACGTAATGCACTATATGGTAAAAGTGACATGATACTATTACTCTATAGGTCAGTCCGAACACAACCATATGCAGGTTACACAGATTCTCTAATGTTATATATATTTTTTTTATTAAATCCTTTTTTGGCAATTAATAAAATGGGCCTATTGTGATGCTTATAACGGTTTTATTCTTTCACCTACGGGGCTGTATGGGGAGTCATTTTTTCCGCCATGATCTCTAGTTATTAATACCATATTTGTGAACATCGGACGTTTTGATCAATTTTATATATATATATATATATATATATATATATATTGTAACATAAAATCGGTAATCCGCGCACTTTTTTCCCTCTTTTCGTGTACGCCGTTCACCGATCACAATGACGCTTGTTATATTTTAATAGATCGGACAATTACGCACGCTATGGTATATTATGTTTATTTTTTATTTTTTTTTATATGTTTTATTTATATAATGGGAACGGGGGGGGGGGTGATTTAAACTTATTGGGGGAGGGGTTTTGGGGTAGTGTGTTAGTGATTTTAACTTTCTTTTTTATACATTTTAAGTCCCTTTGGGGGACTTGTACATACATAACTTTGATTATGCACACTGATCATTGCTATGCCATAGGCATAGCATTGATCAGTGTTAGCGGCACTCTGCTCATTGAGCCTGCCTGTGCAGGCTCAGTGACCAGAGCGCCCATTGGACCGCACGCAGGCGAGAGACCTCCGGCGGTCCGTTTTAACGATCGGGACCCCTGCAGTAACACTGCGGGGGTCCCGATCGGTAAGTGACATGGGGACTCCCCCTGTCACTTACACTTAAACCGTGCGGCGTTTAAGGAGTTAATGGCACGCTGCAGCGCGTCATTAACAGTGAGGTGCCGGCAGCCGGCCTCCACCTGCTATGAAGCGCGCTTCATAGCTCAGGACGTACCGGTACAGTATGTCCAGGGTCGTCTGGGCACAGACTTCCAGGACGTGCCGGTACGTCCTAAGTCGTCTAGGGGTTAACAGTCCGGTAAACATTTGCATCATAATATAACTAGGTCGAGTACAAGTGATCAAAGAACTCCATCTGCTCATCTTGTTGCTTCTTCAGTGAAAGAGACTGTCAGTAAGTTTATGGTGTCCTATCTCAGGGTAGCATAAACTAGTTACAGAGAAATTGAACAGAATGATGTATCACTTACATTGTCCTGTGCAGCTGATCCTGAGATATCCTCCTGAGTAACGTGGAAAATAAGTAGTCCTCTCCATTATAGGTGTGATCAGTAGTCCTGGATATTTGTGAGCACCAGCAAACTCTGCCCACCAGCTGTTTATTGGCAGTTATCTATCCATGCCATGTATAGGAAGTCACCTGTCAATCAGCAGCTGGAGGGAGGGGATGTGGCAAGAATCCTATTCTGCATATTAGGAGAACTGCTAAAAAGAATAATGTCAGTAATACACTGATCTGTTCAGGATTTCTGTCACTAGTTTATGCTACCCTCATTTAAGGTAGCCATGTCTAGGCAGTACGATGAGGTTATTTACCATCCTGATTTCAGTTTATATAAAAGCCTTTTTATTCTGTAAATTACAATTCTCTGTGATGTGGAATTTGTGATTTTGGAAATAAAAATACGTAAAAAAAAAAATTCACATGACCGACAAGATAAAAAGGTATGATGTGCCCATTTCTGGCCTCAGACTGAACCACATTTGTGATCTCCAATGAGTGCAGCAGCCTGGGGACCTGATGTGTCTGTTCCAGAGGATCCAGTCATGTATAAGACGCGTCGGATAAGTAGGATTGACAATGGTCAGGTGTACATTGCTCCATGGAGATACTCCAGCCTGTGTTCCCTCTGCTGTTTTCTTGCCTGCAATACATACCATAACATTTCATCATCATTGGGATAAAGGGGCAAAGGATTCTTAAGACGTCAACACAGCCCAACAGAAGCTTGGTGACAAACATGGGTTAAAGGGGGTATTCTGGCAAATAAAATAATTTTTCTTTACATTTTTCATAGTTTTTAATATAACATTATTAAAGTTTTTTGTATCATGAATGGCAGCAGTAACGCCCTTCTGCTGTTCCAGATGACTGTCGGGAACTGCAGGCCTGCACAAGCCCTGTCCCACCACATTTACATATCTCTAATGCAGTTTTATGCAGCGCTAGCGATTATGGACCTCCCCTGATGTCTTTTCTAATGAATATTAGCCCTAGCCAATACATGAAGAAATGGTAAAATAATATCTAATACCTCTATACTATTAACTCTTAAATAGCTGTCATTTAACCCTTACTGTGTAGCTACTAAACTGCAGACCACACTTTTTTTTTTTGCCATACATATTAATAATCATCATCCAACTTACAAATAGTTTTGATTGAAGCCAGATCCACATATATATATATATTATATACACATACACACACTCACCGGCCACTTTATTAGGTACACCTGTCCAACTGCACGTTACCACTTAATTTCTAATCAGCCAATCACATGGCGGCAACTCAGTGCATTTAGGCATGTAGACATGGTCAAGACAATCTCCTGCAGTTCAAACCGAGCATCAGTATGGGGAAGAAAGGTGATTTGAGTGCCTTTGAACGTGGCATGGTTGTTGGTGCCAGAAGGGCTGGTCTGAGTATTTCAGAAACTGCTGATCTACTGGGATTTTCACGCACAACCATCTCTAGGGTTTACAGAGAATGGTCCGAAAAAGAAAAAACATCCAGTGAGCGGCAGTTCTGTGGGCGGAAATGCCTTGTTGAGGTCACAGGAGAATGGGCAGACTGGTTCGAGCTGATAGAAAGGCAACAGTGACTCAAATAGCCAACCGTTACAACCAAGGTAGGCAGAAGAGCATCTCTGAACGCACAGTACGTCCAACTTTGAGGCAGATGGGCTACAGCAGCAGAAGACCACACCGGGTGCCACTCCTTTCAGCTAAGAACAGGAAACTGAGGCTACAATTTGCACAAGCTCATCGAAATTGGACAGTAGAAGATAGGAAAAACGTTGCCTGGTCTGATGAGTCTCGATTTCTGCTGCGACATTCGGATGGTAGGGTCAGAATTTGGCGTCAACAACATGAAAGCATGGATCCATCCTGCCTTGTATCAACGGTTCAGGCTGGTGGTGGTGGTGTCATGGTGTGGGGAATATTTTCTTGGCACTCTTTGGGCCCCTTGGTACCAACTAAGCATCGTTGCAACGCCACAGCCTACCTGAGTATTGTTGCTGACCATGTCCATCCCTTTATGACCCCAATGTACCCAACATCTGATGGCTACTTTCAGCAGGATAATGCGCCATGTCATAAAGCTAGAATCATCTCAGACTGGTTTCTTGAACATGACAATGAGTTCACTGTACTCCAATGGCCTCCACAGTCACCAGATCTCAATCCAATAGAGCATCTTTGGGATGTGGTGGAACGGGAGATTCGCATCATGGATGTGCAGCCGACAAATCTGCGGCAACTGTGTGATGCCATCATGTCAATATGGACCAAAATCTCTGAGGAAGCTTCCAGCACCTTGTTCTATCTATGCCACGAAGAATTGAGGCAGTTCTGAAGGCAAAAGGGGGTCCAACCCGTTACTAGCATGGTGTACCTAATAAAGTGGCCGGTGAGTGTATATGTATGTGTGTATATATATATATATATATATATATATATATATATATAAAATCAGCCCGTACGCTGACTGTATATCACTGAACTCTTTAACTCTCAAAATTATTAATTTTGAAGCTGTGATCACTGAAACAGTTAAAGCTTTACGGCTGTTTCAGTACAGTAGCGGAGAGCTTCAACTCTTAATGGACTCCCTTTATCCTAATTCCTCACTCCTCATGTATGGATAACCAGGGCCGGGACAAAGGGTAGGCCAGGGTAGGCGATGGCCTAGGGCGCCATCTCCTGGTGAATTACAGGGGGCGCAATGTAGCTCCACGTAAAAATCCCCCCACCTGACCTCATACAGCAGCATCCCTTCTCCACTCTGCTCCAGCTCCGCAACGGCAGGACCTGCGCTGCTCCTCCTCTCTTCTGCTTGGCTCCAGAGCAGAAGAAAAGCTTCTAATTAATGTCACATGACCTCTGGAGCCAATCAGGAGAGGGGAGAAGTGCAGGGACAAGTGTAATGGCAGATGCCCCAACCCCCGCCCCCCCTCCCGACAAAAAACGATGAGGAGACTGATCGGCATCCTCAGAAACATCCTCAGTGTCCTCCTCCACTGCTACTGCTGTGTGGGTGGGTGAGTATTTGTGTACTAATGGAGTGTGTGTGTGTGTTTGTGTGTGTGTGTTAGTGGAATGTGTGACTGAGATAGGATAACTCCCAGCATGACCTGTGTAACTGAGGTAGGACAACAACTCCCAGCATGACCTGTGTGACTGAGATAGGACAACTCCCAGCATGACCTGTATGACTGAGGTAGGACAACAACTCCCAGCATGACCTGTGTGACTGAGGTAGGACAACTCCCAGCATGACCTGTATGACTGAGGTAGGACAACTCCCAGCATGACCTGTATGACTGAGATAGGACAACAACTCCCAGCATGACCTGTATGACTGAGGTAGGACAACAACTCCCAGCATGACCTGTATGACTGAGGTAGGACAACTCCCAGCATGACTTGTATGACTGAGGTAGGACAACTCCCAGCATGACCTGTGTGGCAGAGGTAGGACAACAACTCCCAGCATGACCTATGTGGCTGAGGTAGGACAACAACTCCCAGCATGACCTGTATGACTGAGGTAGGACAACAAACCCCAGCATGACCTGTGTGGCTGAGGTAGAACAACTCCCAGCATGACCTGTGTGGCTGAGGAAGGACAACAAAACCCAGCATGACCTGTGTGGCTGAGGAAGGACAACAAAACCCAGCATGACCTGTGTGGCAGAGGTAGGACAACAACTTCCAGCATGACCTATGTGGCTGAGGTAGGACAACAACTCCCAGCATGACCTCTGTGGCTGAGGTAGGACAACAACTCCCAGCATGACCTGTGTGACTGAGATAGGACAACTCCCAGCATGACCTGTATGACTGAGGTAGGACAACAACTCCCAGCATGACCTGTGTGACTGAGATAGGACAACTCCCAGCATGACCTGTATGACTGAGGTAGGACAACAACTCCCAGCATGACCTGTATGACTGAGGTAGGACAACAACTCCCAGCATGACCTGTATGACTGAGGTAGGACAACAACTCCCAGCATGACCTATATGACTAAGGTAGGACAACAACTCCCAGCATGACCTGTATGACTGAGGTAGGACAACAACTCCCAGCATGACCTGTATGACTGAGGTAGGACAACTCCCAGCATGACCTGTATGACTGAGGTAGGACAACAACTCCCAGCATGACCTATATGACTGAGGTAGGACAACAACTCCCAGCATGACCTGTATGACTGAGGTAGGACAACTCCCAGCATGACTTGTATGACTGAGGTAGGACAACTCCCAGCATGACCTGTGTGGCAGAGGTAGGACAACAACTCCCAGCATGACCTATGTGGCTGAGGTAGGACAACAACTCCCAGCATGACCTGTATGACTGAGGTAGGACAACAAACCCCAGCATGACCTGTGTGACTGAGGTAGAACAACTCCCAGCATGACCTGTGTGGCTGAGGAAGGACAACAAAACCCAGCATGACCTGTGTGGCAGAGGTAGGACAACAACTCCCAGCATGACCTATGTGGCTGAGGTAGGACAACAACTCCCAGCATGACCTCTGTGGCTGAGGTAGGACAACAACTCCCAGCATGACCTGTGTGACTGAGATAGGACAACTCCCAGCATGACCTGTATGACTGAGGTAGGACACCAACTCCCAGCATGACCTGTATGACTGAGGTAGGACAACAACTCCCAGCATGACCTGTGTGGCTGAGGTAGGACAACAACTCCCAGCATGACCTGTGTGGCTGAGGTAGAACTACAGCCCGCAGCATTCACCTGTGTGACTAGGGTAGAACTACAGCTCCCAGCATGCTCCTGTGTGTGTAGGGAGGGGGGGGGGCGCCATTTGCCTTCTCTGCCTAGGGCACCAAAACTCCTTGTCCCGGCCCTGTGGATAACTATATGTATATCTCTGTAATGTCAGATTTTTGTCTATGTATGTAACCCCAGAATTGTAAAGTGCTGCGAAATCTGTTGGCGCTATATAAATAAAAAATATTATTGTTATTACGATGCAGGGAGTCTCATAAGAGTTGGAAAGTTTAGTCCATGATATACAGTCAGCTTACGGTTCATTTATATATATCACGGACTGAATTCTATCCTGTCATTCTGTGTCTATAGCGCCTATTCAGACCTATGTGTCTCTATGGTAACAGACTACAAGTCAGAGCTACAGTCACACTGCCTTACATCTGTCAGCACTAAGTAAGACTGATAAGTATCATTGCTTTTCCTTCTCACCTTCTCCTGTTTGTATTCTTCATATTCTGGACTATCTGTAGGTAGTTCATCTCTGCATAGAGGACAGGAATTTGTCTACGGAGAACAGACAGATGTCATTAGCCATACATTACTATACTGATGCAGATAAAAATTCTCAAACAAATTGAGTTAAAGTGTCAGTGTCATTTCAAAAAAACTTTTGACATGTCAGAGAGAGGTCCGGTTCTAAGTGGTCAGACCTATACCGTTTGTGAGAACGAACTGGGAGAAGTCAGCGCTTAGCGTGGTCCTCTCCTGGCTGTATGTCACGTGATAAGTCAGACTCATAATGAAAGTCTATGAGGCCATCTTTTCTTACTGACACAGAGCGGGGGGAGAGGACTGTGTGGTAGCGAGATCCTCTCACGGCTTGTTCTCATGATCGGTTAGGGTCTGACCAATCACAACGCAATCACAATTGTTGATTTGTCTCTGTGTGTGGTCGGACCATGTCCAAATGACTCTTGAGCAAACATTTGTGACTTTTTTGGGGGGACGCTCTGTCAGACCACCCCCATTTAAAATGAAATTTTTTTTTAAAAAACTCTTACCTTTCCAAGCCACGGCAGGATGCAGGCCGCATGGAAGAGGTGCTCGCAGGGCAGCTTCCTTACCGTTTCATCCTCCTCAAACTCCAGCAGACACACTGGACACTTCAGGCCGGCATCTGTACCATATGGAACAGTTACTTGCATTGATGCAATAGCCACTTCTGAGCCCCCGGGGTCCCCTTTTTGCACTATACTGTACCTTCTTATGGTGGATATTTTTCTATCTTCTAATTACATAAAGTTTTATTCTCAACACAGAGGGATCTATAATTACTAGAGATGAGTGCAACTCGAGCATTCTGGAGTCCGATCATTCAACCATGTACCGGTGGCTGAAGAAGTTGGACGCAGCCCTAGACAGTCTGGGGAAACATGGATACAGCCATAGGCTATACCCAGGACTCCCTAGGGCTGCATCCAACTGTAAATGTGTATGGCCAGCTCTGGACCCCCTGTATGCCACAAAATAGTTACAGTAACTCCTTAGATCAAGAACTGGAGTAACCAATATCAGTTACTACGTCTAGCTTCTTACCTGCTTGCTTCGCTGTCACCGTAACTTTTGGCAAGTTTTCTACCACTTTTTTGGCAGCTGGTGGTGGAAGTCTATGGTCCCAGTCTACAGCATCCAGATCTCCAATATCAATATCCAAGCCATTGAGAAGACTCCTGAGCAGAATCAAGAAAGCAAAAGCTAAGCAACAATCATTACAATATAAAACAGAGGGCATAATTAATATCAGGCTGTAGAATACCGCTATATAGCAGATGGGGCTTGAGAAAGAAGCGATATAGATAGATATTTTTTTTTCATTATAGGGGTATTTCACATTTAAACATAACTTTTGATATGTTGCTGCCCATGGTAAAACTAATAATCCATTCCATACTTGTTATTATAAATTCAGTCTCCTTCCCCCAGTTCTGAGATGCTGCTTTCTGCTGAAGACACAAAAATCTGTGTATACGCCTTTCTATGTCCCCCCTTCTCCCCCTCCCTTCTGAGACGGCTGATGTAAACAAGTCCCTCGCAGGCTTTATCTGCAATATTGTAGCTTCTTTGTATTGCTGGGAGGGATAATCACAGTGAGTTTATTAGCAACTTGACCTCAGAATAACCCTCCCAGGATTACAAAGAAGCTACAATGTTTCAGATAAAGTCAGTCGTCATCATCATCATCATCTGCCTCAGAAGGGAGGGGGGAGACAGAGAGAAAGGCTTACACAAAGATTTTTGTGTCTTCATCAGAAAGCAGCAGCTGAGAACTGGGAAAGGGAGACTGAAAAAATAAGTATGGAAGGAATTGTTGTTCACCATGGGCAGCACCATCAAGAGTTATGTTTGAGTGGAATACCCCTTTAAGAATTATTAGGATTTACAAGAGAGGATGAGGAGGATGGGCTCCATCCAGTTCTCTGTGATGTTCAGCTGCGGACCATCAGGCGGTGCTTTTTATTTTCCCTGCACTACTGGAGCTCCCAGGATTTCCCTTTGAATATCACTAGGAGCGCAGCAATGAAAATAAACTGTATGACAAACATATGGTGAAAAGACCGAAAAATCTGATGGAATCAGCAAGACGGCAGTTCCAAGTAAATGAAGTCAGGAACCAAAAGCACGGGATACAATCTTCATATTCGGCCTCCAACTACCAAAACGCAGTAACATTTAGCAAGACACAAATCACAGGGCTCCAGGTTTTGCAACTGTAATAGATACAGAACAATGCATCAGCGTTATGACTGATGTATACGACTAGGGAGGCCTAGTACCATACAGTTATATTGTATGGTCTACTGATTGTACATAGGGGGAGATTTATCACACATGGTGTAAAGTGAAACTGGCTCAGTTGCCCCTAGCAACCAATCAGATTCCACCTTTCATTTACCTAAGAGTCTGTAAGGAATGAAAGGTGGAATCTGATTGGTTGCTAGGGGCAACTGAGCCAGTTTCACTTTACACCATGTTTGATTAATCTACCCCATAGTGTCTGTATAGTAAAAGCTGCAATCACAATTCTGCTGACTTTCTATCAGTTCGTAATTCACATATTCTGAGTTCATATCTGCCAACAGCCCCTGCTAGTTCAGGGTCTTCTGTAATTTGCATTCTGTAAGGTGTAATCTTTATGTATCATAGTATTATTGATGTATTGTCAGCACAGTATAAATCAGCAGTATTCTGATTACAGCTCTGGATGTGAATAGGATAAAAGGAATTCTGTAGTTTCTCATACTTTGTATATACTGTTCACTGGGCACAAAAGGGGTAAAGTGTTTATCGCCAAAGGTATGTGGAGTGTTATAGGCCATGCAATGCCCTTCTGGGGGGAAAAAAAAAAATAAAAAATCTCTTTTCTAGAGGGTTTGCTCTCTTTTTGCAAATCAACTGATGTCACAAAGTACCAGAGATTTGTACTTTACTTCTATTTACCAATCTCAAGTCTTCCAGTACTTATCAACTGCTGTATGTCCTGCAGGAAGTGGTATATTCTTTCCAGTCTGACACAGTGCAAGTCAGGAACGGTCCAGAGCAGTAGCAAATCCTTAAAGAAAATCTCTCCTGCTCTCCAGACTGGAAAGAATACACCACTTCCTGCAGGACATACAGCAGCTGATAAGTACTGTAAGACTGAAGATTTTTAAATAGAAGCAAATCACAAATCTCTGGCACCAGTTCACGAGGGGATTAATAGCCAAGCCAGAATCTCTCCCAGAAGGAAGCGTTACCCATGTGTTGACAGCTATTTTAGGGGTTCTTGCCGCTTCGCCAGTTGAGAGCAGGGTCCAGGCGCCTTTTAAAAAAGCACCACTCTTGTGCATGTCTGGTATTACAGCTTAGGATTGTTAACTTGATCCACAACACCAAGAACAAGAATTATGAAGTTTCTGGAAAGAAAACTTCCATGTTGTTCTAATGTCATACCGGTCATTTAGTGGCCAGTGAAAGGTCATGGTTCCTGAACAACATTGACAAGAGGAAGGAAGGCGCGCAAGTTATGTTACATCTAAACAATGATACCCATCAGCCCACTGCGAGATTTATAGCAACAAGTCATGAAGGAGGAAGTTACTTGGAACTGAAGAATTAGGAAAAACACCAAGAAATTCAATCTCTGTCCTGAGAAAAAAGGAAGACAGAGTTGGCACAAAGAATGGCAGCGTCTAATACACCGGAAAAGCAGAAAGTCTAACAGAGGAATATGGACCAGGAGTATATACAGTACTCACCAGCCTAATATACAGTCACTATGGACCAAAAGTATATACAGTACTCACCTGCCCTATATACAGGGACTATGGACCAGGAGTATATACAGTAGTCACTGGCATAATATACAGGCACTATGGACCAGGAGTATATACAGTACTCACCGGTCTAATATACAGGCACTATGGACCAGGAGTATATACAGTACTCACCGGTCTAATATACAGGCACTATGGACCAGGAGTATATACAGTACTCACCAGTCTAATATACAGGCACTATGGACCAGGAGTATATACAGTACATAATGGCCTAATATACAGGGACTATGGACCAGGAGTATATACAGTACTCACCTGCCCTATATACAAGGACTATGGAACAGGAGTATATACAGTACATAATGGCCTAATATACAGGCACTATGGACCAGGAGTATATACAGTACTCACTGGCCTAATATACAGGCACTATGGACCAGGAGTATATACAGTACTCACCGGTCTAATATACAGGCACTATGGACCAGGAGTATATACAGTACTCACCGGTCTAATATACAGGCACTATGGACCAGGAGTATATACAGTACTCACCTGCCCTATATACAGGGACTATAGACCAGGAGTATATACAGTACTCACCTGCCCAATATACAGGGACTATAGACCAGGAATATATACTGTACTCAGCATATACAGCATGCATACATTCAGTCACTGGGATGTATAGGAGACACCCTCAGTTGCAGACACGACTTGCTGAGCTTAGATATAACGGATTTGGTAATGGAGTCAATTGGAGTTTATAATCCATCAAGCTCTACCTTTTCATCATCTGATATTGCAGACATTAAGTTACAATTATGGCTCCAACAACAGCAACGGCCACTGCCAGAGGTACTTCTGCTGGCTATGCTTGTCTGTGTGAACACTGGGACCTGCCTAACTCATATGTTATCTCATATATATACACTGCAGTCTTACATGAGATGGCACTGTAACACACCTGCTGTAAAAACATGGTGGTAAATGTTGCAGAGGCACCAACATACCATATATTTAGTATAGTATCTTATATAAAATGAAGCAGTCAGGTGACAACATGCTCCTGAGCCCTAGTAGGGGTAAACTGCACAGGATACAGGATAGTCCCATAAAGAATGAAGAAGGGATTGAGTGTGTGTGCACACTCCTGATGGTTCCAGAGGTCAGACGATATGCTAGCTATCCTCTCGATAACATTTAATCATGGTATAACCCCTCCTTCCTGCACCACAACATACTATTGGGATGTGTTGCCAGTAAGCGGATATAGAGGGGGGTCACAATGCGACCCCTTTGTATACCGGGTGGTCCCCGTCTGCTATCAGTAGCTGGGGGCTTTTGCAAGTAGCCAGCATGGTGGAGCAATCCTACGTGCTGGCTACTGACAGCAGCATTTAAATTGCTTTCCATACCGGTCATTGATAGTCCAGTGACCCGATCAGCTCCCCACAGTGAGATCACATGGAGCCGATCCGTTACATAGGCAGCCGGGGCAACCCGTTGGGAGTAGTAGTTAGTAATAGTAGATTTAGCCTAGTTAGTCAATGGCCAGATGTTATGTCACGGCTATGGCACGAGGGGAGCTGACTAACTGACGGGCACCTGTCCAAGCGGGACCCCGTTACACCACACAATTCTTCGTTGTCCTTAGTCAAGGCCCCAATAATCAAACCAATGCCAGGGTTCAGAAACAACGGTAGTTGTATGTTTATTAACTCGGTGGTTACTAATAGCAACAGTCGTTCTCTGGACGCAGCCAGGATTGAAGCAAACAACTGATAATAGTAGTTGATGCTGCAATAGGCCGTGGTGTAGTAGCGTTACTTTGAGTGAGGGACAATTGAATGATGGGCGTAGTAGTCTCGGGAGTATAATGTTGGGTAAACAGGCTGAACAGGATACTTGCTGTTAACAATGAGGAAGCGACTGTGACTGGAAACAACACCCAGATCTTAGATAAATATGATAATTGAAGAGTCAGGATGATCTGGACTAGACAGGAATACTTCAGACCAGCAATAGATAGGATACCGCAGGTTTGTGGAGTCTCCTCTTGAGGAGACACAGGAAAACACGTCCTTCCCCCTTGAAGGTAGAGGGAAGTCTCTAGAAAAACACGTCCTTCCCCCTTGAAGGTAGAGGGAAGTCTCTAGAAAAAGGGGCCAGAGCCAGAGCTCAACAGCTGTTTTGGTTACTATGGCAACCGGAGAGGTCCATGACATCAGGCCAGTGGCATTATCACACTACTAAACAGATGAACTAATATATATGAGAAATATGAGTAATACCAAACTTGAACACTGGGGGGGTGACATAACACTAACAGTTTGTAGTGGCCATTATTCCTTTCAGAACAGGTACAGTCAGAATATAAATAAATACAGACTTATCATTAGGGAAAAATCTTCTGTTCTGGGCCACTACACTGCCATCAGCAGCCCCTAGCAATCAAGTGCAGAATTTATAGATCAATGTAGCACATATGTGCTGCATTGATCCCTATGAGCAATCATGGTATTGCTCAAAGTAGATCACATTCTCGATCTCGCAGGATAATTGGCGCAAGTGTGAAAACCTGCCAAAGTGCAAAACTGATTTTTGGTCACATCACATCCCAGAAGAACTGGAATAAAAGGTGATCAAAACATTGCATATACAGTACGCAAGTGTGGTATCAATAGAAAGTACAGATCATGGCGCAAAAAAATTACACAGCCCTATATCCCAAAAAATACAAGTGTTAGGTTCAGAGTAGAACTTTTTTTTAAATGTTCGACCAGTGCCCAATGCCAGCGTATCCCCAACCCCCCCCCCCCCCCGCCCACCAGTGTGGGGATTTCTCCTCCCCTCTGTGAGGCAGTTACATGAATTCTAACGGAGAGGCGTGACAGAGAGTAGGGGGGTCTGCTGGGCTGGAAAAGACTGACAGCGATCGCGGTAACCGGATGGCATTTCAAAAAAAAGGATCAAGCCGGCGCCGATCGATTAATTTTGAAAAAAAGGCAGCGATGCACCTGATGGTCCATTCGCTTTAACCTCCTAAACATTTTTTTTTTTCAGTTTTGCAGCATATTCTATGGAAAGCTGAAGCATGTCACTACAACGTACATGAAGCACTGTGCGGCGGCTGTGCTTCCATTCAGTGATCGCCGCAGCCATCTATTCATTTACAGAACAGTCACTGACCTGGCCAGCTCCAACAAGGCGTTCTGGCGGTACTGCTCTTCAGGGACGGTGGGCTCACAGTTATGTTCATCAAAGTAGGACGCCATCAAGGACGAACGCTAAGAGGGAAAATAGAAGACTGTTCATTAGAAGATATTAAAGATCTGTAGGTGTATACCCCCTTACTACCCAGGAGACCCCATAGCCCGGCAGTGATAGATACAGGTTTATTATTACTATTTAAGCAGTAGAACTGCAGACTGATGCAATCCTACATGTAGGATTAAAGGGGCTCTCTGCTTTACATAAAACGCATACTACAGCCTGCTAGAGGTATATTATACTCACCTCACCGGGTCCAGCGATGGGGCTCTGCTTACCTCCCCCGGCCCTCCTGAATAAAAACCTGAACCTTCTGCAACCAATGACTGAGGCTGTAGTGTGCTCAGAGCATTAGCAGGGTGGATTCCAGATGGCTCAGAAGTGCTGTTAAAGCGACTCTGTACCCACTATCTGACCCCCCCCCCCCCCCCCCCCAAACCGCTTGTACCTTCAGATAGCTGCTTTTAATCCAAGATCTGTCCTGGGGTCCGTTTGGCAGGTGATGGTTATTGTCCTAAAAAACAACTTTTAAACTTGCAGCCCTGAGTCAAACTGCCGTGGCCTAGAGTGTCTGTGCCCTTACCTTGCACCAACCCTCTTCATCATTAGGAATGCTCTAGCCAGGTATTCCCCTATTCCTCACTTGTCTGAACACTGCACAGGTGCCTTAACAATCCAGCCCATGTGCCATGCTCACACAGCTGATGAATAGTAGAAAATCTGCCTGGAGCATTCCTAATGATGAGAAGGGTGGTGAGTAGGGACAGAGAGGGTGTGCCAGCCTAATGCACACACACTCTAGGCCACACCAGTTTGACTCTGGGCTGCAAGTTTAAAAGTTGTTTTTTAGGACAATAACATGCATCACCTGCCGAACAAACCCCAGGACAGATCTTGGATTAAAAGCAGCTATCCGAAGGTACAAGTGGTTTGGGGAGGAAAGATTGTGGGTACAGAGTCGCTTTAACAGCACTTCTGAGCCATCTGGATTACCTACAATCCTATACAGAGGGTGGGGAAGCAAATATAATGATGCCTGGTGTCTTGTTCTTGCAACAAGCTGTTTTATGCCCTGGCTACCAAGTCAGCAAGTGTCCAGGGGGCGGGCTCTTCTGGTTAGGTGCCATTAACGCTCTGTATTGGTTTCTTTTGCCCCTAGCCTATGATTTACAGCTTTCAATCAAGACTGGCTAGAGCTGTCAGTCATAGCTGAGTAGAGGAAGCTCAATACAAATAGTATTACGTCAAAAGAAGGACAGCAAACAACATTTTTGTCAGTCATACATAATCAAGACACCGGATATCACCCCACTCCCCTACCCAACCTCTTTCCATTGGGCAGTCTGGATGTTCAGACCGATCATTAGCCAAGAGAGAAGCTCGTGGCTGAGCACTTCTCTCCCTGCTCTCTGTGCATGCTACTGAAATGGTTCCATAGACATTATACATTATATAAGTCCATCTTGGTCACATGGCACAGATAGGAGAGAATGCATTCCAGCTTGCAAAAGGTCTAAAATACTGTTGCAAAATTACAATTACAATTGTGCAACACCGCACTTACAGGTGACCACAGCCCCCTCATCCCTCACAGATCAATCATTGATAGCTCCCCTATTATATATATAGTCAGCTGTAGGTTGGTCATGTGCACACTGTATATCAGGGTCAAACTCAGGCCCTCCAGCTGATGCAAAACTACAATTCCCATCATGCCTGGACAGCCAAAGCTAAAGCTTTGGCTGTCCAGGCATGATGGGAATTGTAGTTTTGTAACAGCTGGAGGGCCTGAGTTTGATACCAGTGAATACATAGTATACAGTCAGCGCTCTTCCGTCCTGTTACGCCTATGGGCTCAGCTATTACCTGCTCTCCCAGACCCCACAGCTACACCACATCCAGGAAGTGTCCTGCAATCCAGGTGACACAGCTCTTCAACGGCCCAGTCACTGCTGCGCGTCTCAGCCAATCAGAGATACAGACTCTTCTAATCCACCAATCGTCTTCTTAAGGGGGCGGGGTTTCGTAATAGAAGCGAAAGAGACTAGGATTTTTTTTCTTGCCGGCCATGTGACCGGCACGGGCGTGGTGTTCGGCTATCACGTGACCGTCAACTATATGTAGTTACGTTGTGTCGTAATTTACTGCCGCAAACGTTTAATGTGAATACGCCCTAAGTGGCACGTTAGGTAAGCAAAACACGTAGTGGTAATAAGCAACGTGCAATAAGTTATAGGGAATAGGGCCTAGACAAGTGACTGTGGTTAGGAAATGGAAAGTGCACAACTTATATACAATGAAAGGCAGACAGGAAGCCATATGGCCCTAGCACACAGAACATATGAGATGACGAAGGTAAGATGGCTGACCAAGGTAAGGGGAATGAGGTGGAGCCATAGTCTAGTCTAATAAGACCATTGTAGAATTAAAGGGGACCTCCAGTGAAACTCTTTTTCATTCAAATCAACTGGTGTCCGAAAGTTATATAGATTTGTTATTTACTTCTATTAAAAAAAAACTCAAGTCTTCCCATACTTATCAGCTGCTGTATGTCCTGCAAGAAATTATGTTTTCTTTTCACTCTGACACAGTGCTCTCTGCTGACATCTCTGGCCGAGACAGTAACTGCCCAGAGCAGAAGAGGTTTTCTATGGGGATTCATATATAACCGAGACAGAGTTCCTGTCCCGGCCAGAGATGTCAGCAGAGAGCACTGTGTCAGACTGAAAATAAAACATTTCCTGCATGTCATACAGCAGCTGATAAGTATGGGAAGACTTGAGATTTTTTAATAGAAGTAAATTACAAATTTATATAACTTTCTGATATCAGTTAAAGAAAAAGATTTTCGCTGGACAACCCGTTTAAACTGCCTGTCCGCACCTGCGATGGCCTGACATTTTTTCAAGTGGGATGTAATCTGCAGTGGCTACAAATGTGAACTAAGGGCCCTATTGCATGGGCCAATTATCGAGCAAAAAATCGTTATATTGTTTAAATTTGAGTGTGTATGCAGGCAACGATCAAACCACTGACGAAAATTTGTTCGTGTGTCGTGGATCTTTTGAGTTGACTACAAAATAATTGTTAACCGTTCATAAATCTTTCAGCGTACAGACGTATACATCGTTCATTCTTAATTACGATCGTTCTTATACTGGAGTACATAGACAATCATATGTGCGATCATTCCATGTATTATGGTGAAAGATTTCAGGTCGTTGGTAAAAGCATTTGTTTGCAATCGTAATCGGAGAAAATGAAAAATCACCTCATCTAATAGAAGCCTAATGGTGTGTTTACACGGAGCGATAATTCGCCCAATCGATCGTTTAACGATTTTGAAGCAACAATTTGGTTTCTATAACGATCAGCGTTTATACGAATAAATCCTTAGAAGATTCGTAAGAAAAATCTTTATTGCGATCGTTTTTAAGATCGCTTACGCCCATCTCTCACATAGGGTGAATCTTTGAAAGTTTACACGAAGTGATCTGCAAATTTTTAGCGAACGACAATTTGAGAACATGTTGAAAGATCAAAATGAAGATTTCTCACTCGTCGCTTGATCGTTCGCTGTGTTTACACGGAACAATTATCGCTCAAATTCGATCGTTATTGCAAAAATTCGAATGATAATCGTTCCGTGTAAACACAGCATAAGGCCATAGGGTGACAGTGCTACCACCGAGAGAAAAGAAAACAGCGCTCCATAGCACAGGTCAGACAATACAACAGGTTAGAGCAGTAGCTAAAAAAGCTCTCACCTGATCATGTTGTGCAACAACGAGGCACAACACTCAAAATCGCATGAACAAGGACCACAGCCACTCCCCAGATCTGTCCACAACGGGATAGAATACAAACAGAAAACTCCTCCACTCCACCTAGAGGTTGCACAGGCGCAGGACCAAGACGTGAATCAGTAGATAAATACTAAAACTATTTATTAAAAACAATCTATAAAAACAGTCAAATAGCGGCACAACAGGTTTCTTTCTCAAGCGTCATCTGCACATAAAAAGGTAGACCGACATATATACACCCATTTGATGACATTATCTAAAAATCATAGGTTAAAACCAAAGGCATATTAATAGAGATGAGCGAACCTGGAGCATGCTTGAGTCCATCCGAACCCGATTGTTCGGCATTTGATTAGCGGGGGCTGCTGAAGTTGGATAAAGCCCTAAGGCTATGTGGAAATCATGGATATAGTCATTGGCTGTATCCATGTTTTCCAGACAACCTTAGAGCCTTATCCAAGTTCAGCAGCCCCAGCTAATCAAATGCTGAATGTTCGGGTTCGGATGGACTCAAAACCGAACCTGGTTCGCTCATCTCTACATATTAACTGTCTATGGACCAAAATTACCATACTGGTGATCATAATGACATACATAAATATATACTCAGATATTTACATAAAAGAATATACCGTACATGTATCCACAACAAATATTAATAACAAATATTCTCAATAGTTTAATTTAAACCAAATGGGGATAACATGCACAACCTAAAATCTGCAGCAGGTTTGAAGCTGCAGATTTGCTTTGAATCTGCAACTTCAAATCTGCGCCGTCAAATCTGCAATATTTTTTGAACGTGATGTGACCAAATCAGACCTCTGAACCACCACTGTTATGACCTCTAAATGTCTAGATGCCCCTATAAGGCACACTAACCCCCAGTATTACTGCAATGTCATCTGTTTCATTCCTGCTCAGCTGCATGTATACATTTCATTTTTCCAGCTGGGTCATGTGACCACTTGACAACTAGAAAATTATATGATTATATCATCACCTTTGGGATTTCTCCTGGCAGCACTCAGACTCCTCTCCTTCTCACTCAGCTCTATTTTTGTGTCTCCCACCAACTATAAACATATTTTATATACAATCTAATAAACCAGAAGAGCAGTGATATAGTAGGTGATTCTATACAGTTATTTGATGAAGGGTTATACACCTCCCCTTATCACACCAATCATACACAAGAACTTCTACTGCACTATATAAGCAAAGAAAATATTGGACTGCTTCTTTAAGACTATTAAAGCGACTCTGTACCCACAATCTGACCCCCCCCCCCCCCCCCCCCCCAAACCACTTGTACCTTCAGATAGCTGCTTTTAATCCAAGATCTGTCCTGGGGTCCGTTCGGCAGGTGATGCAGTTATTGTCATATAAATCAGCTTTTAAACTTGCAGCCCTGTGTTAAACTGGCGTGGCCTAGATTGTCTGTGCCCTAGGCCTTCAACGATTCTCTACCTTCCTCCCCATCCTCTTCACCATTAGGAATATCCCTGGGCAGAATTTCTCCTATTCATCACTTGTCTGAACACTGCACATGGGCCTTAAAGGGGAACTCCAGGTAGAGGTTAAAAAAAAACCTTCTGCAGATGCATAAAGCATTACTTATCTATCTATCCCAATTTTGAAACCAAAAATCTATTTGCTTTGGGCCTTGTTGATCTGTATTGTGTGGTTGCACTTCCTGGTTGAGCAGTTGTACACAGTACTACAGGTACCAGAATGCAAAGCTTTCCCTCAGCTATTCATCACAGTCCCCCACCCTGCACATTCCCCACCCAAAGCTGTTGCAGAACATCTAGGCTGTATTACAGTTTCATTGTGTTACTGAATTTTTTTGCAGTACTTTATAATTTCATTGTAGTCCCACCCACACAGCGCACTGTATTCTCTACCTGTAATGGAATAAAGTAAAGAACTTTTTGAATTTAATTTCAACTTTTTTTTTCTTTTCATCTCCATGCACATATTATGATCGAGCATCTTTTATCTTTGAGGTTGAGCCCCACAATAAGGACTTTATCCAATACTATCTGACATTGGATATACTGTTTATGCCTTGCATTTTCTCCAGGTGGGATTGGCAGCGCCAGCTCTGATCCTCTCTGTTGTTTAGCATCATGTAATTGTGTTACTGCATCATTTTTGTGAATACGCTTTAGGGCTGGGTTCACACACTGTATACTTCAGGCAGTATTTGGTCCTCAAGTCAGGTCCTCATAGCAACCAAAACCAGGAGTGGATTGAAAACACAGAAAGGCTCTGTTCACACAATGTTGAAATTGAGTGGATGGCCGTCATATAACGGTAAATAACTGCCATTATTTCAATATAACAGCCGTTGTTTTAAAATAACAGCAAAAATTTGCCATTAAATGACGGCCATCCACTCAATTACAACATTATGTGAACATAGCCTTTCTGTGTTTTCAATCCACTCCTGGTTTTGGTTGCTATACAGCCTCACAAATACAGCCTCAAATATACATAGTGTGAATCCAGCCTAGTACTGCAATGAAACTCCAACATGTGTGAACACAGCCCTAATTTCACTGCAGACTTCTGCACAATCAGAGAAATTAGTGCTGCACCTGCTTCTGGCCGGTCAGAGATGGTGAATCACTCAGGGGATTGGTGGATCCAGCCAAGCCTTGTGTATTATCATGATAGACACATCTATATAACTTTTAATGTACTTTTAATAAAAAAAACAAGTTTTCCTTATGTGGAATTCCCTTTTAACAATCCAGCACATGTGCTATGTTCAGACAAGTGATGAATAGGAGAAATCCTGCCTGGGGGCTTTCCTAATGATGAGGAGGGTGGGAAGGAGGGAGGGAGAGGCGTCTTAGGCCTAGGCCATAGATACTCCACACCATGCCAATTTGACACAGGGCTGCAAGTTGAAAAGTTATTTTTTGGGACAATAACTGCATCACCTGCTGAACGGACCCCAGGACAGATTTTGGATTAAAAGCAGCTATCTGACGGTACAAGTGGTTTGGGGGGGGCAGATTGTGGGTACAGAGTCGCTTTAGGAATACTAGAGAAGCTGTGCACACTGGGGCACTTTCATAGGGCAGCTATAGGGCTCTGTTGTATTTGAAGAATGTGCTGTGTTCTAAACTTTAGTCACACAGTTTGTTAATGTTTATTTAGTTGCTAATAGCGGGGAATTTAACATCCTGAAACGCTTTGTCTGACTCCTTCACTGCCAAGATACACAGTCAGGGCTATGTCTCGTGCATTGTATTCTGTGCCAGGAACAACGATCACTGATCCTCTATCAGTTACCCAGTGGGGGATTTTCTCATGGGTGCCATCCTGCAGACAATGCAGCTTATGATATCTGTTGAACCCTCCACCCCATTCTTCAATGTCTTTATTTATTAGGCAAAGTGCACACAAGAGCATCAAGGAACTAGAATAAGCAATGCTGCCATATAGTTTACTACCTCTTCCTGCTGTGCTGTACAGTGTTTGTTTTACAATTTATATTTAAACTGTAGCTCCCACTATTCACCGTATGACACCCACTGCATAAACTCTTTTATTAGATCAACCATGTGATAATAGACTATGAACCTCAAAGTGAATGTACCATCAGGCCCAGGCTGAAGCACTGAAGGCGGGCCGATCCACCCCCAGTGGGAGGAATCCCCCACCCCTCTATGATGCGGCTTCATTTATTCTAATGGAGCCGCGTCATAGAGGGGTGGGGGTTTCCTCCCACTGGAGGTGGGTCGGCCTGCCTCCGGTGCTTCAGCCTGGGCCTGACGGTACATTCACTTTAAAGGGGTATTCAAACTTAAACTAACTTGTCCCCTATCCAGAGGATAGTGGCGGTCTGCTGCTGCCGATCCTGTTCCACGGAGCAGCGGCAGCAGATCGCTTCTAAAATTGTCATTTGTCAACATGTTGAAAGACAAACGACAGCAACGATCATTCGACATTGTTCATGTCGGCTGATCATTGCCTTCTATTACACAGGGCGATTATCCACCGTAACAGCCAATAATCGTTCTGTGTAATAGGGCCTTTAGTTATAAGCTGGGGTACCCCTTTAATAATTAATACAGATTGGCAGTTTTGTTTAGTATATATACACTCCTCCAACACCAAGAAGGAAAAATCATGAATTGATAGACATAGTAACAATATGCAAGTGATAAAAAAATGGAAACAAAATATGGAAAGCTTCCTATTTAGTCAGTATTGTGTATGAGCGCAGTGAGAAGATATAGTTGCACTTACACGCTCGTGGCATGTTATAAATGGGGTTTTTAGTGGCTGAGGAATGTTCTGCCACGCTGAATGCACTTGGGCACACAAATCATCCAGATCCGCTGCTGGCAGTTCCCTTTGTAATTGCCAAACAATGATGTCCTAGATATGCTGGATGGGAGACAAGTCTGGGGACGCTGCCGGCCATGGTAGAAGGTTTAGGCCACGCAGACTGCTCACGAGCAACGTGTGGTCTGACATCACGTTTAATAACGCCTCCCTGGACACTGCGGAAAAGTGGTTGTACCACTGGTTTCATGACCAAATCAAGGTATTACAAAGGTATAGGTGTACCTAGAATAAAGACTAGAGGAGTCCGGCTACTGTACATTATGCCACCCCACACCATAATCCTAGTGTGATATTCCCTCCTCAACACCAAGAAGGACAAGTCGTAAAGTTATCGTTCAGAGCAAGATGGCCATGGAGGTCCTTCTTCTTGTCTTGGATGCAATATTGGCTGGAGATGGGTCAGGAAACAGTAGTCAAAAGGTCTTGAGCAGCTTGGATGCACAACACCTGAGCACTTGCTCCTGCATATATTGGCAAAACCCCATATAAGTGACATACCTGCATCCCAATAAGTGAGGGGAATACCCCGGTGCTTTTACCACAGTGGCAATGCTTTTAAGTCACACCTAGATCCATGGAAATTCCCGGGCTTTCCTGCTGTTTGTCACCCAGGAAGATGACAATACCTGGTGAGTCACTCTGCAGCTCCCTGACCTTATTGTTCCAGGGAAACAAGCTAATTATTATAGTGAGAGGAGTTTGTTATGCATGGAAATTCCCCCTTGGTCCTTGGAAAAATTGGATTTAACTGGACCCTATGCAAAAAAGGTGCTGGTCTAGAACATATAAGGTATTAAAGGGGAACTCTGGATAAGGAAAACTTGTTTTCTATTAAAAGTACATTAAAGGTTATATAGATGTGTCTATACAATGTATTACCATGTCTGTACAGTTCTGCCACACTGGTAGCTGATTGACATCCAGGAAGTGAAAAAAAAATGGCCCCTGTGTCAATTCACATTGTCTCCTGCTCCTTCTGCTCTCCCACCTTAGGAGACAAATATTACATGCCTGTGTCTCACATTGTGTGTGTTTGCTGAGCACAGGCTGATGATGCAGACAGGGGGCAGGGTGTGATGTCACAGGAGGCGGAGCTGTATCCCCTAATCCCCTGAGTGATTCACCATCTCTGACCGACCAGAAACAGGTGCTGCAACGTTACTGATTGTTCAGAAGTCTGCAGTGAACTTAAGGCTGTGTTCTCACATATTGGAGTGTCATTGCAGTACTGCAGCGTATTCACAAAAATGATGCAGTACCACAAGTAAATGATGCTAAACATCAGAGAGGATCAGAGCTAGCACTGCCAGTCCCACCTGGAGAAAAAATTAGGCATAAACAGTATATCCTATGTAAGATAATATCAGATAAACTCCTTATTGTGGGGCTCAACCTCAAAGATAAAAGATGCTTGATCATAATATGTGCGTGGAGATGAGAAGAAAAAAAATGTCAAATTAAATTTAAAAAGTTCTTTCCTTTATTCCAATATATGCGTTTTAGGTAGAAAATAGAGCGCTGTGTGGATGAGACCACAATGACATGATAAAGTACTACAAATAATTCAGTAACACAATAAAACTGCAATGTATGAACACAGCCTAGATGTTCTGCAACAGATTTGGGTGGGGAATGGGCAGGGAGGAAGACTGTAATGAACAGCTGAGGGAAAGCAATGCATTCTGGAACCAGTACTGCATTCTGGGAACTGCTTAACCAGGAAGTACAACGGCACAATACAGACCAATAAAGCCCAAAACAAATTGTTTTTTGGTAGTTTCAAAACTGGGATAGATAGGTAAGTAATGCTTCTGCAAAAGTTTCATCCCCCCCCTCTATCTGGAGTTCCCCTTTAAAGAATTCTGATATTTTCTCTATAGATTATACTTGATGTATGAGTCTCCATGACTGTGAAAGGGTTACTGTTATGCTTATTTTGGTTACCAGGACAATGTGATGTCATTTCCGTGTGCTGATTCCCTATATGTTGCCTCTAGTTATCGTCTATGCATATACGTTTGAGAAAGACTCAGGGGCGACTGAAACCCGTCACAACTGGCTTTGTGTCATGTTCATTCTGGAATAAACCTGGGGTTTACTGTAACTGAGTGCAGGTTCCTTTCTACTGTGTAAAAAAAAACAAAAAACATATCCATTCTTCACATGTATTCCAGTGCTCCCATTGAAATCTGTAGAGCAGTAAAAAAACACTTGAAATACATGTGAAATATGCAAGCAAAAAACAAGCTGAAAAAAGTCTGAGAATAGCCCTCAACATGACCACATTGTCAAATTCAGAAAGGCAAGGGGCACTTCGGCAAGACTTCGAAACGTCTGCAATTCAGTCCAGCTCAGGTTGTGTTCCAAACTACAAATCTTCCACTAAAACATAAGATCGGTCTTACTCTACAAGTTGTATATATCAGCTGGCAAGCTTTCATCACCCTTTCTTGCGCTACATCATCTGAGCCTGGTGGCCGCCAACTGGGGTTTGAATGCTGAGCTGCCTGGTCCTTCACAGAGATATCAATAGAATTAGATATTCATGAGAGCAGTTAGAGATGGATCAGACACACCCTGCAAAATGGCACAGAGAAGATCTGTAGATGGACACTCCATTGGAATCCATGAGGACAATGCAGAAGAGGCAGACCAAGAGGCTAACAGTGAAGGAGCCTGAACCAAGATATTAGTACTATTGACATGAACTTGGCCTGGCCTCAAGTGAAGGTAAAAACTGGGGATCGGCAGTAGTGGAAGTCTTTCAAGTTGGCGCTATGTCCTACGAGCAAGGGCAGGACTCTAAAGGTGTCCATACACATTTTACTAACATTGGCCTAACCTGCCACCACCAGCGGGTTCTGCAAACAGTGTAAGGTGTATGAGGTAAGGTGTAAGTGTAAGGTACACTCAGCACGATATTCCAACATATACCAGCTTATTCCCACGTTGGATCTGTTGCTTTCAATGGACCAAATGTAGTCTAATGTGAACTATATATTTACTCCATTTTAAACCTAGATTCTTTTGGGGACCTCAAAAGCACTAGAGTCCTGTAAAAATAGCAATAAATAGGAATGGGATATATGTCCCCATAGATCATTTCTGCCTTGAAATACACGTGTAATTTTTTGCTTCTATTTTACAATATGCAAATCCATGCTATTGTGCGGATTCTGTTATGTCTGTTCTGTGCTCACATCTCACCCAACATGTGTTTTCTTATAAAAAGTCCTTTTTTGTATCCTAATCACTTCTTTTTCCAGATTTCCTCATGATACATCTCATCACTTGTCATCTGCTTCTTTCTCATGACTTACTGGCACTCACACAAAGCTGGCTTTCTCTATGCTGGGCAATGGGCGCATGACCCATACAAAGCCGGAGGGACACTGGGAACAATAAAGGTACAGACAGACGAAAGTGTGACGCATGATGAGAATTCTGTTTCTGAAGAAACTAGAGCACACAGGCGTGAGCGCAGGAAGAATAGGGGAAAGTCTATTGAGTTACTAGGAATACCCACACAGACCCACATCACTCCAGCAAACAATACTAATGCCCCCGCCAGCCAGCGCTGCAAATATATACAAAGTGACATTGGTATGCTTTGGTTGTATATAGGGGCATCTGACGTAGGGCAACTTCACAATGCCATAAAGAGGTATTCTTCTCTTAACCCCTCCAATTCACGGGAGCGCGTGGGGACAAGTGGTTGAATCCGCAGCAAGTTATCCACATGATTTCCTAAGTGTGGACATACCCTAAAGCAGTGATTTTCAACCTTTTTTGAGCCGCGGCACACTTTTTATACTTAAAAAATCCCCGGGCACACCACCAACCAAAATGACACTAAAACAGTACATATTATACAAATAGTTAAAGGGAATCCGTCAGCTTCTGGGCACTACCTAAGGTGGTGACAGTGTGCTGTAGCTGGCAGCCCCCCAGTAAGCATGGTGCCTTTTGGTAATTTTGCCGTGCAGCAGATTATGTACAATCTTATGTCTCCTACTGTCACAGAGCAGATGTTCGTGCCACACTTGTCATGCATCCTCCTCCCTCTTCATGAATAATCAATGCTGCCCGGCCTCCTGCTCGCTCAGCTGTTAGATTGCAGATCAGTCCTCTGTAGGCAGGTTATCTCTGAAAGAATCTCTCCTCCCTAATGTGTTGGAGCTGTGGTCTAGGGGTAACCCACCTGTCTAGAGACCTGCCAGCAGTTCATTCTCTGGTTTGAATCCCCTGATGGGGGAAAAAAAATTGGGATGGGGGACATTTTTTTTTCTCATTATTGTATCATTTTTAAGGCTATGTTCACACACAGTATTTTTGCTCAGTATTTTGAACCCAAAACCAGGAGTGGATTAAGAACACAGAAAGGCTATGTTCTCACACTGTTGAAATTTAGCAGATTGCCGTCATTTAATGGCAAAGACGGACGGCGGACGTTGTTTTTAAAAAAAAACAAACAGTAATTATTTGCCATTAAATGACAGACATCCACTTAATTTCAACAGTGTGTGAACATAGCCTTTCTGTGTTTTCAATCCACTTCTGGTTTTGGTTGCAAAATACTGAGCAAAAATACTGTGTGTGTGAACATAGCCTTAAAAATGATACAATAATGAGGGGAAAAAAGACATCTATTTAAATTCTATCAGGGGATTTGAACCAGAGAATGAAATGCTGGCAGGTCTCTAGACAGGTGAGTTACACCTAGACCACAGCTCCAACACATTGCAGAGGAAAGATTCTTTCAGACATAACCTGCCTACAGAGGACTAATCTGCAATCTGACAGCTGAGCGAGCAGGAGGCCAGGCGGCATTGATTATTCATGAAGAGGGAGGAGGATGCATGACAAGTGTGGCACAAACAACAGCTCTGTGACAGTAGGAGACATAAGATTGTACATAATCCGCTGCACGGAAAATTACCAAAAAGGCACCATGCTTACTGGGGGCTGCCAGCTACAGCACACTGTCAGCACCTTAGGTAGTGCCCGGGAGCTGATGGATTCCCTTTAATAATATAGATTCTAAATGTATTTATACTCACTCAGTGTGAAAACTGGGCCTGTTTTCTTCTCCCCCCTGTGCTTCTCTTCACCATACTTCTCCCCCCTGTGCTTCTCTCCACCATGCCTCTCCCCCCTGCTCCTCTCCTGTGCTTCTCTCCACCGTACTTCTCCCCCCTGCTTCTCTCCTGTGCTTCTCTCCCCTATGCTTCTCTCCTGTGCTTCTCTCCGCCATACTTCTCCCCCCTGCTTCTCTCCTGTGCTTCTCTCCCCCATGCTTCTCTCCTGTGCTTCTCTCCACCATACTTCTCCCCCCTGCTCTCCTGTGCCTCTCTCCACCATACTTCTCCCCCCTACTTCTCTCTTGTGCTTCTCTGTACCATACTTCTCCCCCCTGCTTCTCTCCTGTGCTTCTCTCCACCATACTTCTCCCCCCTGCTTCTCTCCTGTGCTTCTCTCCCCTATGCTTCTCTCCTGTGCTTCTCTCCACCATACTTCTCCCCCCTGCTTCTCTCCTGTGCTTCTCTCCCCCATGCTTCTCTCCTGTGCTTCTCTCCACCATACTTCCCCCCCCTGCTCTCCTGTGCCTCTCTCCACCATACTTCTCCCCCCTACTTCTCTCCTGTGCTTCTCTCCCCCATGCTTCTCTCCTGTGCTTCTCTCTACCATACTTATCCCCCCTGCTTCTCTCCTGTGCTTCTCTCCACCATACTTCTCCCCCCTGCTTCTCTCCTGTGCTTCTCTCCCCCATGCTTCTCTCCTGTGCTTCTCTCCACCATACTTCTCCCCCCTGCTTCTCTCCTGTGCTTCTCTCCCCCATGCTTTTCTCCCCCATGCTTCTCTCCTGTGCTTCTCTCCACCATACTTCTCCCCCTGCTTCTCTCCTGTGCTTCTCTCCCCATGCTTCTCTCCTGTGCTTCTCTCCCCCATGCTTCTCTCCTGTGCTTCTCTCCCCCATGCTTCTCTCCTGTGCTTCTCTCCACCATACTTCTCCCCCATGCTTCTCTCCTGTGCTTCTCTCCCCCATGCTTCTCTCCTGTGCTTCTCTCCACCATACTTCTCCCCCCTGCTTCTCTCCTGTGCTTCTCTCCCCCATGCTTCTCTCCCCCATGCTTCTCTCCTGTGCTTCTCTCCCCCATGCTTCTCTCCTGTGCTTCTCTCCCCCATGCTTCTCTCCTGTGCTTCTCTCCCCCATGCTTCTCTCCACCATACTTCTCCCCCCTTCTTCTCTCCTGTGCTTCTCTCCCCCATGCTTCTTTCCTGTGCTTCTCTCCCCCATGCTTCTCTCCTGTGCTTCTCTCCACCAAACTTCTCTCCCCCCTGCTTATCTCCGCTTTTTCTCTCCCCCATCCCCAGGTTTCTCTCCCCACCCTTCCTCCTCACCTCCTCCGAGATGGTCGCCACGGCTGTCCGCCTCACCTACTGGCCGCCGTAGGGCCTGGACATGCTCCTCCAATCAGCGGAGACCGGGAGCGTGGTGCGCTGCGGCGGGCCGTAGCTCACACGTTGATTGGATGCAAGCATCACAGCCTGCCGCAGCGCACCACGCAACCGCCCACATTATAATCTTCCATGATCGCTGCGCATTGCCGGGGAACAAAACACAGGGGCACCATAGTTTGGGGAACTTTCCCCGCGGCACACTCGACCATGTGTCGCGGCACACTACTGTGCCGCGGCACACTGGTTGAAAATCACTGCCCTAAAGGATGTGGGGTAGTTATCCATTACCTGTTGGATGCACGCTAGGATTGTTCCCTAGTACCTTGGGAGGTCTGTGCAGGCCGGATGCCTCTCTCTTCTTTACAACCCCTCCATGCCTGCCCCATGGTCTCCTTAGACTTCTCCTTTGGCCATCATCTGCCTCTTAGGAAAGAGCAACCTTGACCCTGCCAACTTAAATCTTCCCATCTGTGCCATCTTCCTAGCTCTAATCTGACAGCCCCACCATGGCTACACGAAAATGTATTCTGGCAAGGTGGGAGATTAGTGTTAGGGATTACCCAAGAGCAAGAGGGAATGGAGCAACAAGAACCATGCAGTTCACAGGATAGGTGATAATTGTATGATCGATAGGGGTCAATCTCAAGTATGAAGGTCATTAAATGCCCCCTGTGAATGGGGCATGCGCGACAGAGACTCTATGCTACAATGATTCCTTTCAAGTATTCCTACAAGAGTATTATGCAGTGCTAAAGCCAAAGGTGGGGTAACTGCCATATAGGGACACCTTGCCTACGTCTGTGGTGACTATTTCTTACCAAGTCAGGACATTCCAAGAAAGAGGTTTGTCTGCAGTGAAGCAAAGTGCAGATAAAGCCGAAGTACTGCATTGATCTTCGCACAGCCATCTCGGAGAACCTTGAGTGGCTAGCTGCGCCCAGTTACGAAAGCCCAGGACTGGAACTCGGTAATCTTTCTGGAAAGAGGCGGTATCTTATCCTAAACTGTGAGCCCCTAGCCTTCTACAAGCCAAGACCAAACCCAGCAACCTAAGCTCAAGTACACAACAACCTACTTATATGTATATACCTCAAGTACCCAGCTTAATTCCTCTGTGTTGTCCACTAGGAGAAGGAATATATTTTTGATATATTGCACATTACTGCCAACTAATGTTTTCTGTGTATTGCACTGAAGATTTTCCTCAGTAAAGTGTTTGACTTAAGTTTAACTTTACTTTAGTTTAAGAACTTGGACTCTGTGCTTAGGCCGTCCTGACACCTAGAACTGTTGTAAACTTCAAAGTCATGTGCCAGTATACCCGGGGGTGGGCATACATCTCCTGGTCACAGTGGCAAGTGCCTAGTTGGTACCCCTAACACCTAGCCCACTGCTCATCCCTACACCTAGCAACCCCAGGTTACTGCAGGACCACGCTGCCCTTTTTATTGTGAACTCCAAGTCTGGCGGTAAGAGTAATCCGTTACAGGAAAATCACCAGTATGTGGAGGTAGGACTTATAACAAGAGATTGCTTCAATGCTTCATTTCCCTGGAGGCCGTTCTGTTTACAGCTAGGACCTTTACTTCATGTCATCTTCTCGGTTTAACTTCCCGTGTGGGAGACCACACAAGTTATTGTGCATACATAGGCGTGATCACAGGGCTGTACCTGTATACTGCTACATATGTTATTGAAACTGCAAAGGGAAACTGCATCCTACATATCCTGATATAGACAGCAATTCAGAAGATAGTATCAATAGGGGCAAAAGAAGACATGTGAACCATGTGTGGGCCCCCAGCTCTCCAGTAGCCCATCACAGAGCACCGCTTCTATATTTAACAATCCACTAGATGAAGTGACCCTTACACAGCTAATCCCCATTCACATTAGATTTAGTGCATCGTGATGTGTTGCCAACAGGCCCCTGGATTTGAATGAGCTGAACATAGTTTACACTAGTGATGAGCGAACATGTTCGTAAATGTTTGTATGTTTGTAAGAACATGACGCTAATTGTTTGTGTTCGCCGATCACAAACAATTTGCTTGTTTAATGATCGGAATGGTTATAACAATGATTTTTGAACATATTCGAGCTTGCAAACGTATGCCACTGTGTAATTTACACTTTGCGTCTGATAATCTGTACGCATGTGTGTAAATCTAGGCCGAAACGTACGCAATTGAATGCGAATGAAATCCGCACGGAACTGCGTAATTATGCTTTGCACCTGATAATCTGTACGCATGTGCGTAGACCGAAACGTAAGCTTCTACTGTATGTTCGTTATTTGTTGGTGAATATTCGAACACGAACTGATTACGATAATATTGCACATATTATATTTTTATCCTGATGCAACAGAATAGGTTCTCGCACGGAACTGGTCCAAATGGTCCAAATATAAAAACATTCACTATGGAGAAGATTTTCAGTGTGGAACCAAACGTCAGAACCAAGCAAAGCGTGAAGCCGTCCTGCCGCTATTTTTGTAGCCGTATATTTCGATATAACGAAGTGAAGTGTCGGTTGAGTCGTATTAGACAGGATGTACGAGCTCTTCTGGCAAACACAGCCTCGGAAACTGAGACTCTAGAAAATATAAAAACATTCACTATGGAGAAGATTTTCAGTATGGAACCAAACATCAGAACCAAGCAAAGCGTGAAGCCGTCCTGACGCTATTTTTGTAGCCGTATATTTCAAATTAACAAAGTAAAGTGTTGATTGTTTCGTATTAGACAGGATGTACGAGCTCTTCTGGCAAACACAGTCTAGGAAACTGAGTCTTAAGGCATGGCAGAGTAGCGTGTAGCATGTTTGACTTGTGTGACCTGAAGCTAGAGCATTACAAAACAGGATACATGATGACTTCAGCACAAAGCGGCTCTCAGACAGTATTTACATAGTCTCCTTATTTATAGAGTCCTGTTTACCCCTCTGCTCCCTTGGGGCGTCTGCTGTGAGAAGTGCAGTCTTCACCACCAAAAACATTTCACACTGTCTCTTTTTCATGGCCTAATGGGGGCATGCAAGGACGCAGGCAAGTGACGATCAGCGAGATTGGCGTTAGATTGCAGTGCCTTTAGAAGGCACAACTAATCGCTTGGCCGGGCTGCATGAATGGTCATTGTATAGTTTGTGAAGCCATTTAAATGTATTGCCATTGGCTGCCCATCCCCTGTTTACACAATGAGATGTGCGTCCAATAGCAATAAATTTTACCGCCCGCACAAAAGATGCGATCAGCCAATGAGTGGGTGGTTTTCCACTCCTTGGCTGATCACTAGCACTGGCATTACATTGCTGATTATCCCCTAAACGCTCTAGCAACGCTTCTTAACGATAATTGTCCAGTGTAAAAGGGCCTCTAGTACCTTCATTCTCATTGAACAAATTTGAGGCCAGAATCAATACGCACCTAGTACAATTGCTACAGATTTTCTACAAAAATTTGTGCACTGAAAATTCATGTGGATTAAAGTGCCGGGTCAAGGTAGAGATTTTTTTCAAAATCTTATTTATGTATTGCGAATTTATGTGTTCTCCACAACCCACGTCCAGGCCTGACCTTCCTGGGCCACACAATGGTATCTCCTGGTCTGCTGGATGAGCTTCTACCTACACTGGGATTAATCTCAGGAGGGAACCTGGTAACATCTAGCATTTTAATCTGGCTCATCCATCCCATAGTACAAGAGTGGGGAACCTTTTTTCTGTAGAAGGTCATTTGGGCCATACACTACATGGCCACCACACTTGTGTGCAGTGGCGTTGCGTGGGTTGGCAGCACCCAGGGCAAGGCAAAGTATTGCGCTCCCTTATTCCCTCAGTATTGTAGTTAAACCATACCTCCCAACTTTTGCTTGGAGGAAAGAGGGACAGTCACGGCAATGTGACACGGCCCTATGGTCACACCCCCATAGCCACGCCCGCATTACCTATTACCATTATATAGGAAACAAATATTCCCACCAGATCTTCACCGCATAGTGACTTATCCCCCCCATACTATTACTGCATAACATCCACTATACACAAAGCAGTTCTCTCCCTCAGCACTGACCATATAGCGGTAGATTAGACCGTACACCTGCAGACCTTACAGGTGATTATAGTGCAGTTATTCAGTGACTCACAGGGGACGTCTTCTCTTGTTGATCACTTTTGTGTTTCTTCGCCATCATGCACGGCCATCTTGAAAACCTCTCCGGCCATCTGTGAGACAAACATTTTAGGCTCCTGTCTCCAGTATCATCCTCATCTGCTTCACAGTAACTCTGTGCCCCCATATGGTACAGACCCCTCTGTCCCCCCATATGGTACAGACCCCTCTATGCCCCCATATGGTACAGACCCCTCTGTGCCTCCATATCTCATTGTAATAACCCCCATCTCACCATAGAACACAATATAGTAACCCACCTCCCCCTAGGACACACTGTAGTAACACCCCTCCCCAGTTAATCCTATTGTAGTAATCCCCCTCCCCATTTAATCCCACTGTAGTAATCCCCCTCCCCAGTTAATCCCACTGTAGTAATCCCCCTCCCCATTTAATCCCACTGTAGTAATCCCCCTCCCCAGTTAATCCCACTGTAGTAATCCCCCTCCCCAGTTAATCCCACTGTAGTAATCCCCCTCCCCAGTTAACCCCACTGTAGTAATCCTAGTTCATCCCAATGTAGTAATCCCCCTCCCCAGTTAATCCTATGGTAATAATCCCCCTCCCCAGTTAATCCTATTGTAGTAATCCCCCTCCCCAGTTAATCCTATTGTAGTAATTCCAGTTCATCCCAATGTAGTAATCCCACTGCAAACCCATCCCTGACAGAAAATAATAAAAACTACATATACTCACCTAGTCAGGAGCAGTCAGATCCCAGCTGGCTGTCTGTCTTCTCCCAGCTGGTCACAGGTCAGGGACACTGCAGGAGAGGAGCAGGCAGCCTGACACACAGCTCCCTGCCCCTGCAGCTCACAGCTCCAGCCCCGCGGTATCTGCTTTCCTCTTCTCTCCGACCTGTCCCTGATCTGTGACGTCACCAGCAGCAGCCGCGGCAGCAGACAGGAGATAACAGGAGAGAAGAGGAAAGCAGGTACCGCGCGGGGCTGGAGCAGAGAACTTCCGGGGCAACAGCTGAGCTGTGTGTGAGGCCGGCTGTCTGCTCCACAAGCTCCCTGATTATGCAAACCGCGTCCCTGAAGCCATCTGACAGTGTCAGCAGCCGCAGGAGCCGCTCACACTGTCAGATGGCTTCAGTGATGCCTGCGGGACACAGGGGGGCGGCGGGACACAGGGGAACCTTCCCGGGACAGCGGGACATCACCCCCAAATCGGGACCGTCCCGCTAAAACCGGGACGGTTGGAAGGTATGGTTAAACCTGCACAATGCCTCTGGTATTGTAGTTAATCCTCAATGATGCTGCCCCTGGTTTTGTAGTTACCATGTTATAAGGACCCATAGGCAATCAGCTGATCAACCCTTCTAGAGCTTGAGGCACTCACTACTATAGCTAATACTCAAAAGCAGGGATTTCCATTCAGAGATAGAGCATATGGATAGCAGCCATCCTGATGAGACAGTAGACTTAATACAGGATATAGACTCCATAGATTTTTTTTTTTTTTAAACCCACTTTCCGCAATGAGATGGGGAGTGTAGTAAGCAATCGAGAGAAATGCTCAGCCAACCGCTTCTCCCAGCTCATTCTAGCAGTTGGTGAGGGCAGAGCCGGTGTCCGCACAGGGCTTACCCAGGCAAGTGCCGGGGCCCACAGCGCCTCTACAGGCCCAAAGCTGTGACGATCAGCCCCCTCACTGTAGTGTAGGGTGAGGACTGAACATCAGAAAACAGGAGAAAGGACCTGCACAGAGAAAAGGGTGAAAGACCTGATCACATGACCCGCAGGTCCTCAACCCCACAGTGTGGAGATTAGCCGGACAGAGAGGAAGAGGGAGAAGACTGAGCTGTAAGTGCTGTGACTGTGACTGTGTGTATCTGTCAGTCAGTAATGTGTCAGTAAGTGTGTGTTAGTCAGTTAGTAATGTGTGCTTGTGTATGTTAGTGGTGTCTCAAGTAAATGTGCATAGTGTGTGGATGATGAGTGCATAGTGGATGGATGAGGGGCCCCCTGAGGCTCTGTCGGCCAAAGGCCTTCACAAACCTGGATGAGGGTATGACCACCGATGCAATGTAAATATGTCCTAATGATGTTATGTGAATTTTTATATAATAAAATAAATAAAAATAGTATGAAAAAAAAACTGCTCATCTCTTGTGCCACATATTCATGCTAATCTCAGTAGAGGCCATCAGAGCACGTAGCATGGTGACAGACGTTTATGACTTTTTGCCTATAGGCCCATTGAACAATGTCTTTCACCAACCTGAAATAGCCAGGAACAGGAAATAATAGACTCAACCAGTGTGTGGAGAGAATATGGACTTTAGACTTCAGGTTTATTGTCCCATCTAAGTGACAAGGATCTGGGGACTTACCGGGGAATATGTGACCATTTAAATACACAATAACTCAATGAAGAACTATACATAAAAAGTGGGATCTTCACACCGTTATTACTGCTGGGCACAGACCAATATTAAAAGTTATCATAGACATAAACATAAAGTCAAAACAAGCAAAACTATCCCTACTACAGGGATAATGATCTTGCTCCATTTCTTCCATCGTGTTTGACGTTCCACAGTTTTGGCTGTCTTCTGGAAGGCTGCGGACTGTAGGTGGAAACACAGATAATGGTTTTATAGTTACATTTACCCTTTTGGTGACAAGGGAATTTTGCTGCTTTTATTGAGCCCCTGAGAGTCCCCTCTATGGTGCACAGCCATTTTATGTTTTTTAACTTATTTTACTTAACATAATTTCCCATGGAAGTAACAAGTGAGCAAAGTGTTGAGGGTGTCCAGTAGTACACGCCCCATCTAAGGGTGAGACAGCCATTGGGGTTCCTTGTTAGGTCCTAGCAAGTCGCAGTGGGGTAAACCGGCTGACCAGGCCCTGGAAAGTCTCTCAGCAGGAACCAGCTTTTACTTGCTTTAAGTAACACTAACAGAACTAATCTGAACTAGACTAACGCATGGCACACTCCACCTCTACTTATAGGCGGTAGGGACGTTTCTGATTGGTGGAGAGAGTATGGGGAGACAATGAGTCTGGGACCACATCTAGAGACATCTAGGGACCAAAATGCTGTACTGCAAGACTCCAGCCACAGAATACCCACATTCATGTATACCTTCAGTGCCACCTACACATACAAAGAACCAGCTGTGGCACATGGGTTTTGGCAAACTGCACAGCCTCTACCCTGCATAGCACAAGCTAAGCCCCACCCCTACTTCCTGTGTTCTGTCTTGGTCTCTTTGCTGCTGGAGCCAGAAGTACCATAACAAGCAGAAGACAGCAGTTTGCAGGAAAGTGAGACACATAGTGACAACAAATGTAGGGTGCATTCCTGGGATAAGAAGTCATTTTTGCTAAATCGCCAACTACATCTCACAGCCCCCCCCCCCCCCCCCCCCCCCAACTACTTATACCTTCTTGTAGCTGCAGAGCAGTTCTTTCAGATGGTATCTTTGTCCACGCTTGTTTTTTTTTCTTGAGGGCTAAAATAAAACTTTAGTTGAGGTGCAGCCGTGCCCAAGAGGCGTGGCCTAGAGCACTCGTGCCCAAGGCCAGCGCCACCTGTATGGTGGTGTTTTCCGTCTCGCCCTGCCTCCCGTACCGCCCTCTGTCCGCCGCACAGTTCTCTGTGTAATTGCGCATGCGACACCTCCTGACCCCCCCGGCGCCAATGCAATGCCGTAGCGGGGTCAGCGCCGCCTCTGTTGTGTGGCCTCTCAGCGTCATCCCCGCCCCATGACGCTTACGGCTTTTCCCGCCTCTCCTGCCTGTCATGACTCTTCCCTGCATACCATGGTGCCTCCGCTCCAGGATCCAGGAATCAGCTTCGCAGGCGCAGTGATGCGACTGGCTATGCTGGGGCGTCGCGTCATTGCGGCTGCGAGGGATCGTCAAGCAATGGAGAGCAATGGCGCATGTGCGAGGAAGAAGCTGATCCTGGAGCAGAGGCACCATGGTATGCGGGGGCTTGACAGACAGGAGAGGCGGGGAAGGGCGTAAGCGAACATGGGATGGGGGCGGCGCTGAGAGGGGGGGGGGTCAGAAGGTGGCGCATGCTCAATTACACAGAGAACTGTGAGATGGACAGAGGGCGGTATGGGAGGAAGGGAGGGCCGGAAAACACCACCATACAGGTGGCGCTGGCCTTGGGCACGGCTGCACCTCAACTAAAGTCTTATTTTCGCCCTTAGGAAAGAACAACAAGCGTGGACAAAGATACCATTTGAAAGAACTGCTCTGCAGCTACAAGAGGGTATAAGTAGTTGGGGGGGGGGGCAAAAGTGGGTACAGAGTCGCTTTAAGGAGAAAAAATGAGCGTAGGCGAACTACCCAAACCCAAAGTTTTCCCATTGTTTCTCAGCAGCCCTCAGTTTATGCCTGCGCTCACTATGTCTTCTCATGTGGTCAGACGGAAGACAATGAAGAATCTTCTCCTTTTAACCTGGTAAGTTAAACTTTGGGATTCATCCTTTAAGATGTTGTTTGTCTTCAGATTGTTATATAGTTTTGTGGGGATAATAGTTGAATTTGTATAATCTCTGCTCATTCTGAGCTTAGAAGTGGGTGGTCTTACTCAGTGATTGACAGCTGTCTCTATATGCATGCTCACAGGAGTCCGCCCACTGGACTCCTAAGCTGAGAACGAGCAGTAATTTACCTAGATAAAATACATATTATACTGACTCTTTCCCATAATAATGTATATCAATCCGCTCAGCTGTTCCCACTCTCTAACTGATCTATAACATAATATACTGGAGAGGACTGGACTGCATTTCAATGTGTCAGACATTTGTACAATAGTAAAGGACATACCATATTCTTCAGTTCCTCTGCACGAGCCTCTAGATTCTCAAGCTTTATTTCCCTCTCAAATAGTTTGTCTGCATTGTCTTTTATTAACACCTTCACCTCATCAGCAGCCTGCTGACAGTCCTGCAACTTCTGGGAAGCCTGGAGATAAAAGAGAAAAAATATTATATCATTAATAAAACAATAGAATATTTTTAAACATGTACAATCATTCTGATCACCAGTATACCGTCCATACTGCTCTACAATTCAAAACCAGGGCCAGCCTTGGGGGGGGGCGCCAAACCCTGAGGAATAGGGGGCTGTAGGAATGGAACTAAGGAGGACTGACTATATGAGAACTGCAGGGGGTGGGGGTGGGGACTGATTAAATGGGACTGATGGGGGCTACAGGAGAGGGACAAAACTAAATGGGGACTACAGGGGGGAAATGGATTCTATTCGGGGGCTTCAGGTGAGATGAGGGAACTCAGGGCCGGCCTTTGGGGTGTGCGACCTGTGCAACTGCACAGGGCGCATCACAGCTGGCCAGCTAGGGGGCGCTCTGGCAGACTGACAGCTGCACACCTAACTAATGCCCCTATTCCACTGGTCGTCAGAGGAGCAAACGAGCGCTCTCAGCGCTCGTTTGCTCCTGGTTCCCTGCTCGCTGCCGCCGCTATTCAGCGCGGCTGCAGCAAGCGGGTGAGTGCGGGAGGGGCGGGGGGGGGCTGCCTGGGGGATCGCTAGATCGTCCGGGCAGCCCATAGGATATAGCAGCATCTGCTGCCGACACTCCTATTCAACGGAGCGACGGCAGCAGATCGTTGCTATATCAGTCGCTTGTTTTTCAACATGTTGAAAAACAAGCGACATGAACGATCAGCCGACATGAACGATGTCGGCTGATCGTTGCACTCTATTCCACGGGACGATTATCGTCCGTAGCGGCCAATATCGGCCGAATACGAACGATAATCGTTCCGTGGAATAGGGCCTTTAGAAATAGGAATCTCTAAGTTAGATGTGCTGTATGTCTGCCTCAGCGCCCCTCCACCTGGCCGCCTCCCCTCCTCCCATGGTGGTTTGTTTGGGGCGCTCCTGCAGATAGACAGCACATCTAACTTAGAGATTCCAATTTCTAAGTTAGCCAGTAGGGAGACGCTCCCCGGCCCACCAAGCTTGCTGGGGACCCGGCAAATTAATGTTCCGGGTATATCCCGACAAGCCCCGCTCCCTGATGCCAACCGTGGGTGGGATAGTAACTCTCTCCTTGCAGAGTGCACATGACCTTCATCCATAATGCTGCTATGGGGCAACAAGCAAGGGGAGGTAGATACAGGAGGGAGTGGGCTTAAACACAAAAACAGAAAAATGCAACAGCTCACCACAATGGCAAGATACAGACCCACTACAGACATGAAAATAATTAAAAGCAACCCTCCCCCCCCAACTGCCAAAAAAACTTCCACAAAAATAATGAGGCTCTTGGTTACCATTTGAAAATGGTGTAAACTATCCCACCACATTACGGTGGCCTCATACCGGGACAGTCCTACACTGTACTATGGCCTCTCCATGGCATGAAATACGCCTATGCTCTGGGCATGCAAGATCCATCTTATACCGGCAAAATTCCCATTATTTTTGTGGAAGTTTTTTTTTAGCAGTTGGGGGGGCTGCTTTTAACTATTTTCATGTCTGTAGTACTGACTAATACCACCACATACTGACTAACACCACTGCTGCTACTGACTTATCCCACCACATAGTAACACCACCGCCGCTACTGAATAAGATCCACTATCACCTCATACAGTCATACAGAGGCAGACCCAGCTGTACACAGGTTCTATACTCCATATACATTACAGTGCAGTTACATCAGGTGACTCACAGGGGACGTCTTCTCTAATCAGAGTTCTTCCCTTTTCATCTTCTTCTTCATCTGCCCTGGGGCGTTATAAGAACTTCTCCGAGCCATGAATCCACAGAATATGCCAGACAGATATATTAGGCTCCTCACTCTGGCACCATCCTCCTCTCTACAAACTGCACATCTGTATTGGCCCCTTTACACCCTCATTTAGTGGGTAGGCTGACTCTATGTGACCCCCTAATAATATATGCCACCGCCTTTATATAGCCTCCTTATGGATGGCCCCCTGTGTTGTCCCCCTTATAGATGGCCCCTTCTCCCCCTATGTTGGCCCCCTTTATAGATGCCCCCCCTCTCCCCCCTTATAGATGCCCCCCCTCTCCCCCCTTATAGATGCCTCCCCTCTCCCACCTTATAGATGGCCCCCTCTCTCCACCCCCACCCTCCTTTTGTAGATGGTCCTTTCTCCCTTCCCTTGTAGATGGCCCCCTCACTCCCCCCTTGTAGATGGCCCCCTCACTCCCCCCTTGTAGATGGCCCCCTCTTTCCCCCTCCCTTATAGATGGCCCCCTCTTTCCCCCTCTTATAGATGGCCCCCTCTTTCCCCCCTCCCTTATAGATGCCCCCCCTTTATAGATGTCTCCCTCTTCCCCCCCCTCCTTATAGATAGCCCCCTCTCCCCCTCCCCTTATGGATGGCCCCCTCTTTCCCCCCTCCCTTATAGATGCCCCCCTCTTTCCCCCCTCCCTTATAGATGGCCCCCTCTTTCCCCCCTCCCTTATAGATGGCCCCCTCTTTCCCCCTTCTTTATAGATGGCCCCCTCTTCCCCCTCCCTTATAGATGGCCCCCTTTTCCCCCCCTTTATAAATGGCTCCCTCTTCCCCCCTCCTTATAGATAGCTCCCTCTCCCCCCCCCTTATAGATGGCCCCCTCTTCCCCTCCTCCTTATAGATATTCCCTTCTGTCCCCCCCTCCTTATAGATGGCCCCTTTCCCCCGTGCAGGCAGATAAAAAATAAAAAAACAACTTGCCTCACAACGCGCTCCCCCCGTCGAGCCTCTCTCCTCCTGCGGCATCCGTCGGTCTCCGGTTGATGTGCGGCTGCCGGGAGTGTCCTGTCCTATCATCAGCAGCGCGCACATCAGAGAGCTCCCTGTGCGCCGGGGCGCACTCTGTACCGGAAGTCAGGGCCTTAGACACACATGGAGTTCTCTGATGCGCACGCTGCCAGGGATAGGACGGGACACCCCTGGCAGCCGCACATCAGCCGGGGGGCAGACGGACCCGGACTCTTGTGACCGTAAGCAAAACAATGCTTGCCGCCACAAGAGTGATTGATGGGGGGGGGGTCGCCAAAAGAAAGTTTTGCACAGGGTGCTATCTACCCTAAGGCTGGCTCTGAGGGAACTGATACTATATGGGGGCTGCAGGGAGGATCTGATACTACATTGGGGCCGCATGGGGAGAGACTGATACAATATGGGGGTGCAGGGAGGGTAATAAACTATATGAGGCCCAAAGAGGAGGAGGGTCCGATATTAGATGGATTATATGGGGCTGCAAAGGGGGGGACTGATACTATATGGGGGTTGCACGGAGGGGCTAATACCATTTGTGCAGGGTGGCTGTTATCATGTGGTACTACGTGAGGGATGCAGAGAGGGGAGCCTGATACTATATAGGGGCTGCACAGGGGGTCCATATTATTTGGGGGCTGCAGAAAGGGGTCTTATACTATATTTTGGTGCACAGAGAAACTTGACACTCTATGGGGACTACACAAAGGGGCCTGAAACTATATAGGGACTGCACAGAGGGGCCTTTACTATATATAGGGACCTTACTACTATATAAGGTTATAGGGGACCTAATGACTATATGTGCGGAAGCAAGGAGCCTAAAATGTTTCTCTGGCAAATTCTGAAGAGAGGATTTATGGCCAGGAGAAGACTTTAAGATGGCACAAGATGGATGGAGAGAAAAAGGAAAAATGAACAACTCTGATCAGTGAAGATGTCCCCTGTGAGTCACTGGATGTAACTGCATTTAGTTATAGGGTCTGTAGTGATTGTGGTCATGGTGTGGCGGTATTATTTAGATATTATGTAGTGGTATCATTGATAATATCTTTCTGTTTGGCTTAGTAGCAGTATGAAGGCCATATGTAATCACTGTATGGTGGTAATATTTATCGTCAAGAATGTTTTAAGATAATTTTGTATGTATTAGGGCACTTGATAGTGTGGGGGCACTTTGAGGACATTATACTGTGTGTGTAGCGCTAAAGGAGGCATTATACTGTGTGGGGAGACTTAGAGTGTGTCCTTCTAGGGGTTTATGTGAGCAATAATAATGATTAGCTGAGCACTACCTACACAGTATAAGAACACTCTCCCTGTATACATTCTGGTCTCATACCCTGCTGATCCTGAGATTCTGATAATACTGCGTCCAGGTGGAGGGGGGGCCTGGAAGCAAATTCTGCACAGGGCACCATCTACCCTAAGGCCAGCCCTGTCCAAAACCCTCAAACTAGTCCTACAAAATTTTCCAAGATTCAGAACTTCTCCCGCGCTGCACCAACCCTATGGAAGTTCTTCAGAATATTCACAGTACCTTGAAAACCCATTTTTTTAAAGGCTTATAATACATAATTGTCCAGCTGCAACCCCCTCTCTGGCCCACACACAGCCTGGTCAGATATTTCTTCATTTACATTGTTTTCAGGGGCGTAACTACCATTATAGCAGCCATAGCGGCTGCTATGGGGCCCGCCGCATCAGGGGGCCCCATGGCCTGCTCCTGCAATACAATGGGCCCCCTGAGCCGTCATCATTTGCAGCACCGGGTGGCCCTGCTGGTCTCCTGGGTTTTGCAAATGTCCCTTTAACTGCAAGCACTCCTGACCAGAGCTAGCAGTTATGTAGTTATGACTTCACTTGACCGTTTAGTGGTCAGTCGGGGGGGGGGGGGGCCCAATCAAAAGTTTGCTATGGGGCCCAGCCATTTCTAGTTACGCCCCTGATTGTCTCCCTTTGCATCACTGAGCCCTTTAATTTTGTGTTGGCACATACACTGGCTGGGTGACTGGTCCGTGCCGCTTAGGGGTTAGATCTTTAGGCAGAAATAGCAATTTGTATCAAGTTACTCAGATATTGCCTATCACAGTACAGTGACATTACTATTTTATGCACTGATCTGGCCGCCTCCTTAGGTTTTCAACCTGAAGAAGAGACCAGATTTACCTAGAAATGCGTTGTCTATTTGGAAAAGCAGAAGATTATTTTAACTCATGATCCTATGTGGAGCGCTTCCATGATGAGCACTTCTTTATGGTCCATGGGGTGTTGAGTTATGACCATTTATTACATAATATGTATGGGGGTCTTAGTATACAGCAAGGGAGTGCTTGTCTAATGAATGACTTGACTAGTAACTAATCCGCTGCATTCTTCCAGCACTCTTTTTGGCCAAATTATTGTAATCTTTTATTTTTTTTCCAGTGCGTCATCCAGTCCCAAGAGTCCGCCACCACCCTTGGATCCACTTACAATACCAGAGATGAATATTTGCCATACACCCAGAACAATAGAGCACTAGATAGCTTTTATTTTTGAGAAGTGTCAAACTAACTTCTCGGTAATACAACTTGTACATAATAGTCTCTGAAGCAAAACCCACATCCCTTTAGTAGACAAACATGTTTCTTTGGGTTCTTCATTGCAGCGTCTTCTACATCTTCACATCATGTTCACTGCAGCGTCTTCTGCATCTTCACAGATGGGTAATAATAAAAGATGCATACCTATGGGCAGGGATGTAGCCAGAAAGGGGCAATGTGGACATGTGCTTAAAGTGTTGGCCAACAGGGTGTTTTAATAAAGGATTAGGGCAAAAACTGAACATTTGCCCTTGGTTAAAGGAGTTATCCAGCGAAAATCTTTTTCTTTTAAATCAACTGGTGTCAGAAAGTTATATAGATTTGTAATTTACTTTTATTTAAAAAATCTTAAGTCTTCCTATATAAGCTACTATAAGTCCTGCAGGAAATGTTTTATTTTCAGTCTGACACAGTGCTCTCTGCTGACATCTCTGGCCGAGACAGGAACTCTGTCTTAGTTTTATATAAATCCCCATAGAAAATTTCTGCTGCTATGGACAGTTCCTGTCTCAGCCAGAGATGTCAGCAGAGAGCACTGTGTCAGACTGAAAATAATACACTTCCTGCATCATATATAGGAGCTAATAAGTATGGAAAGACTTGAGATTTTTTAATAGACATAAATTACAAATCTATATAACTTTCTGACACCAGTTGATTTGAAAGAAAAAGATTTTTGCTGGACAACCCCTTTAAAAAAAAAAATCAAGCTATGTCTCAGCCTGTAAGTGTATACAAACTATAGAGAGTCTTTGTTGGATAAACTCTATCTACAGTATACTGTATGTCCTATCAAAGTCGTGATCTGTTTTTTTTTCCAGAAATAATCCAATTCTTGTCTATGGGTTGTGTCTAGTACCTGTTTAAAGCATTACTGACATGTCTTGCACATGAGAGAAAAAGAGGTTCCTTAGGTTGATGCTTTATTAAGGCCAACAGCAGAGTAAAAAAACCCACAACAAATAGCAAGCGACGGCCGTTTCATGTATTATAATAATAATTTTTATTTATATAGCGCTAACAGATTTCGCAGCACTTTACAATTCTGGGGGTACATACATAGACAAAAAATAGACATTACAGAGATATACATATAATTCTCCATACATGAGGAGTGAGGTCCCTGCTCGCATGCATGAGCTTACACACTATAAGGAGAGGGTGCGAGACAGAATGGCAGAGGGGCAAAGTGCTTCATTGTTCTTATGGTCCGGCCATCTTTATAAATAAGGCAGTGCGGGTAAGGGGGGGTGAACCTGTCACCAGCCAATGCCTGCATGCACAGGTCTAAGTGCTTAAATGCTTGGTGTGTGTGTGGCAGAGGTAGGTGTGTGTGTGTGCGGGGGGGGGGGGGGGGAGGTTAAGGGTAGCAGTCAAAATTAGGGAACCTGGTAAGCCTGTTTGAACAGATGTGTTTTGAGGGCACGTTTGAAGCTTTGTGTATTGGAGGTGAGTCTGACAGTCTTGGGTAGTGCATTCCATAGAACTGGTGCAGCTCGGGTGAAGTCCTGGAGACGGAAGTGAGAGGTGCGGATTAAGGTGGATGTTAGTCTTAAGTCATTAGAGGAGCGTAAGGCATGGGTAGGACAGTAGACAGAGATGAGGGAGGAGATATAGGGAGGTGCAGCACTGTGGAGAGCCTTGTGGGTGAGCAGGAGGACTTTGTATTGTATCCTGTGTTTAATAGGGAGCCAGTGTAGTGACTGGCACAGGGGGGAGGCATCGGTATAGGGGCTGGTCAGGGAGATGAGCCTGGCCGCTGTATTGAGAATGGACTGGAGAGAGGAGAGTTTAGAGGAAGGAAGACCGATTGGTCAGGAATTGCAGAAGTCAAGAAGGGAATGAATCAGAGCGACAATGAGAGTTTTAGCAGATTCGACAGTAAGGAAGGGACGGATTTTATAGATGTTTTTTAGATGCAGATTACAGGAACGTGAAAGAGATTTAATATGAGGGGTGAAAGAGAGATCCGAGTCAAACACAACCCCAAGGCAGCGGGCTTGCTGTGTAGGGGTTGCCCTCAGCATCTCATTCATTGATCCCTGAATACTTGTGTTTAATTTTGGTATGTGTGCCTCTCCATCACTGGACCCCCACTACTGCCCTCAGCATCTCATTCATTGATCCCTGAATACATCTGCGAGACCAAGTGAGCCATTTAAGTGTGAAAAATGAATTAATACCAGAATTGAAACCAGAATTAAACCAACGGTAACACTCCACCATATTCTCATCTCCTCTCCCTCTCTTTGCTCACAATGTTTATTTTGGCTTTCATCTTCGCTTCCATTATCCTCAAACTCTGTGTTAACCCTCCACTCCCCACACCAAGTAACAATCTCTTTATTTCTCCTGCTCTTTTACCTGCTGATCTCACCCCTCCTTTTATCCTCTTTCCATACACTAAAACCTTTACCTGTAAATGCTCTCAATGTCCGCGCCCTCTTACCTACTCACACCTACTGTCTCTGTCTCTGCTACTTCTCACTGCTGGAGACATTTCACCAAACCCTGGCCCTCCCCACCTGATCTCATCTACTCCACTGCCCTCCTTTCGTCCACATTCTTCTAGATCACGGCAGCACCCCTCTAACACCATACGCATCCGTCCTGACCCCCCTCCCCCTGTCCCTTTTTTTTTTTTGCTGCACTCTGGAACGCACACTCTGTCTGCAATAAACCTACATTCATACATGATCTCTTTCTTTACCACAACCTCTTCTTCCTAGGCATAACTGAAACATGGCTGTCCCCTACTGACACTGCTTCCCCTGCTGCACTCTCCTACGGTGGGCTCCAGTTTACTCACACCCCTCGCCCTGGCAATAAGCCGGGTGGCGGGGTTGGCCTGCTGCTAATGGACAACTGCTCCTTTACCCCAAGCCCTCCTCTCCCTTCTCTCACCCTCACCTCCTTTGAAGTACACTCTATCCGTATCTATTCCCCTCTAACCTCCAAGTGTCCGTCATCTACCGACCACCAGGCTCCGCAACCACCGTCCTTGACCAGTTCAACACTTGGCTGTTGCATTTCCTTTCAACAGATATTCCCACCATCATCATGGGCGACTTCAACATCCCCATCGACACGACCAAATCACCCACCTCTAAACTCCTATCACTAGCCTCCTCCTTTGGCCTTACACAGTGGTCCTCTATGGCCACTCACAAAAATGGCCACACACTGGACCTCATCTTCTCCCGCCTCTGCCCCATACTTGACCTCACCAGCACATCTCTCCACATCTCTGACCACAACCTCCTAACTTTCTCGTTTCTCCTCTCTTCATCTGCCCACCCAGTCCAGAAACTTGCCCACCCCCGCAGGAACCTCAGAAACCTCAACATTCAAACACTCTCTTACTCCCTTCTGCCTCTCTCCACCATACACTCTCTGAACGACACTGACACAGCCGCAACCTTCTACAACTCCACAATAACCTCAGCCCTCTCACGAAAAAGAGAACACGAAGCACGAGCAGACAGCCTTGGCACACCGACCTAAACAAACAACTAAGGCGAGTGTCCAGAGCTGCTGAACGGCACTGGAAGAAGAAGACTCTGAGGAACACTTCCAAACATACAGGAGAGCTCTCCTTGAGTTCAAATCTGCCCTCACCTCTGCTTAACAGGACTACTTTTCTTCCCTCATATCTTCCTTATCTCATAACCGTAGGCAACCGTTTAACACCTTCAACTCTCTTCTCCGCCCCCCCACTGCCACCCCCCACATCCCTCATCTCTTCTGAGGACTTTGCCACATTCTTCAAGCAGAAAATCGATGACATCAGGGTAAGCTTCACCTTACAGTCCCCTCAGCCCCCCCCCTCATGCCTGTCTACTGCCCGTCCCCACTAACTCACCTCTCCACCATCACAGAAGAACATCTCTCTAAACTACTCTGCCTGCTGACTGCCAAAACCTTGCGCCAATATTCTGCGCTCCTTCTCCTTGACCTATCTTCTGCCTTCGACACAGTTGACCATTTTCATCTCTTACAAATCCTCTCATCCCTTGGTGTCACTAGCCTATCCCTCTCCTGGATCTCCTCTTACCTCTCCAACCGCACTTTTAGTGTCTCCCACTCCCACACCACCTCCTCTCCTCGTCCCCTCACTGTTGGTGTTCCCCAAGGCTCTGTACTCGGGCCTCTTCTCTTCTCCCCTACACCTCTGGCCTGGGACATATCATAGAGTTCCACGGCTTCAGGTACCACCTCTACGCCGATGACACTCAGATCTACCTCTCTGGTCCGGATGCCACCTCTTTGCTATCCAGGATTCCAGTGTCTATTGGCCATATCCTCCTTCTTCTCCTCCTGCTTTCTAAAACTCAACATGGACAAAACAGAACTTATCATCTTTCCCTCATCTCGCTCCACCCCGCCTTCTAATCTGTCAATCACTATCAATGGCTGCACTCTGTCCCCTGTCCCCCAAGTCCTCTGCCTTGGGGTTACCTTTGACTCTGCCCTGTCCTTTAAACCGCACATTCAGACCCTGACCACCTCCTGCCGCCTTCACCTCAAAAACATTCCAGAATCCGCTCTTTCCTCACCCCTGACTCCACCAAACTATTGGTACATGCTCTCATTATCTCCCGCTTGGACTACTGTAACATCCTCCTCTCTGGCCTTCCAGCTAACTCCCTTGATCCCCTCCAGTTTATCCTTAACACTGTTGCCCGACTAATCCACCATTCCCCTCGCTTTGCCTCAGCCTCTCCCCTCTGCCAATCCCTCCACTGGCTCCCCATTGCCCAACGTATTCACTTTAAACTGTTGACCATGACATACAAGGCCATCCACAACCTGTCCCCTCCGTACATCTCTGACCTGATATCCCGCTACCGTCCCTCACGCAACCTTTGATCCTTCAGTGACCTCCGTCTGCGCTCACCCCTTGTTCGTACCTCGCACAACCGCCTCCAAGACTTTGCCCGAGCCTGCCCCATACTCTGGAACTCGCTACCCCGACACATCCGTCTCTCATCCACCATCATGTCCTTCAAAAGTAACCTGAAAACCCATCTCTTTAAACAAGGCTACAACCTATAATTCTGCATCACACTTGACTGGCTGCACTTTACCTCCTGTTTCTCTCCCTGTACCTTTATAGATTGTAAGCGCTCGCGGGCAGGGTCCTCTTCCCCCATGTACCAGTTTGTCATTTGCCTTCACATAATGTTTTCTGATCTTGTATTGTTCCTGCCTGTTGCATTTCTATTGTATAGCGCTCTGGAATTAAGGGTGCTTTATAAATAAATAATAATAATAATAATAGGGGTTATGGTTGCACCACAGACAGAGATGGAGATGTCAGGTGGGGGGCGGTTAGCAGAGGGAGGGAAGACAAGAAGCTCAGTCTTAGCAAGGTTGAGTTTTAGGAATAGGGAGGACATAGCGTTAGAGAAGGCAGACAGACAGTTACTGGTGTTCTGTAGAAGTGCGGGGGTGATATCACGGGAGGAGGTATAGAGCTGGGTATCATCAGCATAGAGATGGTACTGAAAACCAAACTTGCTGATGATTTGTCCGATGGGTAAAGTGTAAAGTTAAAAAAGGAGAGGACCCAGGACTGATCCCTGGGGAACCCCAACTGTAAGGGGGAGAGAAGATGAGGTGGAGCCAGAAAGTGATATGCTAAAGGAGTGGTCAGAGAGATAGGAGGAAAACCAGGAAAGAGCAGAGTCCTTAAGGCCGATAGAGCGGAGCGTGGAGAGGAGGAGCTGGTGGTCTACAGTGTCAAAAGCTGCAGATAGGTCCAGGAGGATGAGAAGTGAATGGTCACCTTTAGATTTGGCGGAGCGGAGATCATTAGAGACTTTAGTAAGAGCAGTTTCTGTAGTGTGGTGAGGACGGAAACCGGACTGAAGGGGGTCAAGTAGAGAGTTGTCAGAGAGGTAGCGGGTTAGGCAGGATCAACGCATTTTCCCGCTTATGGTCTTGAATTCCGGGCAGTTTCAAGATGCGCATCTGGAGCTGTACGAAATTCCTGGAGCTCCCATAGGGTTCTATGGGACATCCTTGCCGGAATTCCAGGCAAAATTCCAGGACCTGCTCTATATTTCCCGGACCTAGTTTCTGGTACAGAGCCCCGATTCGGCCCTCCCCTGGCTCTCCCCCCTCCCCTAGTAATCATTAGAAGAGTAGGCCGGACAAGGGGCAGATCAGCGCTCTGGGGAAAAGGCAGTGCTCCAAACAGCCTTACCGGACACAGGATTACATTAAAAACTGCACAGGAACAGCGCCTAGGATGACGGTAAGAGGCGTACCTACATCCTCAGCGCCATGAGCGCAGTAGGGAGTTATCAGCAGGTTAGATTCAAATCAATGAGTTAAAAAGACCCACACACAGTATATTAACACCTTGCTGAAAGGTCTAGGTAAGTCCTTGAGCATTGCAGCAATCTCCCGCTTTCACTCTTGAATTACTTAAAGAGGAACTCCAGATAAGGAAAACTTTTTTTCTATTAAAAGAATATTAAAAGTTATATAGATGTCTCTATATAATGTATGACCATATCTGTACGGTTCTGCCACACTGGTAGCTGAATGACATCCAGGAAGTGATGAAAAATGGCCTCTGTGCGGATCCACATTGTCTCCTGCTCCCTCTGCTCTCCCTCCTTAGGAGACGAAGATTACATTGCTCTGTGTCACATTGTGTGTGTTTGCTGAGCACAGGCTGATGATGCAGACAGGGGGCAGGGCGTGATGTCACCGCAATGAAATGATAAAGTACTGCAATTCAGTAACACAATGAAACTGCAATGTGTGAACCCAGCCTAGATGTTCTTCAACAGTTTAGGGCAGAGAATGGGCAGGGAGAAGGACTGTGATGGACAGCTGAGGCAAAGCATTGCATTCTGGATCCTGTAGCACTGTGTACAACTGCTTAACCAGGAAGTACAGCCACAAAATACAGAACAAAAAGCCCCAAAGCAAATGGGATTTTGGGTAGTTTAAAAACTGGTTTGACAGGTAAGTAATCCAGCTTACCCCTGCTTCTGCAGCAGGTTTTTTTTTTATTTTTTTTACCTCTACCTGGAGTTCCCCTTTAATAAAAAAAACTTTCTGTGATGCCCATATCAACAGTTCTTGAACAATGAAAGGATAAGGGATATGCACCACCCAATACTGGGTGCTCACTGGAACATAATCCACCAAACAAAAAGAAAGTGTCACAAATAGCAATGTCACTCTAGATATATCAAAAGGTAATCTTTATTTCATAACTAACAATTGGCAAAAACACACATGTCCCCCCCCCCCCCACACACACACGGGATGAATGTCAATGAATAACAGAGCACTAAACATCATGATAACAAATGACAAATAATCAAAGTGAGCTGTGCTAAAGTGCAGTATACAGAATAACAATCTTCACTCCGGGTGTCGGAAAAAGCTGAATCCAGTCCTGAGTAACTGGGAGAGGTTTCCCAGGACTGGACCCAGCTTTTCCTGGCACCCGGGAAGCGGAACAGTGTTGAAAGGCAGGCAGCTGATTAGCCACTTGTCAATCAAACAAAGCCCTTCGCTCATCTCTACTTGCTACCCAATCATGTGTAAGTCCGTGATCAATCATTGTATGAAGCATTGAAGGACGTACTGCCCTTGGGCAAATGCATTGATTATTTACCCGACAGCCCTTTAAGGTAACATTTAGGTGACAAGACGTTGCATTCACCAACACTAGTGTTGAGTGGACCTGTCAAACTGTTTGGGTAACAATGTTCTCCATACCTGTTCTCCACACTCCGGTTTGCCGCCCTAGGGAGTCCTGAAAAACATGGATATGACCATTGGCCATGGGCTGTATATATGTTTTCCAGGACACTACAGGGCTGCATCCAACTTCTACAGCCACATTGTTGAGCCAGAACTATTTGACAGATCCACTCAACACTAACCAACACTTGTCATGCCACTACTGCCTGCACCCATGTAGCTGATGCCAACCTTAGTGGAATCTAAACTGATAGCATGGCAGTCACATTCCATACAGGTCAACGACTTTCCTATCGACTTATATGGAGAGGGGAAAAAAGCTACTCTCACAAACTCAGCATGTCTGACACTCGGCCCAAGGTCCAAAAGATATGAACTGTCCTCTAGTTCTAGACAAAAGCTTATACTTGTTATATAACCAATGCAAACATTTCCCCATAAAGGATATATACATAGAACAAACTGAAAGTGAAACTAGCAGGAAAAAAAGTTACAAGGTACAAGAATAGGTTAAGGGACAGGGAGACTGGCATGCAGCTGGCACTTACCATGGCTTGCAGTGATCCTGACAGAGGTGGGTATGAGTGGTGAGTGGTGGCAGAAGGTGTGTTAAATTGTAGTACCCAGTGTGAGTAGAGCGGACACTTCACTGTGCACTCTCTTAGTGACTACCTGGTTTCCTGTCCTTTATTCCTCCGCCTCTGAGCTCCACACCCATTCTGGCACTTTCACTTCAACAAGTTTACCCACAACTATGAAATAATTATAAGAGAGAACTAAAAGTGACCCCATGGGGAATCACTTGCAGGGTAATTCCCCAATATACCTTTAGGAGGAGTTACACTCTGACTATTATAAACTACAATAGCAGAACTATAGGTTATCGATGTATATACAATTACCTTAACAAAAAACAAACAAAAAAAAACACAGATACTTTTTGTAAAAAAACAAACAAAAAAAAACAGCACCACCCCTGTGAGGCAATACAGGGGTACTCCGGCGAAAATCTTTTTCTTTCAAATCAACTGGTTTCAGAAAGTTATATAGATTTGTAATTTACTTCTGTTAAAAAATCTCAAGTTATCCAGTACTTATCAGCTGCTGTATGTGTGGAGTCCCACCACTGGTGCTGTCTAGGGCAGCTTACTAAGTCATTCCTTCAGGTTCACAAGAGTGGGAGATGTAGTACTGTGTTTTCCCCACTAGGTGTCACTACTGTTTTGTCTGACTTGTTGGACAGCTGAAGTTACCAAAGGGTTAATTGTGTTATGCCACATGAGTTATGCTGACCAATGGTAGGTGCTTGTTTTCTCTTGTCCTATCTCTTTTCTTCTCTCTCACACACACACTCAGCCCCACCACTAAGAGGAGGGTTTAATTTTGGCCCCTGTAGGAGGAGTTAGTTCCTGATGAGAGGAAGCTGGGAAGTTAGTAGTTGGAGGTCCAAGCGGATGATTGTGTGAGACACTACTCCGTTACAAAGTTTTCCTACTAGATGCTAAGATCAGTATGCAGTGGTAAGCTCTATTTAGAGGAGAGAAGCCACTTAGGAAAACCCTTGCCCACTCCAGGAATCTCTCTAAAAAGTGCAGGGCAGTTACCTGAAGCAATAGGAACTGACCCCAGTAGGACAAAGCTACCGTGCAAAAGTCTATGTATCCTTCTGCGCAGTGCAAGACTGGTGAAGCTCAGGAATCTGCTACACCCAGATAACCGACAATTGGGGCCCGTATTACCCACCTAGGATGGGAACCTTGCAACTAGGGCGCATAAGGCGGTTCAGAGCCACTATTGGCGTCCGTAAGTATGAATGTCTCTTTATGACCTCTGTATCTACGCCTGTTCCGACAGAGCACATTCACTACTTTGGGCAGGGCTCTGGCAACTCCTGTTCTCTTCTTCTCTCACTACTGCAAAGCACCTTCTACCTCTACAAGCACTGGTCACCTTCCGTGTCAGTACAGACATTGTGTGTCAAGATGTGCACTACTGTTATTACGTGTATTATTTTACCTGAACCACCCTCCATGAAAGTATTCTATTTTTTTTTAAAGGGGTTATCCAGCGCTACAAAAACATGGCCACCTTTTCCCCTACTGTTGTCTCCAGTTCAGGTGTGGTTTGCAATTGAGCTCCATCTACTTCAATGGAACTGAGTTTCAAAACCCCACCCAAACTGGAGACAACAGTAGGGGGAAAGTGGCCATGTTTTTGTAGCTCTGGATAACCCAGATGAGAATACTGGCTCATTAAATAACAAACTGGAGGCGTTCAAGTTGGTTTGGTTCCTGGGAGTCTTATTGTACACAACAAGGGTATACCTGATAGACACCCAGTAACCCCCTCCACTCCTACCTCCTGTTCTTCCGCTTATCTTGTCTATATAATATATTTTTTTCTGGTCATATAAGTATACTAGATCTGTGGTAATATCTTATCTTATTCCCTGGATTTGTTCTATGGAAATATATATGCTATGTTTTGATTCTACCAAAGCATAATACCCATATGCTTCTGTTATATTTCATCTTTATTGTGATCTTTTTCTTTTGTAAAATTTCGAAAAAACCTTAACAAAAATGAATAATAATAATATTTATTTCTATAGCGCCAACAGGTTCTGCAGCTCTATTTTTTTTACACGATACAGGGGTAAAAATAACAGTTAAAAAAAAAAAAAAGATAAGTAAGAGGGGATCCGGGCACTGTCCAAAGGCTTTCATAGCTTTTTAGGGTAGATATAGTAAGACTTACAGGGCAATATATGACCATAAAAACACACAATTCAAAGTCAATGAAGGACTATACATAAAAAGTGATATCTTCACATGTTTATCAGTACTGTGCTCCATACCATGGCAAGTGTACAGAGTGATCTGAGAGTCCTTCATACTCAGGTTCATTGGCAGTAGTGAGGTCTAAGCACAGTGGTTGATGCTCTGCATCCATTCAGATTGGGTTGTCAATCATGGGAGCAGGAATATTTTGCAGGTAGGTGTTATTAAGCAAGGCTTCCATCTTTTTTTTTCTTTGTCTCTCTATGGTATCCCATGTGTTGGGAGGTAAAGAGTCAACCACGTTTTTCATGCGGTTTAGTTTCCGTCCTCTGCTTTCATTGATGATGATGATGGTGATGAAGTGTCGCCCCAACTCATTTGACTTATAATAATGATAATAATGATAATAAGTAGAACTATTACTATTCCTGCAGAAATAATGTACCAGCGCCATTTCTCCCAGCGTGTTTTACGTTCCACAGTTTGGGCTGTCTTCTGGAAGTTGACGGCCTGTAGGTGGAAACACAGAGTTATTGGTTTTATAGTTACATTATCCCTTCAGAGTGGTGACAATGTCATTTTGCTATATAACTTTGTTATATAACTTTGTAATGTGCGTTAAATAAGCAAAAAAAAACATTTTCGTGGGAGTTGTCCTTTAATATTTATACAAAAACCTCCAAAAGCTGAAAAACACTTAAAACATACCAAAACTCCCCTACTGGCTCAACTACATCACAGCGTGTCACCGCTCACCCCCTACTGGTACAAAGGGGAACACATAGCAGTATCATTACTGCACATGTCTGCCAATAATTATATCTATCTATCTATCTGTAAATACATAACCATATACACAAAAAATAAACTACATTGCCAAGCCTAAAGCGTATCATATAAAAAATAAAGAGCAACCAGTAGCGGATTATAATAGGTCCGTTTCGGGCGGTAGCCCAGGGCCCTGAGCTCCTGGGGGGCTCATGGCCACGCAAACAGACTTATACTTTCAGTGGTGTATTATCTCCAGGCTACAGTTCTGCCATGATTTTCATAAAAATAATTGCTGCTTTTTACCGCAATTTGCACAAATCAGGGCAAAGCTGCAGCCAGGAGACAATGCAGTAACATTAGAGAACATACTGAAGGACCTTATCATGTGACAATGATGTCACCACAGGTCCTTTACAGGCTGCATTATGGAGGAAAAAGACTAAAACTAGTGCCACCATAGTTACAGTGGGTTGGGGGGCCCAAGCTTGGAGAACAGCCCGGGGCCCATGGTAAAGTTAATCCGCCCCTAAGTGCAACAGATCCACAAGGCAAGCCAACTAGGTCAACAAAGATTAAACAGGTAAAAAGGCAACATGGTGAGTAAAGGAGAGGATGCCCCACTTGTTCTATTCTACAAGAGAACGTCCTCAGGGGTCATTTCTTTTGGTTGTTTGCTACTGTTTGTAGCAGGTGGACTAGCACCCCATTTTGGCTACCTGTTATGCCCGACCTGGACTCTTGGTCTTAGGGAGAAGACTGTGTCGGGGGATGATGTACAGTAAACTACTATAGATAGTATTTTGAGAGGAGAAGGCGGTTACTGATTCTCTGAGTTTGCAAGATACTGTGTGAGCAGTTTAAGCAGGAAGCTGATGATGATGATAATTTCACTCAGGAGGCTGCACTGTATACATAGTTAGGCTGCGTTCACACTACCTATATTTCAGTCAGTATATTTCAGTCAGTATTGCAACCAAAACCAGGAGTGGATTAAAAACACAGAAAGGATCTGTTCACACAATGTTGAAATTGAGTGGATGGCCGCCATATAACAGTAAATAACGGACATTATTTCAATATAACAGCCGTTGTTCTAAAATAACAGCAAATATTTGCCATTATATGGCGGCCATCCATTCAATTTCACCATTGTGTGAACAGATCCTTTCTGTGTTTTTAATCCACTCCTGGTTTTGGTTGCAATACTGACTGAAATATACTGACTGAAATATACATATACTGACTGAAATATACGTAGTGTGAACGCAGCCTAAGAACGCAAGTTTACACACAGGATAGCTGCCCAGAACTGTATGGTTGGACAGAGATAAGAGAGAATCTGGAGCAGGCAGTCCCAGCTTGCATGCACACAGTCTAACATCTCCCCAGCACAGCACAAGCTAAACCCTGCCCCCACTTCCTGTGTTCTGTCTTGGTCTCTTTGTTGCGGGCAGACCCAGAATGAGAAGCGACTTACTATGTATACTATGTATGCATTTCAATGTGTCAACAATAGTTTGAACAATAGTTAAGGACATACCATATTCTTCAGTTCCTCTGCACGATCCTCTAGCTTGTCAAGCTTTCCTTCCCTCTCAAATATTTTGTCTACATTGTCTTTCATTAACACCTTCACCTCATCAGCAGCCTGCTGACAGTCCTGCAACTTCTGGGAAGCCTGGAGATAGATGAGAAAAAATATTATATCATTAATAAAAACTAGAATGTTTTTGAACATGTACAATCATTCTCATCTCCAGTATATCGCCTATACTAATGCCCCTATCCACTGCAAAATCACAATACAAGTGGTGGCCACAAGGGTCTGTTCTGGGTCCTGTTTGTAAGTGACATAGGAGAAGGTTTGGTAGGTAAAGTTTGTCTGTTTGCTGATGACACAAAAGTGTGCAATAGGGTTGATATTCCTGAAGGTGTCAGTAATATGGAAAATGATTTAGCTGTACTAGATAAGTGGTCCAAACAATAGAAATTGCAGTTCAATGTTTCCAAATGTAAAATAATGCACTTGGGGAGAAGGAATCCTCTATCCGAGTATTATATCGGCAGTTCTGTTGCACCAAAGACTTCAGGAGAGAAGGATTTAGGGGTAGTGATTTCTGACATCCTTAAAGTGTATCTGTCGTTATAAAAAATCTTTTGACATGTCAAAAGTTTTGGTCAGTTCAGGTCAAGAGTTGGGCTCCATGGGAGCCCATTATAAGTCACACTCTTTTTTAAAAATTCAGAGCGGAGAGTGGACATGCTGCAGTGCGTCTTCTCCCGGCTCTATCTCTCGATCGGTACTGGTCTGAACACCCGGACCCATCAAAACTTTTGACATGTCTCTATGACACGTTAAAAGTTATATATAACGACAGGTACACTTTTAAATCACCAGTGCCACCAAGCAGTAGAGAAAGAAAACTGGATATAACCAGAAGGAAGAGGGAGATTGTGATCCCGCTGTATAGAGCTCTAGTGAGACCACATCTGCAATACTGTGTCCAGTTCTGGAGACCTCACCTACATAAAGATATTGATAAAATAGAATGGGTCTAAAGACGGGCTACAAAAATGGTGGAAGGTGTGAGGCATAAAACATATCAGGAAAGACTTAAAGGGTTTGTGTCACAAAGCAAAGAAGGTTAAATTAGATGTGTACCATACACATATATGTAAAGGAGGGCAAATGTGCTGTTTTTCTTCCCTATGCATCTGATTACTTCCTGGTTTCCTCTCTGAACTGTGACCCTGCTGTTTCCAGGCAACAGTGCAGACACTTTCCCACAATCACCCTTGCTTTCATGTGAAGTGAAAACCAACTGCCAGTACTGATGGGACAGATCATGTGACAGTGATTTAACTGTGCATGAGTGACCCAACCTAGTGGATGGCAGGCCTTAAAGTGACACTGTCACCCCCTTTTTCCATTACGACTTCTCTACGTAAGTAAATTTTGCAGTTTTGATACCTCATTTCATATCATACGTCATGATTCTTGTTCCAGCTTGTTATCATCTGTGGATTGTACTATCTGGGCAGGCTTCATGGTCAAATCACCACTTAGTCCCTCTCACAATGCCACCGTTGGCACAACCCCCGTGACGTCATTGGTGCATGGGCCCCGCCCCTCGGCGGCCATTGGAACAATCGCGACTGAGGGGGCGTGGCCTATACAACAATGCCGTCACAAGGGTGGGGCCAACGGTGATGTTGTGGGGGCGGGGCTATGTGGCACTTCACCCGTGAAGCCCCGCCCAGATAAAACAATCTGCAGATGATAAAAGATCACTTTTACTGGAACAAGCTCCATGATGTATGATGTAAAATAAGGTATGAAAACTGCTGAATTTACCCATTACACCTGTGTAGATGAGTCAGAATGCAAAAAGGGGGTGACGGTGTCACTTTAACCAAGGCCAACAGATTATGCACATGGGGGATTAACCAAGGCCAGCACATGGGGGATTAGTGAGTCTATATATCGCAAACTATACATTTTGAGAAATGCTTGTAAGTTTGAAATATGTATCATCTAACAAACTTCCAGCAGATGTGGTTGGTAAACCTACAATAAGTGAATGTTAACCTGCCTGGGATAAACATATACCTACCCTAAGATAATAAAAAAAGAAATACTAATAGCGTAGACTAGATGGACTAGGTGGTCTTTTTCTGCTGACAATCTTCTATGTTTTCTCAGGTCGTGTACAGGATTAGTTTATACAACCTGAAGAAGAGCCCGAATGATCTGAAAACGTGCTGTTTATTTAGAATAATGGAAGATTATTTTAACCCAGTGCTCTTTGGAGTGCTTCTATGACCAGAGCTTCTCCTATGGTCCATGGCTGTTGAGTATGTATGGAGGCCTTATTACACAGCAGCCTTTTCAGAGAAGGGTGCGAGGGGGCACTCCACTGTATTCTTTCATCATTCCTATTGGCCAAATGATGCACATTTTTTTCCAGTGTGCCAGTCGCCATCACTAGGGATGAGCGAACCGGCTGAGATTCGGGTTCGTATGAACCTGAACTATCGGCTTCTGATTCCCGCTGTCTGCCCGCTCCATGGAGATTGGCTGTATCCCAGTTTTCCAGGCGGTCCTCAGGCTGTATCCACCCTCTCCACAGAGCTGGCAGACAGCGGGAATCAGAAGCCGAGAGTTCAGGTTCATACGAACCCAAATCTCGGCCGGTTTGCTCATCCCTAGCCATCACCCTTGGGTCTACTTACAAGAGATGCCTACATACAAACATAACAATAGAGCACTATATGGCTTTAATTTTTGTGAAGTACCAGACTTATTTCTTGGTAATACAACTTGTACATAATAGTCTCTGAAGCAAAACCCACATTGCTTTTAGGAGATAAAAAGGTTTCTCTGGGTTTTCATCATGCTTACTGCACCTACATATGAGAAATCCTACTTGCCTGTATTCACACAGCCTCATTCTTTCTTCACTCGTCTTCTGCATCTGCATTACATTTTAGAATTAAGGCCCTATTCCATAGAACGATTATCGGCCGTTATGGCCGATAATCGTCCCGTGGAATGGAAGGAGACGATCAGCCGACATCGGGGAACAAGGAGCAAATGAGCGCTCCTCTCAGTCGGCCCATGGAATAGGGCCATAAGGTACCAACGTCTTACATTTTTGGTTTGCCCGATGTTTGCCCTTTACAAGAAGGTAATTCTAGGGATTATATTTACTGGTTAGATTTTGGTAATAAGTATTTTGCATCCCAGAAGTGCTCAGTGGGGGAAAGAAAAGCCAACAAGCAAAAAAAAAAAAAATACCACTCATTGCACACGCCAAGAGCTCAATGCTTTGTCAAGGCCCTACTCACAATGAGGGATTATCTGTAGTATCATCTGGATCAGGATCTCCTACCACCTCCAGGAGACCTGTTTCCTTTTGTGATGACCAAGGTATGCTACCATACAGAGACTTAGGGTCCTATCACACAAAACGATTATCGGCCCTACTTGGCCAATTACCGGCTGTTCCAGCCGATAATCTTATCGTCTAGTAGCTCATATTGAAAGCACAATGTTGGCAGATCATCGTCTTTCAACATGTTCTAAAATCAACTCGAATACATACAAATGGCTTAAATGGGATCCTACCAAAACATTGTTCTTCCTCCCGGCTAACGCTCCCCCCCCCCCCCCCCCCCGGTGGAGACCCTTATACTTACATCAGAGATGAGTCCGACGCTCATAGAGAATGAATGGAGCCGTCATGCGCGGCACATGCGCCCCCCCCCCCCCGGGCTTCAGATGGTGATATCTCGGCAACAGGAGCGGCTCCAGGAGCGGGACTTCGTGCATGGCGTAAGTATAAGGGTCTCCAGTGGGGGGTCGGCCAGGCTCAGCCCCGGCACGGGGCATGACAGGTTCCCTTTATGGTGTGGAGGTGGAGTGGAAGTATTTTTTCTAGGACGTTTGTGGAGAAATTTATTTATGAATATCCCAAGAACCGTATTGTAGTTTTGCACCATCTGGAGGGCCGCAGGTTGGACACCTGTGGTCTATGGTACTAACATAAAGCAGTAAACATGGGCATTGCGTTTTGTGGGTCTTGCCTATGTTAGGATAGCTCACGCCGTAGTTGCACATATGTAATGTACAGCTTTATGTGTGTTTTTATGTTTTTATATTGACAAATAATAAAGGTTGATTAGAGGGTGAGTAGTTAAGTAACAGGCATTGCATTGTGGGTAGGGCCTTGACAAAGCATTGCTGTTAGCAAGTGAAAAGGCCACAGGCCTCCATGGCGGTATACCTGCAATATACTGTGATAAGCTCTATGATGGTGAGCACCATGGAGTTTCTTCTTTGCTTTTTGGATTCAGCATGAGAGAGCTTGAGTCTCTCTCCCTGCATAATTTCCTGGGATACAGGTACAGGGACTTGTACAGGTTAGCCTAGGCACCCACCAGAACTGATCTTATTTCTAGTTCCAGGCTAGTGAGATGAAGTCATCCAGGAACGAAGGCAAGTTACGACCAGCCAAGTCATCTTTATTACAGATGGCTAGAGCGTCCCAGAAAGCAGCCAAAAGAATCTTAATATTCTAATTTAAGAGTGAAGTCAAAGTGCACAAATGACAGCCATTCTGTCATTCTTGGTGATTGGACATCACATGGTCAGTTCCCAGAGCAGTGTCCAGGCCAATGCTATATGTAAGGTATATATATATATAAGACGCTGCAGTACTACAATGAAACTCCAACATGTGTGAACATAGCCCTAATTTCACTGCAGAGTTTTGCACAATCAGTATAGTTGCAGGACCTGCTTCTGGCTGGTCAGAGATTGTGATCCAGCCCCACCTCCTGTGACATCACGTCCTGCCCCCTGTCTGCATCATCAGCCTGTGCTCAGCAAACACACACAATGTGAGACAGAGGCATGGAAGATTTGTCTCCTAAGGTGGGAGAGCAGGAGACAATGTGAATTGGCACAGAGGCCATTTTTCTTCACTTCCTGGATTTCTATCAGCTACCAGTGTGGCAGAACCGTACAGATATGGTAATACATTATATAGACACATCTATATAACTTTTAATGTACTTTTAATAGAAAACAAAACATGATGTGTTGTTTTTTTTTTTTTTTTTATAATGGAAGTCAATAGAAAAAACAATCCAAACGGATGCACACAATTGTGGCCCTACCCTAACAGACAAACACGTACATAACCCTAAAAACATTCTTTCCTCTAAATCACTGTAAGATTTGCTATTACATATCTCATTTATATACATTAATGCACATTAACCAGCGTCATTGGGAAATTACCATTTACATTTTATTACATGTTAACCACGCCAACCTCAATTATTGCAGCAATCTCCTGCTGTCACTATTGTGGTACTTTAAGGGGTTAACCAGCAAAAAACTTTTTCTTTCAAATCAGCTGATTTCAGAAAGTTATATAGATTTGTAATTTACTTCTATTAACAAAATCTCAAATCTTCCAGTACTTATCAGCTGCTGTATGCCAGGCAGGAAGTGGTGTATTTTTTCCAGTCTGACACAGTGCTCTCTGCTGCCACCTCTGTCCATGTCAGGAACTGCCCAGAAAAACAGCAAATCCCCATAGAAAACCTCTCCTGCTCCCCAGACTGAAAAAAATATAATTCTGGCCACAATGGCAAAATGTGACAATGACAAGGATCATGAAGTTCACTTTTTCATAACTTCAAGTGGAAATGCACTTAAACCTGTTCCCAAACTTCCATTGACTGACACTGACATATGAATAGATACCACCCTGGAAAGATCCCATTAATTTCTGCAAAGCTCAAAAAACTGGTTTGACCAGCTACAGTCTATGCAAAATATACAGCTTAGCCTTGACTCTCAACGTCAGTAACATGCCTGCTTTTTATTACATACACCAATCAGCCATAACATTAACACCACTAATGCTGCGTTTACACGTAACGATTATTGGCCCGATCGTACGATTAGCGATGTCGGATATACGATTTTTTTTTTATAACGATCAGCGTTTAGACGGTACGATATATCGTACGAAAATTCGCACTGCGATCGTTTTGCGATCGTTTAAGCCTATCTCACACATTAGTTAAATCGGCGAACGACTGTTCACACGGAACGATTTGCGAATTTTTTGCGTACGATGAACGACGATTTGCTGACCTGATGAAAGATCACGATGTACGATTTATCGTGCGTCGTTCGATCGTTCGCTGCGTTTACACGTACGATTATCGTTCCAATTCGACCGTTATCGCGCAAATTCGCACGATAATCGTTACGTGTAAACGCAGCAAAATACCCTGCTATTCCCACTCATGATATCAAAACAGTGTAAAGCACGGAGGTGGATCACTGATGTTTTGGGGATGTGTGAGCTACAAAGGCACAGGAAACATGGTCAAAGTTGAAGGAAAGATTAATCCAGCCAGTTATCAGCCCTGAGGATGCACATGGGATGCACTTGGACTTTTCAGCATGACAACAATCCAAAAAACAAGGCCAAATCGACTTGTCATTGGCTACAGCAGAACAAAGTGAAGGTTCTGGAGTGGCCATCTCGCTCTTCTGACCTTAATATCATTGAACCATTCTGGGGAGATCTCAAGGGCACAGTTCATGCAAGACAGCCCAGGAATTTGCTGGAACAGAAGGCTTTTTGCCAAGAAGAATGGGCGGCTTTACCATCTGAGAAAATAAAAAGCCTCATCCACAACTACCACAAAAAAACTTCGAGCTGTCATTGATGTTAGAGGCGGCAATACATGGTAATAAGTATGTAAACTTTTGATCATTTGGATGTTTTTGGTTTTCATTATGAAAGAAGAGAAAACACAGTAGTCTGACAATAAATGGCTTCACCCGACCACTAACCATGAGTGGGGGAAAAGTTTTTGTTAAAAAAAGTTATCATTCATATATTCATATTCTCTGAAAAAAGGACAAGAAAGCTAAAATTCTGCCAGGGTATGAAAACTGTATAATATGGGTTCTCACAGTGTATATACATATGAATGTACACACATCAATACGTAAACAACAACACTTTTTGTTTAGTGTAAACAATATATGTGTGTATATACTGTAGATATATATAGAAGGCAATGATGAGACAGCAACATGAATTGTAGCCCAGTAACATTATGCATCCAGGAGAACGTGACTATTATATGGGGTTGTCCTGGTCTCAATATTTCACAACAGGACTACAACCCTCACCATGAATCCACATTTTGCAAGTGCTGATATTAGGGTCTATACTACAACCCCCAGACTGGCTCAGTCCTACCAAACAGATCTCAGGTGACTGTAGAACCCTGTAGAATTGCATGAATAGCAGTAGTCTAATATGGACCCTAATGTATAGTCATATTACCGACACGGTTGGTTGGTTGGTTGGTTTACTTTTCGGCAATAAAATTGATTATTTACCCCAAATCCATCAAGGTGGCATTTAGGTGACAAGACATTGTATTCACCATCCAACACCTTTCATGCCACTGCTATCCGCCCCCATGTAGCTGATGCCAACTTCAGTGGAATCCAAACTGATAGCATGGCCGTCACATCCCATACAAGTCGATGACAACTAAGAAAGATTTTCCTATCGACTTATATGGAGGGGGGGGGGGGGTTAGAGCCGTGCAAATCTAATCTCACAACCTCAGCACTTCTGACACTCGCCCCAAGGTTCTAAACATATAAACCGTCCTCTAGTTCTGGCCGAAACCCTGTACTTGTTATATAACCAGTGCCAGCATTTCCCTATACAGGATATATACATAGAACGAGAGCAACCACCAAGCAACATATAGGAATACTGCACATACACTAGTGTATCCCTATGTTGGGCAGTAAGTTATTCCAACCCTCAGCAATGTGTCCTTCCTTATTCCTCACTGCGAAAGTGAAACTAGCAGGAACAAAAAGTTACAAGGTTCAAGAATAGGCCAAGGGGCAAGGGATCAGGGTGGCTGTGCTAGGGAGAGTGGCATGCAGCTGGTACTTACCATGGCTTGCAGTGATCCTGGCAGCGGTGGGTATGAGTGGTGGCGGTAGGTGTGTTACATTGTAGTACCCAGTGTGAGTAGAGCTGACACTTCTCTGTGCACTCTCTTAGTGACTGCCTTCCTGTCCTCTATTCCTCCCCCTTCTGCTCCAGCCTTCCTTCTGTTATCCACCCCTGGAGCGGAGGAGGTGCTGGAAATAGTCATTGTGTTTTGCTGCCACCAAAGAGCAGGGACAAGTTACTGGCATGAAGAATCACTTCTTATCAGAGCTCCACGCCCATAAGTAAAGGGGTTGTTCACACAATTTTTTCTTTCTTTCAAAACAACCGGTGCCAGAAAGTGCCAGAGATTTGTAATTTACTTCTATTAAAAAAAAACTCAAGTCTTCCAGTATTTACCAGCTGCTGTATGTCCTGCAGGAAGTTGTATTCTTTCCAGTCTGGAGAGCAGGTCAGGTTTTCTATGGTGATTTGCTACTGCTCAAGACAGTTCCTGACATGGACAGAGGTGGCAGCAGAGAGCAATGTGTCAGACTGTAAATAATACACCACTTCCTGCAGGACATACAGCAGCTGATAAGTACAGGAAGATTTGAGATTAATTTTTTTTAATAGAAGGAAATTACTAATCTATATAACTTTCTGAAATCAGCTAATTTGAAAGAAAAAGATTTTTGCTTTAAAGTACTACAATAGTGACAGCAGGAGATGGCTGCAAGATTTTTTAATAGAAGTAAACTACAAATCTCTGGCACTTTCTGGCACCAGTTGACTTGAGAAGAAAAAATAGTTTTTTGGTAAACAACCCCTTTAACTCCTGGCACTATCACTCCATCAAGTCAACCCACCATGACAGAACTGAAAGTGACCCCATAGGGAATTGCTTGCAGGCTAATTCCCCAATATACCTCTGACCATTATAAATGGCAATAGCAGAACTATAGGTAATCGTGTATGTGCAAAGTATAGGTTTTACCCTACTGATGTTCCAGGATGGTGTGATGTGATACTGCAGCGTTTAGCCAGAAAGTTTCTTTAAAGGGGTTATCCGGAATAAAAAAAAAAAAAAAAATAATAATAATACTTTTTGCAAATAAAAAAACAGTGCCACCCCTGTCCTCAGGTTGTATGAGATATTACAGTTCAGCTCTATTCACTTTAATGTAACTGAGCGGCAAAAGCCACACCCAAACTGAGAATAAGATGGTGCTGTTTCTGGAAGAAAGTGGCCATGTTTGAGAACATTTTTAAGATCAGGACAGCAGATGCAAACAACTAAGAGGACTGTAAAATATTGATGCCGCCCTAAGGACAGTTCTAGTGACTTTGGATAGATAAGAGATATGTACATGGGTGTAGCTGTAGGGCAGTGGTGGGGAACCTGCAGCCTTCCAGCTGTTGCAAAACTACAATTCCCATCATGTCCGAACTGCCAGAGCTTTAGCTTTGGTTGTCCAGCCATGATGGGAATTGTAGTTTTGCAACAGCTGGAGGGGGTGCAGAGTCAGCAGTCACAATGGGATCCTAGAGGATCCCATGGTATCTCCGCCACATACAAAAACACCAGTATTCTACACTGCAGATAGTAGGTAGGGGCCATGTTACAGATGTGACATTGGGGCCAATTCATAATGTCACTGGCATCACTAACAGGTTAGGACTATATATATATATATATATATATATATATATATATATATATATATATATATACAGACTATAGATGGACCATACCCATCTGCCATGAAGCAACACAGCTTTATGCCTACATGGGGAGAGGGCCGCCTACAGAGGGATTACCTGCTTATTTAATGGGGGGGAGACTACCTACAGGGGTGATGCCTATATGGGAGATGAGGGGTCTATCAACTGGGAGATTACCTGCCAGGGGATGCCTACTTGGGGAAAAAGCAGTCTCCAGGGGGATTACCTACACGAGGAATATCTACATGTATGTGGGGGCACAACTACCTACAATGGGGGATATCTACATTGGGGGCTCCCAATGTGGGGGGGGCGCCTTTCTGTAGTTTGATTCACCTCTGTGTGTACCCTATGGCTGCCCTGTTATCATATTACCACTGCCTATAGTTTCCAGTAATTTCTAGAAGTATGTTGTGAATTGTGACATCAGCGATTCTCCACTGTACTTTATAGTGACATCAGCGATTCTCCGCTGTACTTTATAGTGACATCAGCGATTCTCCACTGTACTTTATTGTGACATCAGCGATTCTCCACGGTACTTTATAGTGACATCAGCGATTCTCCACTGTACTTTATTGTGATATCAGCGATTCTCCGCTGTACTTTATTGTGACATCAGCGATTCTCCGCTGTACTTTATTGTGACATCAGCGATTCTCCACTGTACTTTATAGTGACATCAGTGATTCTCCACTTTATTTTATTGTGACATCTGTGATTCTCTACTGTACTTTGTTGTGACATCAGCGATTCTCCACTGTACTTTATAGTGACATCAGCGATTCTCCGCTGTACTTTATTGTGACATCAGCGATTCTCCGCTGTACTTTATGGTGACATTAGCGATTCTCCACTGTATTTTATTGTGACATCAGTGATTCTCCGCTGTACTTTATTGTGACATCAGCGATTCTCCACTGTATTTTATTGTGACATCAGCGATTCTCCGCTGTACTTTATTGTGACATCAGCGATTCTCCACTGTATTTTATTGTGACATCAGTGATTTTCCACTGAACTTTATTGTGGCATCAGTGATTCTCCACTGTACTTTATTGTGACATCAGCGATTTTTCACTGTACTTTATTGTGACATCAGCAAACCCCCCCCCCCCCCCCCCCCCCCCCCCCCCCCGTACAGGAGTAGCTGCATATAACCAGTGCTTAGCGTCATGCAGTGTCACAGTCCCCAGCTCCCGGTTACAGATCTATTTTTGGACCCACCTGTCGTGATCACTAACCACTGGATGTGAGCGCCTGCACTAGGCTGGGTGACATCAGCGCCTGCTTGCCTGCTGGCTGTATTGTTTTGTGTTACAGGAAGAGCTGGATATAGATATAGAAAGGACTTTCCTGTTTGGTACGACAGTTGTCTGTTATAGCACCAACAGTACTGAATTGTATTATTATAGAGCCTTGTTCACACTGGGGACGTATCAATAACTTACTAGTTGTAATGGTCATCTCTCCTTACCTACAGGTTTTGCTGTGTTATTTTTTTAAGGGAACGAAAAGATGAAAAAGTCGCCAAGTAGTTTCACTGAATTTGTTAGATGGCAAAATCCAGTTCCAGGAATGAAATTAGTGAAGGAGTGGTCGGGTTTAGAGAACCTGTGGTCTGAGATAGTAGAGGTGCATCCCTTTATATTATAGTGAGAGCAAAAAACAGTTACAACCAGCTTCTCTTTTACTTTGAAATGATGTTTTGCAATGTATTCAGGCTAGGACTCCCACGGTAATAAGAAGTTCCAAGAGCTGGCCAGGTAGAAGGGTTGAATGAGTCTGGGAGCAGTGGCATAGCTACCATAGAGGCAGGGTAGGCAGTTGCTATAGGGCCCATGCAGGAGGGGGGCCCGGGGAGAAGGTAAAAGCGTTTGTCCTTCTGCTTAACCCGTTATGTACTGCAGTGTGTAACCCAATGTTTACTTACATGCTGCAACACAAAAAAAGGGTTAACAAGCAGAAGACAGAGATCTCTGCTTCCCTGCTCTGATAACCTCTGACTTTTGTTCTCCAGCTGGCAATCAAGTAGGAAAGGAAAATGTGCAGAGGTCAGGGGTTATCAGTGCACCAGCAGTAAAGCAGATGCCTTGGCCCTGTGGTGTGATGTCAGCTTTCCACGATTTCAGATGGCTTGAAGGGACTTCCCTGCACTCCCCTTAGATTGTGCAGGCTACTCTGAAGGATGTTTCCAATGCTTGGCTCCCAGTGGTTGTTGACGTTTGTTGATTGATGTTGTAACACTGTTGAGCTGCAGTTTCCTATCGCAGGATGCAGGACAGAGAAGTGAAGTGATGTAAATGCCACAAAGTGCCACCTAGAGGCCCACTTGCGGTACTAGTGAGAAGCCATAGCATCCTTGTAAATACTTACCCCTGCAGTCTGAGTAGTTTAGAGATGATGGGAAAATCAATTGTTCACAGAGCGGTAGGGTGGCTGCTTGGAGCTTTCTGGAAGGACAACTACTGGATGTGCAGCCATCTGCTTGGTATTTATAGGCGACTAATTATCCTGACTTCTCCCTTTTGCCATAGAATTCTATAATGTTCTACAAAATTATGGAACTCTTCACCTTTCACCACATGTATGGCAGCAAAGAGCACCTATAGCTGATGGCTGTGTATGTGAATAGGATTTTTTTTTTTTTTTAAGTTATGAGTTTAAGAAAATATGTTGGCACAATGGCTGTGTTGGGTACTGCAGGGCTGCTCTTGTCGTAGTCTTAGCACAGATATATATCGCTAGTGCTGCCACCTTTTAGCAATACTAAGCCTCCCCTGATGTCTATTATAATGCATGTTAGCATCAGATTAGACATTACACATAGGGAAGAAGGGTGTGCCACCGGCATCACAGTTGTGGCAGCCTATAGTAGAGAGTGCGGGGATTACTGTCAGTCCCACAAAAACACAGAAAAATGCAACAGCTCACCGCAACAGCAAGATACAGACCCACCATAGACATGAAAATAATTAAAAGCAGCCCCCCCAACTGCCCAAAAAATTCCCACAAAAATAATGAGTCTCTTGGTTACTATTTGCAAACAGCGTAAACTGCCTCACCACGATAAGGTGGACTCATATCGAGGCAGACCCTACACTGTATGTACACTATGGCCTCTCCATGGCGTGTAATACGCCTATGCTCTGGGCATGCAAGATCCGTCTAATACCTGCAAAAATAATTGCATCACCTGGGTGAGACAGGTGGAGTGCACGACCAAATAGAGGCAGCCACTCCCCCAACTGGAAAACAGAAAAAAAAGGAAAAAATTGGTCAGCTCTCCTAGAACACTGTTCACACTAGGCAGGAGCACGTTGCCATGGCTGAAATTGCAAACACACAAAAACACAGAAAAATGCAACAGCTCACCGCAACAGCAAGATACAGACCCACCACAGACATGAAAATAATTAAAAGCAGCCCCCCCAACTGCCCAAAAAATTCCCACAAAAATAATGAGTCTCTTGGTTACTATTTGCAAACAGCGTAACTGTCAGTCACCTGTGCCAGGAGCAGGGCTTCAGCAGCCCTGCAGTTCCAAACACAGCCATTGGTGGCAGCAGAGGGGCTGTGCCACTCCTTACTGTTACCACTCACTACCATTTCAATAAATGTGTTCATATATGTAAAACAAATATTATTACTTCTTTAACCTTTCATTTTCTTCTAAGCACATACTAAAAAGTTACAATACAGTTTAAGGCCGGTTCACACCACCTGAAACAGCGGCCGTTTTGCGACCTAGCGGCCGGATGATCTTCATTTGTGCTGAATTGGGATCCAAATTCGCCCGCATCCCAATTCGCCGGAGCCGCACTCTCCATTGTGTGACTTGTTAGGCTTGTGTGGACACTATTCAGTGGGTGCCCAAAACTGACATGTGCGTTTTTCGTGCGGCCGCTAGGGATCCCGGCCGGAGCATATACTATGTGTATACACTCCGGCTGGGACTCCCTCTGCAGGCGGGGGCTGCCCGGGTGATTGATAAATCGTCCGGGCAGCCCATAGAAGATAGCAGCGGTCTGCTGCCGCCTCTCCTGTTCCGCAGGGCGCCGACAGCAGATCGTTACCATCTTAGTCGTTTGTCTTTCAACATGTTGAAAGACAACAATCAGCCGACATCGTTCATGTCAGCTGATCATTGTCTTCTATTACACAAGACGATTATTGTCCGAATACGGCCAATAATCGCTTTGTGCAAGAGGGCCTTTATTCTTAGAGCTCCCGTCAGCTGATCTTACGGATTTGATAGTAAGAATAGTGCAGCAACATGCAGTCGAACCCGATGGTACTCATTATAAGTTAATGGACTCCATTGGGCGTTGTCTTTTTTGTATGAATCTGGAATCGTATCATGGCTTCTATTCAGAAGAGGGGAAATAAAAAGCAACACATGCACTGGAATTTTTTTTAAAAGCCCATATGGACCCCAGGACAGATTCCTCTTCATATGGACCCCAGAACACCCCTGTATATAGATCCCAGACCAGGACCCTCTTCATACAGAGCCTAGCCCTGTATAAAGACCCCAGGACCCATTCATACAGATCCTAGCCCTGTATATAGACCCCAAGACAGTGGCGTAGCTCCCATGATGGCAGACCATGCAACTGCTACGGGGCCCATGCACTGTCCAGCACCATGACTGACAAAGTGTGGAGCCCTTGGCTCCCCGCAATGCCAATCCCTCTTGTAGCTGCAGGCAGCATTCTGCCTCTCAGCACAAGAGGTAGCTCCCTCCCCTCCAGCAGAGCAGTGAGAAGAAAGAGATGCTGGGAGACAGAGCAAGCAGGGTGAGTATGTGGTTAGGGGTTTTTTTTAAAGTGCAGGGAGGGCCGTGGGTAGGTGTGGAGGGGCTGCCAGGGTGATCGCTAGATCATCCAGGCAGCCCATAGAGCATAGTGGTGGTCCGCTCCTATTCCACAGAGCATCAGCAGCAGATAGCTGCTATCACAGACATTTGTCTTTCAACATGTTGAAAGACAAACGACAGCAATGTCGGCTGATCGTTGCCTTCTATTACACAGGGCGATTATCGCTCGAATACGAATGATTATCATTCCGTGTAATAGGGTCTTAAGAAAAAGGAATGATTGATCTCCCTAGCTATCTGCCCACGTCTGCAGCTCTGAGCATGATATAGAGCTGACAGATTCCCTTAATTGCATAGCCTAGATTATGGGAGAGAGGGCCGGACGAAACAAAGTTTAAGGGAGGCCTGCATGACAGGGGAAATGGCACAGAGGGGGTTAACACGGGAGCGGGGTTTGAGCGGGAGCTGCTGGGGGGAGGTACAGGGTGGGGAGGGGACATATAAAGGGCTCTTCCTGGTTGGGGTCAGTACCTCATGCGGAGCAGCAGCGAAGAGTCCCTCCCGCCCTCCCTTTCATTTGGTTTTTGTTGCTTGCGGGGTGGGTTTTTTCCTGCAGGGTCAGTTGGGTGGCGCAGTGAGGGTGGTTCCTTTTTTTGTCATAGCAGCGGTTGGCGGGTTAGGGGGTCCTTGGGGTTGGCAAAAATTGTAAAGTAAGGGGGACACGTGGGGAGGTGCACCCCTATTTCCCCTTGTTTGTATTATGGATCATCTGGGGACATGAGGATTGTGGGCTCCTGACTGGGTGGTGTCCCGGGGAGTAATCTGGGGTATGGATATTCGGCCAGAGTGTTTTGAACTGGGGTAGGGCTCCTGAGCCTGTGGGAACTGGCTGGGGGTCAGTGGTAAGGTGGTAACAGTAATATAGACTGTTGGTACAACCGATAGGTGGCCGGTTATGTTTTAGCCTCAAGGACCTCCTTCCCGTTATAGTTCAAGTGGATAGGGATAGCACAGTTAACTATTTGTTTGTTAATAAAATTGGCTGCTGTGGCCAAAAATTTTCCAAACCAGGGTCTGTGTCTTTATTTACTGGGGTATATGTGGGGGTGGTGGTTTGGAGGTTACGGAGGGATCAGCTTTCCCTTGTCATGTCAAACTCAAGCCCTCCAGCTATTACAAAACTACAATTCCCATTACAGTCAAAACTTTAGCTGTCCAGGCATGATGGGAATTGTAGTTTTGTAACAACTGGAGGACACCTATGATCTAGACCATGTTCTGCTGACACCTAATGGTTATTTGGTGACATGACAACACAAGTGATTTCAATGCGCTAGACATGTGTCTGTTATTTTTATTTATTGTATAATGTATAGTATGTGTAATGTAATATTAATATAACCTTTATTGTACATATATATTTAAAAAAAACAACAAAAAATGCTGTGGAATCTGTTGGCGCTATACAAATAAATATTATTATCATGTGTATGGGACAGAAAGCCCTGGAAGGTGGTAGGTTCCTGCTCAGTCAACCAATCTCTTCTTTAGCAGAGAAGTCTCCTGTATGAAGGGGAGTAGTTAGCAGTTGGAGGTTCAGGGAGTTTTCTGGGCAAAAACAATTTTAAAAAACTACTTTCAGCCAAGTTGGTCAGTTGCGGGCTGGTGTCAGCCCAGTGACAATTATTCAAAGATAGCCCTGTTGTCTGGCTGTTATCTCGTCGGCACTAACTATACCATTCTACTGCTGCCCCTCACTCACCAGGTGCTGCGCCTACAGTTTCTCTTCCTACCAATCACTCTTGTGGCCACAGGGTACATTATGCCTATGGTCACATAAGGATGCACTTTTCCTCTGCGCTCCGACGCTCTAGTAATGTCTCTCATTACCTATGTCACTCCCTGCCTACAGGGAGCTCTACCTACACAGAGAGGCCTAATGCTATATGGGGTGAATAGGGGACTAACTACTATATTGAGGGACAGAGGATTCCTACCTACCATATAGGAAGACAGAAGAGACCTAACTACAATGTGGGGGTACAGAGGGCCTACTTAATATAGGGGAACAGAGAAGTAACATTACTACTATATGGGACACAGAGTGGGAGGCTAACTATATATCAGGTATGGGGAACCTTCGGCCAGGGGCGGACTGGGCCACCGGGGGACCGGGGAAACCCCCGGTGGGGCCCCAAGCAGGAGTAGGCCCCGCCCCCAGTCAGGGAGCACGGTCCCCCCGCATCGGGGGCCCCCGTGCTCCTGGGGAGCCCACTCAGCCGCCGGCACCTTCCCTTCCTTGTGATCGCAAGCTTGCGATCACAAGGGTGCCGCCGCCGCCCCGACAGATGAGCAGCTGCTGGTCCCGGCAGCGTCATCACCACTGAGCTCTGTGCGCGGTGCAGCTGCTAGGACTTCCGGTTCACGTAGCGCATACCGGAAGTCCCAGCCGCTACGGCGCGCACGGAGCTCAGTGTTGATGGCGCTGTCCAGGACCAGGAGCTGCTCGTCTGTCGGGGAACAGAGGAGAAGAGACCAACGACGGGGGAGCGTGTTGACAGGTGAGTTGAGTTTCGGTTTTGTTTTTTTTATCATAGGGGGGAGATGGACAACATGAGGGGAGGGGAGAGATGGACAACATGAGGGGGGTGGGGGAGAGATGGACAACATGAGGGGAGGGGAGAGAGATGGACAACATGAGGTGGGTGAGGGAGAGATGGACAAAATGAGGGGGGGAGATGGACAACATGAGGGGGGGAGATGGACAACATGAGGGAGAGATGGACAACATGAGGGGGGGGGAGATGGACAACATGGGGGGGGGAGATGGACAACATGAGGGGAGGGGAGAGATGGACAACATGAGGGGAGGGGAGAGATGGACAACATGAGGGGGGTGGGGGAGAGATGGACAACATGAGGGGAGGGGAGAGATGGACAACATGAGGGGGGTGGGGGAGAGATGGACAACATGGGGAGGAGAGATGGACAACATGGGGGGGGGGAGAGATGGACAACATGGGGAAGAGATGGACAACATGAGAGGGGGGGGAGATGGACAACATGAGGGGGGGAGATGGACAACATGAGGGGGGGAGATGGACAACATGGGGGAGAGATGGACAACATGGGGGGGAGATGGACAACATGGGGGGGCGGAGATGGACAACATGGGGAGAGATGGACAACATGGGGGGGGGAGATGGACAACATGAGGGGGGGGAGATGGACAACATGAGGGGGGGGGGGGAGATGGACAACATGGGGGAGAGATGGACAACATGGGGGGGAGAGATGGACAACATGGGGGGGAGAGATGGACAACATGGGGGAGAGATGGACAACATGGGGGGGAGAGATGGACAACATGAGGGGGGAGAGATGGACAACATGGGGGGGGAGATGGACAACATGAGGGGGGAGAGATGGACAACATGGGGGGGAGATGGACAACATGGGGGGGAGATGGACAACATGGGGAGGGGAGAGATGGACAACATGAGGGGGGGGGAGATGGAAAACATGGGGGAGAGATGGACAACATGAGAGGGGGGGGGAGATGGACAACATGGGGGGGGAGAGATGGACAACATGGGGGGGGAGAGATGGACAACATGGGGGACCAGGGGGAGAGATGGACAACATGGGGGACCAGGGGGAGAGATGGACAACATGGGGGGGGGAGAGATGGACAACATGAGGGGGGGGAGATGGACAACATGAGGGGGGGAGATGGACAACATGGGGGAGAGATGGACAACATGAGGGGGGGGGGATGGACAACATGAGGGGGGAGATGGACAACATGGGGGGGAGATGGACAACATGGGGGGGGAGATGGACAACATGGGGGGGAGATGGACAACATGAAGGGGGGGAGATGGACAACATGAAGGGGGGGAGATGGACAACATGAAGGGGGGGAGATGGACAACATGAGGGGGGGAGATGGACAACATGAGGGGGGGGGAGATGGACAACATGGGGGAGAGATGGACAACATGAGGAGGGTGGGGGAGAGATGGACAACATGAGGTGGGTGAGGGAGAGATGGACAACATGGGGAGGAGAGATGGACAACATGAGGGGGGAGAGATGGACAACATGGGGGGGAGAGATGGACAACATGAGGGGGGGAGATGGACAACATGGGGGAGAGATGGACAACATGAGGGGGGGGAGATGGACAACATGAGGGGGGGATGGACAACATGAGGGGGGGGATGGACAACATGGGGGGGAGATGGACAACATGGGGGGGAGATGGACAACATGGGGGGGAGATGGACAACATGAGGGGGGGGATGGACAACATGGGGAGGAGATGGACAACATGGGGGGGAGATGGACAACATGAGGGGGCTATAGGGGGGAGATGGACAACATGAGGGGGCTATAGGGGGGATGGATAACATGAGGGGGCTATAGGGGGGATGGACAACATGAGGGGCTATAGGGGGGAGATGGACAACATGAGGGGGCTATAGGGGGGAGATGGACAACATGAGGGGGCTATAGGGGGGAGATGGACAACATGAGAGGGCTATAGGGGGGAGATGGACAACATGAGGGGGCTATAGGGGGGATGGACAACATGAGGGGGCTATAGGGGGGAAATGGACAACATGAGGGGGCTATATGGGGGGATGGACAACATGAGGGGGCTATAGGGGGGGTGGACAACATGAGGGGGCTATAGGGGGGGATGGACAACATGAGGGGGCTATAGGGGGGGATGGACAACATGAGAGGGCTATAGTGGGAATGGAAAACATGAGGGGGCTATGGGGGGGATGGACAACATGAGGGGGCTATGGGGAGATGGAAAACATGAGGGGGCTATGGGGGGTTGGACAACATGAGGGGGCTATTACTGAGGAATCGACAACATGAGGGGGCCATATGGGGTGAATGGACATGAGGATATCTATATTGAAGAAGGACAACTTGAGGGTGCTATATATATGGGGATGGACAGCATAAGGGGGGTACCTATATGGGGGATGGACAATATGGGGTGCCATTTATAAGGGGGACAACAGAGGGGGGACCATATACTGTAAGGAATATATATATATATATATATATATATATATAGAGAGAGAGAGAGAGAGAGAGAGAGAGAGAGAGAGAGAGAGAGTGAGGGCGTACAGGGGCCAATACAGATGTGCAGTTTGTAGAGAGATGAGGATGGTGACATAGTGAGGAGCCTAATATGTCTGTCTGGCAGATTCTGTGGATTCGTGGCTCATAGAAGTTCTCATTATGGCCCAGGACGGATGGAGAAGATGAAAAGGGAAGAACTCCGATCAGAAAAGACGTCCCCTGTGAGTCACCTGATATATTTGCACTGTAATGTATATGGTGTATAGAACCTGTGTAGAGCTGTGTCTACCTCTATATGACTGGATGAGGTGATGGTGATCTGTGTACAGTGAATCTTATTCAGTAGCAGTGGTGGTGTTAGTCAGTATGTGGTGGTATTAGTCAGTAGCAGTGGTGGCGTTAGTCAGTATGTGGTGGTATTAGTCAGTATGTGGTGGTATTTGTCAGTATGTGGTGTTATTTGTTGCTTGTAATCCGGTACTGTGTTTTATTGGTCTTAGTATACTAGATTTGGTCAGTAACAATATAGGGATGGTATTGGTTGTGGTGTGGCAGTAATATTTTCCCCTTGTATACTGGTATTATTGGTATACAGGATTTGGTCAGTAACAGTATGGCGGTAATATGTATGGTGATAATATTTCCCTCTGATATACTGGTATTATTAGTAATATCACTCTCAGTATACAGGATCTGGTCAGTAACAGTATGGCGGTAATTGTGGCGGTAATATGTATGGTGATAATATTTCCCGCCTATATAATGGTATTATTGGTAAAATCAGTCTCAGTATACAGGATCTGGTCAGTAATAGTATGGCGGTAATATGTGTGGGGATATTTGCTCTTTATATACTGGTGTCATTGGTAGCTGTATGACTTTTGTATCTAAGTATACAGTGTTATCATACAAAGGAAATTGTCTTATAGCCCAATTACACCGGCCAATTATAGGTAACAAGCGCTCCTAGGAAGCCCCATGTAACAGTGTCAGAGATCAGCTGACAAGCAAATGCCCCATAGTCGGCTGATTTGATCTTTTGTGCGGCTGTAAAAATCATTGCTGTCGGCTGCACATCTCTGTGTATTCCTGCCCTGCTGATTAGCAATCGTTTGCAGCCCCATACTGCCCCAAATCACGCCGTGTTACTGGACCCTTATTAATGTTACCATAGATAAGTATGGTGGCTGAAGGGTGGGCCCCAAGAAGGATTTCCCCTGGTGGGCCCAAGGCACTCCAGTCTGACACTGCCTTCGGCCCTCCAGCTGTTGCAAAACTACAACTCTCATTGTGCAACAGCTGGAGGGCCGAAGGTTCACCATCCCTGTTATATGTGCTGGAGCAAGGAACAAAAAATGGTTATCTGACAGGTTCTTTAGAGAAAAGTTGTGGCCAAGGTTGGATGAAAAAGAAAAAGAATGACTCCAGAGAAGACATCAAATCAGAGCAAACAGACCAAATCATCACTTTCATGCTGAGTCTTATAACAACAACTCCTCTCCAATTCTAATAGTCAGGAAATAAAAAGCTTCATAATTATTTTGTTACAGAACCACTGAGGCCCAACTCAATAGATTCACATATATTCTTGTCTCAGTATATAGCCTGGATGTTATTGGACAGACCAGACTGTCATCTACTTCAGCTGTCCTTTACTGTGACATGTCTGCCCCCTAGTGCTTGGTCTGAGTACTCCAAATATAAGGTTTTACTTTCACATTGTGTTGTTTATTTCACTAAAGGTTAAATGCAACTATATACAAGGGTGTAACTACCACTATAGCAGCCACAGCGGTTGCTATGGGGCCCGCCGCATCAGGGGGGCCCCATGCCCTGCTCCTGCAATACACTGGGCCCCCTGAGCCCCGTCATCATTTGCAGCACCCGGTGGCTGAGCTGGTTTTGCAAATGTCCCTTTAACTGCAAGCACGCCTGACCAGTGCTTGCAGTTATGACTACACTTGACGATTTAGTGGTCAGTGGGGGGGGGGGGCCCAATCAAAAGTTTTCTATTTCTAGTTACGCCCCTGACTATACCTGGTGGCGTCCATCATAGTTATATGTCGGATGTATAGGGCCTGTACCTATGATGGATGCGGCACAAGTCTTATAATAGCTTAATTTCAGCAGTGAGCTGACAACCTGAGTGATCTAATACAGACTGGTTGCTAGGGTAATTGTTAGAACAACCATAGCTCCCAACTGTCCCGGATTCTGCGGGACAGTCCCGTTTTCGGGGTGCTGTCCCACGGTCCCGGAACGGCACCCAGTGTCCCGCATTATATGTGGCCCCACCGAAAAAAACAATAAACCAGTAACTCACCTGTCCGCTGGTCCCGGCAGAGCGCGCACTCCCGTCATCCTCCGGGGCGGGCAGCGTGGTATACAGACACTGACTGTGCCGGAAGTGACCTGCAGCCTCTATCATGAATTACTTCCGGCACAGTCAGTGTCTGTATACCCCGCTGCCCGCCCCGGAGGAAGAAGGGAGTGCGCGCTTTGCCGGGAGTGGAGCTGCTGGGACCAGCGGACAGGTGAGTTACTAGTTTATTGTTTTTCTGGTCGGGCCACACAAATGGGAGGATTGGCTACTATGTGGGGCGTTATATGGGGGCATTGGCTACTATGTGGGGCACTATATGGGGGCATTGGCTACTATGTGGGGCACTATATGGGGGATTGGCTACTATGTGGGGCACTATATAAGGGCATTGGCTACTATGTGGGGCATATATGGGGGCATTGGCTACTCTGTGGGCACTATATGGGACATTGGCTACTATGTGGGGCACTATAGGGGGCATTGGCTACTATGTGGGGCACTATATGGGGGGATTGGCTACTATGTGGGGCACTATATGGGGGCATTGGCTACTATGTGGGGCACTATATGCGGGGATTGGCTACTATTTGGGGCACTATATGGGGGCATTGGCTACTATATGGGGCACTATATGCGGGCATTGGCTACTATGTGGGGCACTATATGGGGGGATTGGCTACTATTTGGGGCACTATATGGGGGATTGGATACTATGTGGGACATATATGGGGGATTGGCTACTATGTGGGCGCTATATGGGGGATTGGCTACTATGTGGGGCATATATGGGGGCATTGGCTACTATGTGGGCACTATATGGGGGATTGGCTACTATGTGGGCGCTATATGGGGGATTGGCAGAGATCAGCCATAGCCAAATCTTAGAAACACAGGCACATAGATGGTTTTAAGAATAGATAAGAGAATTGCTGATATTAACGAAGTGAAGCGCTCAAGCCCCCACCCTTTCAGTGCTGCTCCACCCCAGGTGCCAGGGAAAAGGTGGATGCAATCCTGGGAGTCCTGCTGGTTTCCTGGCATCTTGGGAGGAGTGGCAGGGAGTGGAGCAGCGCTGAAAGGCTGCAGGCTTGATGAGCCAAGCACTGATCAAACGAAGCGATTTGCTGACCTCTAGTTTTAAGTACTCCCATCAATGCACTGGATTTATACAGAGGGCCCACCTCTACATAGATCCAGCTGCCTGTACTCCCTTACTGAGGTCTACTCCACCAATAAAGTAAACCTTAGGGATTATCCAGAATCTTTTGAAAACTGAAGAGGAGCTGGAAGGAATTTAATTTTTTTTTTTTAAACAACAATTTCCACTGTGGTGTCCCACTAGGGGGGTTACTGCTGTTCACACCCTTCGCAAAAGCCTGTACGTTTTGTGGTCTTATTACAGCCAACGTATTCCTAAAGATGACCACTAGATGTCGCTGTGTTGTATATTGAATAGGGATGGTCCGAACCTGCTGAGGTTCGGGTTCGTATGAACCCGAACGTTTGGCAGCAGATTCCCGCTGTGTGCTCGCTCCATGGAGCGGGCGGATACAGCGGGAGTAACGCCTGGAAAACTGGGATACAGCCTATGGGATACAGCCTATGGGATACAGCCGGAGCGGGCAGACAGGGGGAATTATTACCGAGGGTTTGGGTTCGTACGAACCCGAACCGAACTCGGTTCGGACCATCCCTAATATTAAAGTATGGAAGCTGCACAGCTGAAGTATCTCAAAGGGTTATTGTATTTGTGTGTACCAGATTCTGTGAGCCAGTAGGATCGTTACTTTCTTCTGTCCTATCACCTCTTCCCTTTCTACTCTTCTGTTGCACTCTTTCCACCCAACCTCATCGCACCTTACAGGCTGGATAGGAAGTTAGTCCTTTGGGTGAAGGAGGAGTCTTAGTTGAGCTTCGGTGGAGAAAGGACGCAGCTCAAATAGCTCCCCACAGTGGTTCTACCTAGGCCCTGGCCCTCTGCCAGGTCCCCTCTACAGGAAAGTAGTAGTCTTAGTCAGTGCCCTCTTACAAACTTTTTTCTTAAAGTGCCTATACCCTGCATGATGCAGTGTTAAACTCCTCAGGATAGGACTATCCAGCATCTGGGTGGAGCAAAGTTACTGGAAAGTGTATGAACTCCATCTTCTAGCGCAAGTGTCAGCAGGAAACCCTCAGCACTCTGCTCATCCCAGGTAACAAGGTCTGGGGCCTGTGTCACCCATCAGTACAGTTCAGCCAAAGCTATTGGGCATAAGGTGGTGTGAAGACTAGAGAAAAGCTCAATACATGGGCACAGGTTGTCTTCTACTTCTTCTACAAGTATTCCTCTATACACTCCAACATCCCGGCAGAGCACATTACTACTTGGGTTGAGACTCTCAAGGCACCCTCCTCTCTACTACACTACCTCAGTACAACTTTACCAACTCTACTACATCCTACTCAGCACTTATCACACAGATCTGGTGGTTCTATGTTCGAGTATTTATTGGAACTGTATGAAGTGTATGTCCAGATCCGTTGTATTACCGGCTGCACATTTACAAGTAGTAAATCAAGTCAACATTATCAGATTAGTCTGTGATTATTCACCCCTACCTGCACAGCACTTACACTGCAAACTGGGACATCCCCCCTTTCTGTGGGTGGCGGGTCCTGCTATCCGGGAGAATCATTCCACCGCTCTGGCCATCTGTGACTACATCATCCGTGACTTCACTATCCCAACGGACCCGGCAGCAACCTGACAGGACACTGACCACAGGGAAGAAGGGTACAACCGGCCTTACACCTTAAAAGCAGGCGTGCCATCACACCTGTGTGCCCACTGGCGTCACGTGACAAACCCCTAAGGTCCGGCTGTATCTCCGTTTAGCAAGTGACCGGCCGTCCCACCACACCACCACTCTAGTGTTTCCCACCAGAGCTGTAGATGCCGGCACCGGTCTTCTTTTTGTCCTCCGTAGCACGTTTTTTGAGTAACTACATCTAAAGCAAACATGCTTATAAGCCCATTTGGTGTACAGGGGGCATTCTTCTGCCCCTCTTCACTGTATCGTCCCCTCCTACGGCTACTTATGTATAGATGAATATGCATAAGTAGGAGGGGGCATGCACACCAGCAGAGGGCATGGCGGTGCGCTGAGGGGCTGAAGAATGAAACCAAACTAACTAATCTCCATATTTTCGAATGCGCCGTTGAGGACAAAAAGATAACCGACATCGGGATCTGCAGCTCAGCTGCTACAGGTACCTAACAGAAGGTCCATATGTACAAACCTGCTGATAGTTCCTCTTTAATGCCAGCGCTCTCTCTTTCTGCTAGTTTTATAAAAATCCTGGACAATCCCTTTAAAGGGGTTATCCAGTGCTACAAAAACATGGCCACTCCCCCCCCCCCCCCTCTTGTCTCCAGTTCAGGTGTGGTTTGCAGTTAAGCTCCATTTACTTTAATGGAACTGAGTTTAAAACCCCACCCAATCTGGAGACAAGAGAGGGAGAAAAGTGGCAATTTTTTTGTAGCACTGGATAACCCCTTTAAGTCAAGTATGGCTTTATAATAATTATTTTTTTTGTCCAGTGAATGTCTTAACATATCATGGCCTCTATAGCCGCTGCTTAACGTCCATCTCTCACTCCCACTGCCTGTGTAATTAATATGAACAGAATTTACAGCTAAATACAGACTAATCACTGTTTTATGTAAATGTTCCCCTTGGCAGACAACTCTCCTTATATCTTGTCTATAGGTTTATACCAATAGTGCCCTCAAGTCACAAGATCACTTAAAGGGAACTCTGTCATCACTTTCAAGAAGTCCATACCATGGGTCATTGGGGCGGTCCCTGGCAGCTTCTCACTTCCACCCTGCGTGAACATTCTCTTATATGCTTTATAAAGAGTGCTGTATATAAATCTTTATCTGTATATAGAAGGCTATTGTGTAGCTATTAACACCGGCTACGAGTTTGGGTATTTGAGGTTTAAAGGGAAAAAAAGAAAAACTCTAGTACAAATTATATGACACAAGGAAAGAAACACAAAAAACTATTTTTTATTTTATTTATTTTTTTAAGAGAATTGGGGTGGTCCCCAATGGCAACACCAAACATATACCCAAACAGGGTGAAGTCTATAAATCAAGGCTGGGTGGGTGGTGGGAAGTCCCCAGGGACCATCACAATGACTCTCTGTTCGGGCAGCATGAAAATTGATTACATGTTCCCTTTCAAAATACATTCACAGGATACGTATTTATTCATCAGTGAGTAGTTGCAATCTTCTCAAATAATCCCCTCCAATACAGATACAAAGGACATTGGAACAAATTATTACAAAGAAAAAAAAAAAAAAGAGAACAAGAACTTTACAGTAGGCTCCGACCCCTCGACCAGAAAAGTTACCTTGAAGTCATTTTTCTTACCTACCAATAAAATACACTTTACTAAATGACATTCTTTTAACATGAGTGATACATTTATTCTGTATATACAAAACACAAGTCTTCCTTATCCGCATTACACTGTGATTTCCCTTTACCCCCATTTATGGATCACTATGACCAAACAATCAATCCTTTTACATTAAAGTGAATTTCCACCTTTATTTATTGTGTTTATTTTAGGTCCAAACCTCTTTAATAATTTTTTTTTTACTATATTCTTATAGCAGTTGGAGCTTTATTTTTCTTATACATGGTATGGACATAGATGTATTTGTGCAACAGCCAACAGAGGGAGCATACCATACTGGGCGCAGATTTACTATTACTAATATTTAGTGTAGAATTAGACCGGGCAGTATTAAGATGCACTAAGTTTATGTTTATGTCTAACATTCTATCCTTCCTTAATGCCAATATCTTTGTGTGTTCTTTTTTTGGCACAAATTGAGCCTGACTGCCCCAATGTGTTATTACCGTGACCAGTGTGTAAGCTGTATGCAACCTGAGGAGAGCGGTGGCGCTTGCAAGAAAGTAGCGGTGCTTACTTTATATCTGTCTATGCCGAGGAATTGGAGCTAGGCTTTAATAAAAATTCTCCTTACCATCAAGATATATTATTAAATAAGATCTATTTTTCCTGGATTTTTAGAAAATTGGCTATAGGCTGAAAAAACAAAACAAAAACCTTTATCCGTAGACAACCCCCTCCCCCCACCCACCACTTCCATGGTGTTCCCAACCAGGCCTGCAGTGATGACATCACATAATTGGTCACATGATGCTGAAGCCAATCATTGGCCCCTTCCTACATACAAAAGTATGTGTTATCATCGCTGCAGATTTAACTGTGAATAAAGTTTTCTACAGTCGAGCCTGTATACAATTTTCTTTAAAAAAATCCTAGAAAAACCCTTTACTGAGCAAAGAATTTTGGGCCTATTTAGTTAAGAGAAGTGTTATTGAAGAGTGAACATTCACCTGTAGATGATTTCCCAAAAAAAAAAAAAAAAAAAAAAAAGCCAAACCTACATATTAGTTATCAAATTATGAAGTTGTTGAGAAGTTTGTTCAGAAGCGATAGTTTTATTTGTTTCCAGAAAGCTGAGAGACAAGATGGCCGCTATGGAACGCAACACACATTTCCTAGAGCTATGGCGGATCTACCAACAAGGCAGCGGGGAATTTATCAATGCACAGCTTAGTAGGTTTGCCATTCAGGTGTCTAGGAAAGATGGTCAATATGCCATGTGGAAGCTGTAATGGCAACCAGATTGGCTGTTGCAAGAGCAGATTTATTACACAATAACCCATAGTTTTATATTTATTGCTCTGATGATACAGACATTGCAACAGTTTATATATCATAAGTAGTAAAGCATTACACTATAAGGATATGTGCACACTATGGAATCCCAATGGAAAACCTGTTGTGGATTCCGCAGCTCGCACCCGCTTGCTGACTTGTTTATTCTTTGGACGGACAGTGGAATCTGCCCGTGCATAGAATGGACGTCTAAGGCACGGGCGGAAAGGGGTACGGCCACCAGAGTCCGTGAGTGGGTGCGAGCTGCACATTCATCTGGATTCCGTAGTGTGCACATACCCTAAGGGTACAGAGGACAGTAACAAAATAATTTCTTCCCATACGGTATAATTGTAACGGTTATAAATGAGAGTGGAGGCCGCCATGATGTGATGTCACCACATATGCATTCATACACTTTCTACTTGTCACCTCAAAGTCTTTTACCAGGTACACCCTAATCCTTCAAGCAGAAATTTCCCTAATTTGTGGTAATCCAGGTGTTCCAACAACTCGTGACTAAGTGTTTTATCAGAGTTTTTGGACACAATGGGAGTTGTAATACTCAAACAGCCAGAAAGCAACAGGTTGGGGAGCACTGTCCTACGGGCTCTCGAGGCCTAAAGAAGCATAGTCATACAGCACAGTCATCTGCCCCTGGTGTTTCACTTTATGGCGCTCCACTGTAAGTAAGCCCTGGTTAGACCAAAATTCAGACAGCATGGCACATTCTAAGAACACAAAATTATTTGATCAGGTTAACTTACTGCTTGAATTACAGAAAATGGATATTAAACAAACAAACAAGAGAGATAGATGCACTTCCACTTGGCCATACAAGAAAAGACATTACATCTCGTAGATGTACACCTTGTGGATATCACAGAACAAGATCCATTCTTTCATGAAGGATGAATATATATATATATCTCCTTAGACATTTGGAGGGTTCAAATAATCACAGTCACATGATCGGTTTTTAGCGCCATATATTGGGTTTCATTTGGGATCAGCGCAAGTCTTCAGGGAAGGGATAAAGAAGACCATGAAAATAGAGGCAATCTATGTGGGGATGACACCGGTGGCCAAGAGGATGATGAGCAGGACAATGATTCCAACTATCACACAAATTATAGCGATCATCTTTGCATTTTTCCACCAGTACTTCCTGGCAACTTTCTGTGACGTTGTTTTAAAGTGTTCAGACTGAGGAAGACAATAACAGAGTTAGGAGACAATGAAATAGACTTCCGGGTAGTATACATGAAGTAGAGAAAAAAAGAGGCATATCTACACAGTAATCTACTTACTCAGATTTTACTTAGTACCCCCCTCCCCCCTTCAGGACTTCTCACAATCTTAAGACTGGAAATATGAATGGAACAACAGTGCACATTGCCACTTCATTTATGGTCTATGATTGGGCTAAGGATAGAGTACAGTGTTCAGCTATCTTTGGTACTCACATAGACAATGAAAGGAGCAGCGGTAGACTGTGGGGGTTTTCAGTTGTCAGATCCTCCATGATCAGACACTTATCCACCATGGACACTAGACGATTAGTGTCCATGGTGGCAAAACCCATTTAAAAAGGACTCTACATAATGTATCTCCACAACACAGCAAGTGCAGGAACAGCCCGATGGCACCCCTGCTGCCTGGCCAAAACCTAATGGTCCTAAACCACTAAGACAATGCAGCATCGACTAGCCACTATACTCTGCACCCACTAAAGGGGTAGTTTCATCTTGTAAAGTGATGGCTAGGACCATCACCACTTTTGAGAATAAAGGGATCTTTGCTGTTCTTCGATGCATAGCAACACCCGGTTGCCTACTGAGTAAGGAACTGTAGAGCAGCCAAGGTGCCACTGTGCTGAGGAACACTGGAGCCAAAATGGTACTAACTATTTTGGCATACCAATAGGACATAACTGATGTCCCCACCCTATAGCTTCATACTAGACTTAGACCAATTCACCAAGTTAGATGAAGTAATAGTAAACCCCTAAGGGGTGCATGCATGTAGCTCTGTGTGGCAGCTGGATTGGCTATACTGTATATTGCCCACGTCCCGATTACAGATTCGAAGTACTCACACTAGCCTCCAGGTCTTCTGTCTTATTCCTCAAATGGTCCAGGTTCTCTCCTCGAGCAAGGATTCGCTCTACATTTTGAGACATAATGTTCTTGACACCCTCCACCTCACTCTGCAGGTCCCGTACACGATCCGGGCCCTGGGGTTGGCCCGAAGGCCCAGCTGTCTCCTGGGAATACAAGAATAAAAGGAACATTAGTATACAGAGTGAAGCACAAACCTGCAAGACAATTGTATACACGAAACAGGAAGAACTGGGCTTTGAAATACAACATGTCAGACACCATCGTCATCTGTTGGCAGACTGGTTGACTGGCTAATAAGAGAGCAAGTGGATCCCCCGGTGGGCCATGCCATGTCTCTGCCTTTTGCACAATAATGTGGCAAAATCAAACTGGTTTTGAGCAAACCATGGTAAATTCAGGGTGTTTTTATGGAATCCTAGAAGTCTGAAAATAGCAAAACAGGTCATTTTTGTATGCAACTTTCTATGCTAGGCCCCCATAGTCAACTACTGTAGTCAGATACTGTCTATCTGGGGTGATACAAACAGTCAGCAAGTCCCACTGTTGGCATTTAAGTTTTTAGACCCCACTGATCGCTGAGACGGGAGATGTGTGCACTAAGCATCTTCTGTCCCAGCACTGTGCCATGTGACCGAGATCGAGTCCCTGTGTAAGTCAATGGGACAGTCTCAGTCTCAGTCACAAACAGCAGGGAGAGAAGGGTGAAAGCCTGGTACACTTTAATATAATGGTATACCTACCATTAGGATTCTTCAACCAACCCCTTAAGCCCTGCCCCGACGGTCAGTCCGCCCTGGAGTACCCTGAGATTGCACCCTGGGAGCTGCAGGACAACCATATCATCAGCTGTCAGAAATGTACAGTAGACATCAGGCATCATTTTACAGGATGAAGTGTTTGTCCATGTGAATCCAACATTGGCTTTGATAAGCAAATCTATGTAAAGTGAATTTACTGAGCAATGTTCTCTGGAGCAATAAAGGTAAAGGTTACCGTTCAAAGGCTATGTTGGGTGGGGGTGAGACTGAAAAATGAGGAAGGAACAAAAATGTAAGAACTAAGAAGGGGATGTGGAAATTGTGTGAAAGATTTCAACTGAAGGCGAAAAAAGGCGAACGAATGGCGCCAAGTCAGGTAACTAGAGTGTCAAGTGTGGTAATGCTGATTACAGGCAAATGACACAAGCTGGGTGATGAGATAGGGGTCATCATAGGGAACAACGTAATATAGGAGGCGGTCTGTGTGCCGCCATATAGTACACACATGAAGTACTGATCAGATACATACAGAATCTAGGAAGAACGCTCCAACTATGTTCCTCAGGATAGGTCATCGATTGGTGCAATATTGGCTCCAAGCACCTCACTGATCAGCTGTCTGATGAGTACGTGGTGGATCCCGAGACAATCTAATATCGATGGATCAACTCATTTATAAAGCCGGATTATCCGTTTGAGACCATACAGTAAGCAATATAGAGCAGCCTTTCTTTAGTTTCTAAGTAATTAAATGGGAAAATCTTCATTCTTCAAGGGATTATACAGAGTCCTTTATTCCACACACATTCAGAATCTTTCATTTACCATCCAAGATCTGGTGTCCCAAGCATGCTAGCAATGAACCTGACAACAGCCGGGGACGGAGGATTTCTGATGAATTCTACATACTGTATTCTCTTGTGGTTTCTTGTAAAGACACAACACATCTACTTTTAGATCTGCTAACAGAAGCTTACAAAGAGGATACCACAAGGAAATGCTTATCGTAGTGGGGAAATGCAACCCTTGAAGTTATTGGATAGCCTCATGGCAAACCGTTGCATATTAATTAAGTACACAGCCGTAGACGAACAAAAATGGACCCCACAAAGTGGTAAACCATGCAATTCTACAGGATTGGGGCCATCAAGTACTGAAACACGTGGTGTATAAAATATGGATATGCTCTGTTGCATCACAGATTTCACAATTCTTACTACCTCTGGAAGTGGCACTGACACTAGACTATGCTCAAGGCCAAGCATCAGCTTAAGTTGTGTAAAGCATCACTGACACAGGAGACATGTTCTGTGGAGTGAGGAATCACATCTATCTAAATCAATAAGAGTTTGTTGGATGGCAAAGATTCCTGAAGACACCTCAGAAATCTTAAGAATAACCTTCTCAGAACAGTGGAAAAAGGGGGCAGGGGGCAACTCCATGGTTTCAGAATGGATGTCTAGGTATACACATGCTTTTGGTCATATGTTGTTCCTCCTAGTATGTTGTTGGCCCCCAGAACTAATGCACAAGGTCCACATCACTGAAAGGTGGCAAAGTGTCAAGTTTTCAATTGTTCGGGAAAAATGAAACCTAAAAAAGACCCCAAAACAAATGAACAATCTGATGCATCTTTTATATACCAGACACAAACAGTACCCAACTGACCCCATTGACTTAAAGTTTGGTAGGTTTCCAGCATTTTAGTAGACAGTAGTTACTGGGTAGTTACATATTGTTTATCTTAATTAAAGGAGAAGTCTGGCAGAAATTTTCATTAAAGTATTGTATTGCCCCCCCAAAAGTATACAAATCCCCAATATACACTTATTACGGGAAATGCTTATAAAGTGCTTTTTTTCCCGGCACTTACTACTGCATCAAGGCTTCACTTCCTGGATAACATGGTGATGTCACTTCCTGGATAACATGGTGATGTCAGACCCGACTCCCAGAGATGTCCGGCTGAGGCTGCTGGAGAGGATGATGGCAGAGGGACACTGAGGGACACAGGGCACTGGAGGGACACTGAGCGTTCCCCTGCCATCATCCTCTCCAACAGCCACAGCCCGCACAGCTCTGGGAGTCGGTTCGTGACATCACCATGCTATCCAGGAAGTGACATCACCATGTTATCCAGGAAGTGAAGCCTTGATGCAGTAGCAAGTGCAGGGTAAAAAGAATTTTATAAGCATTTCCTGTAATAAGTGTATATTGGTAATTTGTATAACTTTTGGGGGGGCAATACAATACTTTAATAACAAATTTTGCCGGACTTCTCCTTTAAATGGAGTGATGGGGCTTGTAGTTCCAAAATTTCAAAAAATTATTATTTTTTCCCCAATTAAAAGGTGTAGCGGAAAGCCAATGGGCCAAAACATAACAAAATGATAGCACTATGTAATGCCGGAAGTATCAGCAGTGACCTATGTAAAGCCACTAGACACTGCCAGTATCGGTTTTGCTGGCAGAACAAGTTCTATGACTTGCAGCGTCACTCAGTGTTGCAATGTCACCTGGGCAGGAGAGCAGCCAGCACAGTAATGTACAAACACTGAGGCCTCATCTCCAGGTCAGGGCCTGAAAGCAATTGGGGGCTGATCAATGCTCCTACAGGTCTCAACTAAAGTGTCATTGCTCACACTGATTATATATATATATATATATATATATATATATATATATATATATATATATATGCACACACACACACACACACACTCTGGCACACTATGGCTTTCCAGCAGCACATGAAGGTTGTGCGTCATGTATTATTATTATTATTTATTGATAAAGGGCCCTTAATTCCAGAGTGCTATATAATAGACAGGGGCAACAAACAGGAACAATACAAAATCAAAACAGGTTAGATGAAGGCAAATGGCAAACTGGTACATGGGGGGGAAGAGGACCCTGCCCGCGAGCGCTTACAATCTATAAAGGTACAGGGAGAGAAACAGGTAAAGTGCAGCCAGTCAAGTGTGATGCAGAATTATAGGTTGTAGCCTAATTTGAAGAGATGGGTTTTCAGGTTACTTTTGAAGGACTTGATGGTGGGTGAGAGCCGGATGTGTCGGGGTAGTGAGTTCCAGAGTATGGGGGAGGCTCGGGCAAAGTCTTGGAGGCGGTTGTGCGAGGTACGAACAAGGGGGGAGCGCAGACAGAGGTCACTGGAGGATCGAAGGTTGCGTGAGAGACGTTAGCGGGATATCAGGTCAGAGATGTACGGAGGGGACAGGTTGTGGATGGGCTTGTACATTATGGTCAACAATTTAAAGTGAATACGTTGGGCAATGGAGAGCCAGTGGAGGGATTGGCAGAGGGGAGAGGCTGAGGCAAAGCGAGGGGAAAAGTGGATTAGTCGGGCGGCAGAGTTAAGGATGGACTGGAGGGGAGCAAGGGAGTTAGATGGAAGGCCAGAGAGGAGGATGTTACAGTAGTCCAAGCGGGAGATAATGAGAGCATGTACCAGCAGTTTGGTGGAGTCAGGGGTGAGAAAAGAGCGGATTCTAGAAATGTTTTTGAGGTGAAAGCGGCAGGAGGTGATCAGGGTCAATGTGTGGTTTAAAAGACAGGGCAGAGTCAAAGGTGACCCTAAGGCAGCGGACTTGGGGGACAGGGGACAGAGTGCAGCCATTGATAGTGATTGACAGATTAGAAGGGGGGGGATGGGGGAAAGATAATAAGTTCTGTTTTGTCATGTTGAGTTTTAGAAAACAGGAGGAGAAGAAGGAGAATATGGCCGATAGACAATCTGGAATCCTGGATAGCAAAGAGGTGACATCCAGACCAGAGAGGTAGATCTGAGTGTCATCGGCGTAGAGGTGGTACCTGAAGCCGTGGTATTCTATGATATGTCCCGGGCCAGAGGTATAGATGGAGAAGAGAAGAGGCCCGAGAACAGAGCCTTGGGGAACACCAACAGTGAGGGGACGAGGAGAGGAGGTGGTGTGGGAGTGGGAGACACTAAAAGTACGGTTGGAGAGGTAAGAGGAGATCCAGGAGAGGGATAGGCTAGTGACACCAAGGGATGAGAGGATTTGTAGGAGGAGAGAATGGTTAACTGTGTCGACTGTGTCCATGTACATGGAATCCTAAAAGAATTTACATTCATCACCAATTCTTAAAAGAGAATATATCATGAGGAAATTACCTATGGTATAAATAATGATTTAATGTTAAAGGGGTACTCCAGCGAGAAAAAAAATTCTTTCAAATCAACTGGTGTCAGAAAGTGCCAGAGATTTGTAATTTGCTTCTAATAAAAAAATCTCCCAGTACTTATCAGCTGCTGTATGTCATAAACATAAATACATAGGACATAAATTCGTATGACCTGCCACAACTGTCAGCATTGGAGCCATGCTCCGATGCTGGCAGTTAACCCTATAGTGCGATCGCAGCACATATAGTGCAGAAGAGAGGAAGGATTTCCCTCTGCTTACCATTGGGCCTGTGCGGAAACGATCACTGCTGTGATTGCTATGGATCGATGGTTGCTATGACAACAGGAGGCTTCCTTGAGGCCTTAAGACTGAGTCCTCTTACAGGATCCATGCCGTGATCTGCACCGCAATGACCGGAGGATCGCGGCACAAATCCCCCTAGTGCAGCCCCCCTGCCGCCTGGCAGTTGAGATAATGTGCGCTCCTGTCATTGCATCTGACAACTACTCACCTACTCCCCCGGTGCCAAACCGTCAGAAGTGGCACGGACTACGCTGGTTCGTGCTGGTGCTGGTAGCGTAGTCCACGTCAATTCTGGTGAACGTGTAAGCCGTGGGGGGGGAGGGGGGTGTGCCGTGGTTCGCACTAGGACATGTAATATTTTTTCATGGTGCGGACTGTGGTGGTGGTGGGGGGGGGGGGGGGGGAAATAAAAAAGTAAAAAAAAAAACACACACAAATAAAAATATAAATAAAGTACATAAATAAAGACACATAAAATCCCCAAAGCCCCCAATGCAAAAATAAAGACATACATTTTTTAAAAAAGGACACACATTTAGTATTGACACGTGCGTAATGACGCTGGCAATAAAATTATCAGACGATTAATTCCGCATGGTTACTGTAGTAAATAAAGCTTAAATGGCTAATTTTGTCATCTTTTTATGAAATGTGGGCATTTTTCACACGAAAATTGTAGTGATATCGGACAAGATTTACTACTAACCTAAAAGTATAATATGTCACGTGAAAATCTCTAAATCACTAAGGTATAAGCACAAAGTGAGACTGGTCAGATTTTAAAAATGGCCTCTGGTCCTCAAGGCACTATCTGGGCCGGTCCTGAAGGGGTTAAAGGGCATTTCTGCCTTGAGGAAATCAAGCCAGCATAGTCAGTCATAAGACTTCCATATTAACCCACCCCACAGTGCTACCATCATAACCTGGCTGCGTGTTGTGGTAACCGCTGTATTGCTATACACTGACTAGCTGTAGAACCCGTTCTGTCGGCACAAATAAATCAGTCATCTGAGAAATTTTGTAGAGTTTCCAGTAAGAGTCACTGGCAACATTCTAAACATGATGACAGTCCGCAGGAAGCGTTAACCTACCATCAGATAGATCACCATTCCGACAGCATGACCAAACCAAACAAACATAGAAGAATCCATATAATTCGAATCACAAAAATTATAATAAAAGCCGGAATGGAAAAATCATCCACCTATAAATACATATGGACATGCCCTGAATTTAGGCTCCTGACTTCTATTTCTAGGTAATCACATAGACCACCCTGCTGCAGTTTTTTTTTTTTTTTTTTGCCAACCTAAGGAATCTAATGGGTGGAAATTAAAAGCCAGATGTATACCTCTGTTTCTTGAATCCACTTATTGGGTTTCATGTATCAAACTGCAATAGAAATACTTGGGCTGTGGCTACTTAGCTGCTAGATAACATTTTTCCACATCTATGATAAACATTCGAGATAAACATGGACATTGTTATACCATTCAAGTCTATGAAAATATTGCAAGCCTGAAAGAACACTTTAAAGGGGTTATTCGCCAAACTTTTTACTCTTATATCAACTGGTGCCAGAAAGTGACAGATATTTGTAATTTACTTCTATTAAAAAATCTCAAGTCTTTCAGTTCCTTAGTGCAGCTGATATGTCCTGCAGGAAGTGGTGTATTCTCCCCAGTCTGACACAGTGCTCTCTGCTGCCACCTCTGTCCATGTCAGGAACTGTCCAGAGCAGTAACAAATCTCCCTAAAAAAAACCTCTCCTGCTCTCCAGACTGGAAAGAATACACCACTTCCTGCAGGAAATACAGCAGCTGATAAGTACTGAAAGAATTGAGATTTTTTTTAATAAAAGTACATTTCAAATCTCTGGCACTTTCTAGCGCCAGTTGATTTAAAAGATTTTATTATTTTTATTTTTTTTGTGAACAGCCCCTTTAAGCACCTTCAATCAATGGTATTCATGCACCCTTATAAATGACACTATATTGGCATCTACATCACAGGAATCCTGAATATGAAAGTATGCATCAATATAAAAGCTGAAGGGGCCCAACCCTCTTATAGGGTACCTGTTTATTCTTGTGATTAAGGGCATATATGGGGCTTTAACAGAATTATCACAAGATTAAAAGTTATCCCCGTCAAAAGGATTAGGGATAACTGGGTGATCAGTGGGCATCCCACCACCGAGACCTCCAACAATCATAAGAATCGAGGTCAATTGTCCTTTAAGTGAATGGAGTAATAGTATGCATGCTGGGCCACCTCTCCGTTCATTGTTTCGTCTATGTTAGGAAGTCCCACAGAAAGTAAATGGAATGTGGCCAAGCATGCGTGCTGCTGCTCCATTTACCTGGGGGACAACTGACCTCCATTTTTAGGATCAATGGAGGTCACAGTGGTTGGACCCCACCTATTAGCTAGCTATCCCCTATCCAGCCATTAAAGATCAATTAGAAAACTGCACTGAACATCATGCCTTTGAACCACATCTCAGCCATGCAGCTTCTGCTATACAGGACAGTACCCTCAAGGTGATTATACCATACAGACAATGCTATTATTGTACTGTGTGCAGAGGAGTCTGGATCTGCTAAATACATCTGTATGGTTCCTTTGTATAGTGCCAGAGGATGACTATTCAGTTGCAGTAAAATAATCTGCGGCTGGAGGTGTAATTACATCCAGGCCAAGGGAAATAATAGGCAAGATATATATATGGCCAGATGTATAAAGGCTCCCATAGGTACAACACAGGGTTGTGGAGGAATCAGGCCTCGGCCACACATCAGTATTTTCTTTCTGTAAATCAGACAGAAAAGGGACCCATGGATTTTGTATGTTTTCTGTTTTTAAAAAGAATCTATGTGATGTAAAAAAAATATAGGACCTGCAGTCAATTTATGCATCACAAAGGCTCCCGTAGAAGTCAATGGGTCATTTTTGAGGGGGTTATCAAGAGCTACTAAAACATGGCCACTTTCTTCTAGAGACAGCACCACAATGTCTCTACTTTGGTAGGTTTTGCAACTTAGTTCTATTGAAGTGAATGGAGCTTAATTGCAAACCACACCTGAACTGGAGACAAGAGTGGTGCTGTCTCTGGAAGAAAGTTCTCATGTTTATGTAGCCCTGGATAACCCCTTTAGGGTATAAACACACACACCGTACAAGCAGCGTATTTACTGCTGCGATACGCAGCAAATACGCAACAAACACACAGCAGATTAGATCTAAATAACTGGACACAGCATCAAATCTGCACCATCAAATCTGCAGCAGATCTGCTGCGTATCTTCACGCTTCAAAAATACGCAATTGCGTATTTTAACGCAGAACAATTGTATAAAGCCAACCTGCGTTTTGCCTGCTTATTTTTAAGACTGATTCACGCAGCAAAAACGTCAAATGGGTTTGTACCCTTAAATTGGATGACATACAGATACTGTCTTTTAGCTACTGCAAACAGACAAAGCCTCTCCCAGATGTGGCAACCAACAGGGGCAGAATCGGAAAACTGCCATGTGACTGTTGGAGGACGAGGATTTCTCGGCATGCAGTAGCTGCAGCATGGAATCGACCCTAGACATGCTCACATCTCCCAAACATGTTACACCTTGCATGACATCCACAATACTATGGGTATTTTTAATCCTGAGCACCTTGTTGCTTTAGTTATTATAATCTACTGCTCCATTCCCAAGAGAAGCAATGAAATATTATATGCAAATTAGTTTGTTTGGTGCACAGAGGGTGGTCCCTGGCCTCTAGTACATTGGTACTGCCGCCCACTATGCCCATCTCCTTACACATATTCATGCTGCCCATGCAAGACCCAGCTTTGCATGGTTACGCATGGAGAGTACTCTTATGGTACCTACTGTGCAACCTACATAGGCAGCAGAGCCCAGGAAGAATATTTATGGAAGGAAGCAGACACAGGGTGCACAGGGGGCTTTGGACTGCCCTTGGTGTACTAAAAAAATAAATTAGCATCTAAGGTTTTTAATGCATTTCTCAATGTGTCTATAGGTCCCCATGCACCCCACATACACCTAGAGATGCTGGACCGGTATGCATTAGTATATTTTTATTTCACTATGTACAGAGAAGTGTGGCCTACCATGTTTTGCTATTCAGAGGCACATAATATTCATAATAAAAAATATATATACACTATGCAGTGTGTACTCTTCTCCCCTATCTACAATGGCCAATGGTATACCTTGAAGACATAAGTTGGGGAATACCCCTAGTCTGCCTGAAAAACATGGTGTGAACTGAGTATTCCCATTGGCTCTTAATATGGTAATAAAATATATAGGCATCTCAAACTATCAAGACCATGATGTACATGTACACGATCACTGCTGGACATGTCGATAAGATCACAGATGTACGCACCATAGGGATAGAACACGTGTCTGCCGTAGGGCCTCTGTAGTAAGAAGCATCAGAAGTTGTCGCAAGTCTGTTGTATAAAGGGGGAGCAGTGCTCACAGGCCCCATTGTCTTTAGTATTTGGTGGATATAAACCTGATGCAGGAGCCCACGTACTGTATGACTATCCCGAGTAATCCACCAGGAAAACTGGGTCTCACGGAACACTAGGCCTCTATTACAACTGTCTCTTTGTTGCCATAGCAACTAGTGCACCATTGTTAACGCACTCTAGAAAAATAAAAGCCGCACTGTGATCGGTCGATGTATTCTCCTTTAGACATTTTTGATTTTCTAATCCCAGCCCCAAGTGTTTTTCTTGGATTATTATATAGTATTACATTTACATAATCAAACCCAAATTCTTGTTTACTTGCTCCATGCTGAAATTTGCTTTGAAAGCTAAACCCAGATCTCACGTCAATGCAGTGAGGGTAAATAAACCTTTTTGCCATCAGCAGTAACCGCTGGTAACTTGTATGTATAATAAAAAAGGGAATTCATAGGTCAGGAGCCGCCATAAAAGGCAATTTAATGTTATATTATATACAGTGCAGCTTTATAAAAGAACCCCCACCCTTCCCAAAAAGATTTTTAAGATTTAGGCTACAATCACCCTTACCGCGGATTTGACACTGAAATCACAGTATACATATGGAAATGGTACTAGTAAACTACAGTCATTTGACTGAACTCAGCGGGGCTGCCAAGGTACAGTGCAACATACATCAGCACTCCTTGCGGCTGGGATGCCAACCAGGGCTGTATTTACCACTAGGCACCCGTGGTCCAGTGCCTAGGGCAGCATCTTGGAGGGGCAGAACCAGGGAGCAGGGGAAAGGAAACACCTCCCTGCTGTTGTATGGTGGTATTGGTCAGGTCTGGCATGGTGTGTTGTCCAGTCACAGTATGGTGGTATTGGTCAGATCTGGCATGGTGGTGTCTGGCTTCAGCTGTATGTGGTGATCTACAGTAAATGTGGGAATGCAGCTCAAGGCTGGGTTCACACTACGTATATTTCAGTCAGTATTGTGGTCCTCATATTGCAACCAAAACCAGGAGTGGATTGAAAACACAGAAAGGCTCTGTTCACACAATGTTGAAATTGAGTGGATGGCCGCCATTTAATGGCAAATATTTGCTGTTATTTTAAAACAACAGCTGTTATATTGAAATAATGGCAGTTATTTACTGTTATATGGCGGCCATCCACTCAATTTCAACATTGTGTGGACAGAGCCGTTCTGTGTTTTTAATCCACTCCTGGTTTTGGTTGCAATATGAGGACCACAATACTGACTGAAATATACGTAGTGTGAACCCAGCCTAAGGGTACTATTACACAGAGCGATAATCAGCCGAATCGGCCCTATCCGAACGATTATCGTTCCGTGTAATAAAGACAACGATCAGCCGATGATCGCTGTCATCAGCTGATCGTTGATATAGGTTCTGAACTATAATCGTCGGGCGCCGGCAAAAAGGGATACATTACTTATGCAGGTTGCAGGGCTCCTCTTCCTCTGTGCTTCTCCCCGAGTCCCGCGCGCTGCAGCTTCAGAGTGGCCTGTCTCAGCTGGCAGGCCGCTCAGCCAATCACAGGCCGGGATCGCCACGGCCAGTGATTGGCTCAGAGGCCTGTCAGCTGAGACAAGCCGCTCTGAAGCTGGGGCGCACGGACCCGGGGAGAAGCACAGAGGAAGAAGAGCCCTGCCACCTGGACAGGTAATGTATACAGTTTAAACAAGGGCTGCAAGGACATCGGTAACAATGTCCCTGCAGCCCTTGTTTAACGATTATTGGGCCGCGTAATAGGCCTAGTAAACAAGCGCCGATCTAGCAGATCGGCGCTTGTTTACAGGTATTATCGGGCCCCTATCGGCCTTTGTAATACCACCCTAAGACTGATCAGATATCAATATGATGTTCAGAAACTAGAAAATAATGATGCTAATTGGTGATCAAAGATGGGGGGGGGCTTCAGGTTTAGTGCCTAGGGCAGCAGCAGCTGTTAATACTGCCCTGGTGCCAACCTATACTGTATAACCTAAAACTGTAAAGCAGAGACATGGTGTGAAGCTAGCCTAGGCTTTGTTCACATCACTATAGTTGTTTCCATTGTTCTGCTCCATTATAGGACCCCTATGATATAGACCAGGGGTGGGGAACCTCCGGCCCGCGGGCTGCATCCGGCCCCTGACACCTCTGCATGCGGCCCGCGGCTCCCCTGTGACGTGCGGCGCCCTGAAGGGGAAGGAGCCGGCATCCACCGCATCCTCCTGTGTCTGTGACAGCTGCCAGGAGGATGCTGTCTGTGCCGTCCCCTTTCCCACTAGAGCGCTGCACATCTTTCTTCTCCTGCGGGCCGTGCCTAATGACGTCATTTCATCGCTCGCCACCTGCAGGAGAAGACGGGCACAGAATAGAGGGGAGAGAAGAGGACCTGGACAGCGTGGGAGCGGAGGAAAGGTGAGTGGGATGTTTATTTTTTTGTTTGGGGCAGACACTGGGGTTAACTATGCCACCAGGGGCATGACTGGGGGGGGGGGGGGCTAACTAGGCCACCAGGGACATGACTGGGGGGGGGGGTTACTAGGCCACCAGGGACATGACTGGGGGAGTTAAGTAGACCACCAGGGGCATGGCTGGGGGGGGGTTAACTAGACTACAAGGGCAATCACTGGGGGTTAACTAGACTACAAGGGGCATCACTGGGGTTAACTAGACTACAAGGGGCATCACTGGGGTTAACTAGACTACAAGGGGCATCAGTAAGGGGTTAACTACAGCTACCAGGGGCATCACTGGAGGTTAACTCTGGTTACAGGGCATCACTAAGGATTCACATCAGGTACAAGAGGCATCAAATGTTACTATCATATGTTACTATGATCCTTTATTCCTTCTGATCCCAGCAAAACAATGAACTATGTGCAATTACACTGAACGATTAGTAAAAAAAATGCAGAACTTGAGCGAACTAATGTTGAATTACAGGGAACGATTAGCGAACGATTAACATTAATTTTAGGTTCAGATCTAAATCAACGACATACAAACGATTTTTCTATCGTTGCCTGCAATTACACAGAACGATTAACGTTTAAATTCGAATATAGTGATTTTTTGCACGATAATCGTCCCGTGTAATAGGGTCGTTAGAGTGTCCCTATCATATAAAGAAAGAAAAAAAAAGCGAGAAGAGAGAAGCGCTCAGCCAAGCACTTGCCCCTACTTACCCTAGTGATCGGTAGGGGTCTGAACATTGTGTCAGACCGCCCCACCAGAGGACCGGAGGATCCTCCAGTGGTCCCCCAACTTTGGAATCTGCACTAACACTGACTGACATGTCTTTTCTCTGTGGTTCTTCATTGGTGGGCTCCCAGTATCATTTCTTCTGGTGGGCCCCGATAACCCCAGTCCGACACTGGGATTTGTTATGGAATTGGCACAGTTTTTTTTTTAATCCTATTCACGGTACTGTGATTTGTGGCAGATGACTGCATGCACTGTGGAAAATCTACACCCTATCTAACCCATGTTAAACTGGCCTAAGGAGTAAGTTTTAGCTTTATAATAGATTAGGAACCTGATGGATTTTCTCTCCTTTTGGGTCAGCAGTTACCTACTACATAAAAGAAAAAAAGAACCCCCTTTAAATCTATACAATGTGTTAGGCCATAATGTGACGCCAATACATATCTGTGGCTTGCATAGGTATGATGGTGACAAAGCAGGTTGGTAATCTTTTAGCTTTTCATTGTAAAAGGTAATTCTATTATAGAATATAATAGTCCTGTTACTGGCAGCTTTGTGTAGACCGCCTGCAGCGATGCATCAGGACAACCATTACATCACAGGTGTTTACAGACAGGTGCAGCACAGCGCTGCTAATTCCTTCCTCCATGCCTGTGATAGGTATGCATTGTGTGATCACAACAAATATGTCACCCGACTTCATTGCGTCTAAATCATTAATGCTATCCACAAGCTGTTCCTTATCTAGATAACCCTCCTTCTCCTCCTTCAAGACAGTTAAACATTTATCTGCTTTATCTGGTAGGATAAGAAACCTTGTGTCATCCCTCGGGTGAGACACAATGAGAGGCCGAGGGTTGACAGGGCGGAAACCAGTATGGGTGGTAACAAACGTTTGCATGTTCGTCAAGCTACTTCTTAAATCTGGCATCTTCTGGATGAACATGGCTGGCCAGCAATGTCACTGGTCAGACATGATCTGTTCACCATCCATCCAACATCTATGTCCAACTTATAATCCATGGCCTGTCAGCAGAATGCTTGTTACTATTTCTCCTGACTAGCCAGGAGTTAACCAGAATCACAATACCACCACCCCGACCAATCAAAACCTATGATACAGAGAGGCTCTATGAAAAAAAAAAAAAAATGATTACCCTTTCTTAAAGAGGCAGACAGTTACAATCACTAAGCAGTACCTTAAAGTGTCAATTGGAAGGCAATATGTAGATATATACTATTAAAATATATATTTTTTATTCCAAAATGCTCACAGTGGTAGTAAAACCTCAAGGTGGTAGTAAAAAAAACAAAAAAAAAACTGTACTCTCCTGCAACCAATCCCCTAATGGTGCCACTCTCATTGCTCAAGCTTCTTGCTCTTTAGTTCCAACAGATAAGAAATGCTTCCACAGCCAATCACTAGCAGCTGCAGGGACCTACCTAGGCCAGTGATTGGCTGAGTGGGCATGCTGGAACGGAGAAAAGGAAGCAGGACAGTACCTGCATTGGTGGTCGTTGGGGAGGAGGGGGATTAGCAACAGGTAAGTATAGTTTTTTCTATGAATTTTCTGATGAGTTTTACAGCTACAATACCCTGACCTCCTGCAGTTCTGTTGAACAGAACCCTAATTAAAGTAAGGCTAGGTCTACAAGGCTACTTTGTCCACAACATAACATGTCACCTGCCTGTACCGTAGCCAGCGAAAATGATTGGCAAATAGTAATGCGATAATATCATAACATTCCATGGATCATGAAACCAATGCGTTTTGAACTGTGACAGTTCTTACATGATATCACTATGCATAATATCACATTGGATCCCTGGCCTATGCTGAATACACATTACATTGCTGTCAGTGGGATCTACCATAGCCTGTGGTAGATCCCACTGACAGCAGTATTGGATAAGGTATGACCAATGGCTGTCTGCTCTGACGGTAAATAGATCAGCCAAGATCGATTTTCATGCCAGGTATTACTGTTCCCCTCCCTCAGGCAGGATAACACCAGGGCTATGCTGGGACTTTTTGCAGCACAACTAATTGGTTTTAACTATAAAAATGTCATTCAATAGTTTAAGGGATTGTCCAGGATTACAAAAACATGGATGCTTTCGTAGAGAAACAGCACCACTATTGTCCTTAGTTTGGGTGTGGGTTTTCCATCTCAGCTCCAGGTTGTAATACCGCACACAGCCTGAGGACAAGGGTGGCACTGTTTTTGCAAGGTACTATCTTGGCTAAGCCCTAAGTAAATAAGTTGTGCAAGAAAAGGTCCATTTATACCTTCACAAAAAAAATTCCTCGCTACGTTCCCCTCACTGTATCAAATGGATTAATATGGATCACAATGGAAACTTTGAGCTCTTCTGCCTCAACGCAAAATCTGTAACGGGCGCCCAACCTATCATGTGTCCTATAGAATACTGGTATCCTCTTTGGTGAAGAGGGGCCTTTGGGTTCTCTCAGGTATCAGGGTCTGGTGCAACTACTGCCCTGATAAGCATATCTCTCCTTTGTGTCAATGAACAATCCTCATCTATTGGGATGCCCCAATGGGATTATTGCAATTTATCTCAATGAACATATTGTGAAATAAGCCTCACCTACGCTGATACATTGTGACATACTGCAGCTGTGTGAAAGGAAAACTGTGTGACAACAGATTTACTGACTCCAAATGCAAACAAGAGAACGTCATCCATTCAATGACATAAAGCTGAGATGTCGAAAAGGATTCATGAATTTACACAACATATAATAAAAGTATAATAAAGTTACATATGCTCAACCCTTTTCCGCAACTGCAGCACAATGTCTGGGTGCAACTTCCTGCAAACTCTAGAATTAGGAAACTAAAATCAATAATGGACGCTGGGTCATTGAAAAGTGCAACTTCAGGGGACAGCCATGGGCTCCTACAGCACCCCCAGATTGTTGATCATAATGGAATAATACCAGGCTTTGGTAGATATTAAGTCCCCTAGGATCCTACAGTGGTGTTAACTGAAGATATGGATCCCAATACAGAATATATACCATGACTCCCAAGTACCTACCATTTATAGTCCTATAGACCTGTTAGGGCCCCATAGTCTTCAGTGTACAAGTGCGACTATGACCTTTTATCCATTGTAGATACACCCCAATGTAGGATCTTATTGCATATAGAGATTTTCTCTTTGCTTCAGGGCTTGTGCATGTAGGAAAACAAGAGGCTATGTATAGATGTGTTTACCCGCATAGGGAACGTGTGACAATGCGTAGTCATGGAGAGTGAATGCAGAAAATGTCTAAAAACTGTAGGACCTCATTCTGCATAAGAAATGCATTCCCGTTATCAAGTGCATACCATCGCATCCAGAATTGTTTCCAGATTAATGCTCCGCATTCCAATGAGCTTTGAACGTGCCAGAACAACATAAATGTGCACAAGCCCCTAGGCCGGGTTGAAGCAGGACATTTCTGTGGCACTTATTGGGAACTGGACATAGTATATAACATACCTCCAGCCTGGTACATATGTATAAAACTGGGGGTGTCACACAGTGAGGTGAAGGGCTGTGTATTTTTAGCACGGTTGACAACCATCCCTTTATACAGCGGGAATAAAAAACTGATGTATCCGTGATTATATTAAAGGGGAACTATCAGCAGGTTAGACAAATCTACCCTGCTGATTTGTCCCTATTGCACAGGAGACATCTAGGAGGAAGCTAGGTATCTTACCTTGCTCCTCGGCACCGTTCCGATGCAGTTAGTTGTGTTCCCCACAATCCAGTGAGACCGTTAGGAGCACTGCCAGCCCCCATAGCGCTGATTCACCCCCAGCCGGCCCGTACCTTTATAATGATAATGAATAGGGTGGGCCAGATCGGCGCTATGGGGGTGGACAGTGCTCCTAATAGCCTCCCCAGTGCTCCTAACGGTCTTACCAGACTGTAGGGAACATGACGAATTGCACCGAAACGGCGGCAAAGAGGGAGGTAAGAGCAGAGTGGGCCAGCCAGAGGAAGGCCAGATTGGTGCCTGCCCGGCATCACGTATCAATATGATGACGGGAGGGGGGAAAGTAGAATCTTAGCAGCACTGTAATGACACAGATGCAAGGCTTGGCATTTGACTTCCAGTGGCTGGAGAAGTTGTTTGGGTGCAAGGGAAAACAAAGAGGCAGCCTATGGTTGTATCCATGTTTTCCAGGATTCCCTAGGGCTGCATCCAACATCTACAGACAGCAGGAGTCAAATGTCAAGCATTTAATTCAGGACAAAATAGTGCACAATCCAGTATCTATTAAAACTGTATTCCTCAGAGGTCCATCCTGCATCTGTTTACAGATTGTTGATTCCTGTCCTCATCCCGACTGGATGTGGACACCAGAGGTGGTTTCTTAACTCCTATTGATGTTAATACATAGGAGTCATAGAAACAGTGTATCTATTGTGTCTACACTGTTTATCCAACTCCATGAACCTCTATGGGAGTTACATAAACAGGTGCACAACAGCCGTTTAGCTGTTCTCGAGCTGCAGAAAGTAGGCCAGGGGGGTCAGGGAGGCCTTCATCTTGAGTTAGGTGTGGAACCCAGAGGTTGGAGCATTCAGCATATGATTTCCAGTGGCTGAAGTTGGACGCAGCCCTAGAAAGTCCGGGAAAACATAGATACAGCCTATGGCATATGACTGTATCCATGTTTTCCAGGCTGCCTTAGGGCTGCATCCAACTTCTTCCGCCACCGGTAATAAGAGCATGCGCTAATCATCAGTTCACTGATGCATTCACTATGGTTAAGAAACACCTGGTAAGCAACCATTTTAGAGCCTTGCTGCTTTTCTGGTGTCTTTATGGTGTTTGTTTGCCATTTATTTTTTTCTTGTACTAAAAAGCATATAACTGCCCATAATAGCTTCCTATATACTGTAATATCTCCATGTGTCTCTATAGGATTAAGCACACCAATAGCAGGGATTTAACATAATGTGTATTATTAACTCATGGGACTTTAGAAGTGAATTATCTTGTCCACCGACGCAGAAATCCTGGCCGCACCATTGCCTCTTGCTCATTCAACAAACAGGTTTCCCAGTAATAACCACATTGCTCCTATGAGAACACTGGAGGGACAGTCGAATTAACAAGCGAGGAGAGGAAGCAGATAAGAGTACAGCTAGGTAAACATGTGAAATTTCTGTGTTTTGCAGAACGAAATACTGATTTTTCATTGTTTTCGGCACACGTAGTCTCCATATCACGCAATATCATCACCTATTTGTCATACATACAATATATGAAGAGGCCTACAAAGTCAAAGGTCTATTCCTGATAACAGGCGTCCCCACAGGATTTCAATGGTTACATTTTTTCCATGATGCTGCGCTCCCTATAGTGTAAAAGCAAACAACATCTAAAAGGGCCTTTTAGGGTCCTTTTACACAGAAAGATTATCTGACAGATTATCTGCCAAAGATTTGAAGCCAAAGCCAGGAATGGATTTGAAAAGAGGAGAAATCTCAGGCTTTCCTTTATGACCTGATCTCTGTTTATAGTCCATTACTGGTTTTGGCTTCAAATCTTTGGCAGATAATTTGTCAGATAATCTTTCTGTGTAAAAGGACCCTTACACGGGCCGATTATTGTGCAAAAAAATCGTTAAACCATTTGAATTTAAGTGATAATCCTCTGGTGTAAACATGGCAACGCTCAATCTATGAACCAAAACTTATTCATATGTCATTGATCATATCTTTTGAGCTGTCCTTAAATCATTGTACATCGCTATGGGCTTTTTACATGAACAGACCAGTGCCAGAATGCTGGTGGCACAGTCCTTTTTTTGAACCGCCGCCTGGTTCCCACGCACAGTGCCGGTCTATTCCCAATCACGGGCCAGGCATGAAGCACTGGAGTCGGGCCCTCCGGCCACCTGTGTGACAAAATCCTCTCCAATGGAGACTCAACGGAGCCATGTAACAGAGGGCAGTGGAGACAGTCACACTGGGGGCCGGCGGGCCTGCCCCCAGTGCTTCATAACCAGCCAGTGCTCGGGAATAGACCGCCTTCATGTGCAGAAACCGAGCGGCAGTTCAAAAGAAGGACTGCGCTACTGGCATCCCTGCTGCGTTCTGGTAATTTAGAAAGCTCATAGCAATGTACCTGGTGTTACATTCGCTTTAATTGTTCTAAAAAAAAAAAATAAAAAATCATCACTTGTCGTTTGTGTCAACGAGCGATTAAAGAGGTACTCCGGGCTGGGGTCATTTTTATTGTACGGCCGGGGAGGGGGTGGATATAGAAGCAGACGGTCTTTTACTTCCCCGACTCGCGCCGCCCCGTTCTCCCATCCGGCTTGAGACGTGACATTTCAAGGCAGCTCAACCATTTAGCGGCTGAGGCAGGACTCCGCTAAGACGGCTAAATTGCTGAGCTGCCTTGAGACGTCACGTTTCAAGCCGCAGCTTAGACCAGGAAGCGGCAGCCGGATGGGAGAAAGTGGCGGCGCAATCCGGGACTCGGCGCTGGAACCGGGGAGGTAAGTGACCGACGGCTTCTATATCCACCCCCGGGCATACACTAAAAATTAACCCAGCCTGGAGTACCCCTTTAAGCGAATTGTCTGTGAGTGTAAAAGGACCCTGAGGCGGATTTAACATTATGATATTATGGGTTGAAATCCGGATTGTCAGTAGGACTAATAATCCGAACAAATTATAGGTCCCCATAATGGAGTTAGTTCAGGTCATTAGGGCCATGGTTGGGCGGAGATTTGCACCCATAGACATTGCAAAAAAGTTGTTAAAAAATTTATTTAAACCGATTCCCCAGGGTATTACTGTAGGCTATAGAAGAAAACCAGCGCTTGGCTGGTTCGCTCAGCACTATAAACCAGGGATGGGTAACCTTCGGCCCTCCAGCTGTTGCAAAACTACAATTCCTATCATGCCTGGACAGCCAAATCAAAGCTTTAGCTGTCGAGGCATGATGGGAATTGTAGTTTTGCAACAGCTGGAGGGCTGAAGGTTACCCATCCCTGCAATAAACCATGCTTTGGAATACAGGGGTGCAAATGTATTAAACTGGTGCAACTATAAATAGGAGCCATCATTGTAGTGGTTGCTACTAGTAACGGCTTCCTTTTCCTTTGCACTACAACTTTATTAACCACATGTTGAGGTCAAGATAACAAAAAAAAAGCTGCATTGTCGGCCATACAGAGGCCAAATTGAAAACTCAGCTTAGGGGAATAACCTGTTGCCAGGGCCGGTTTTAGACAAAATGTGGCCCTGGGCAAAGTTGAAGGTGGGGCCCCAAATGCTAAAACATTGTAGCAGCAATTTAAGGTCCCGATACTTTTTTGTCAGCGGTTGGCGCGCTGCTCGAGGTGGGGTGATCTTCTGTGACCTTAAATAAGACCCCTCTGTGCCCTATATAGTAGATAGGTCCCTCTGTGCCTCCATAGTACATATAGTCGGTATCCCTCTGTAGGTAATTCTTCTGGTAGTTACCTCCACCACCCAGTATGTAGTATCCACCAATATAGGAGGCATCTCACTGTAGGTTTTACACCTGTTAGCTAGCCCCCTGATAGTTGCCCCCTCAGCAGATAGCAGCTCCCCTGATAGTTACCCCCCCCCCCCCCCAGCACATAGCATCTCCCCTGTTCCCCCCCCCCCCCAGCACATAGCATCTCCACTGATAGTTGCCCCCTCAGCAGATAGCATCTCCACTGATAGTTAAATGCCCCCCCCCCCGCCCCCAGCACATAGCATCTCCTAGGGCTGGGGTGATGTGGGCAAAAAATAAAATCTTGTTTTTTCTTTTCTCGATTTTTTTTTATTTATTTTTTGATGGGTGTAGTAGTATAGGCATAGTGGATAAGGGGTGTAGCAATAGTAGAAGCATATAAGATGAGGGGTGTAGTAGTAGATAAGGGGAGTAGCAGTTTTGGGAGTAGTAGTAGTATCAGGAGTGGAGGTAATAATAGCAATGGTAGTAGAGCAGTATTGGGGGTAGTAGTAGAGCAGTATTGGGGGTAGTAGTAGAGCAGTATTAGGGGTAGTAGTAGAGTAGTATTCGGAGTAGTAGTAGTAGAGCAGTATTGGGGGTAGTAGTAGAGCAGTATTGGGGGTAGTAGTAGAGCAGTATTGGGGGTAGTAGTAGAGCAGTATTAGGGGTAGTAGTAGAGTAGTATTCGGAGTAGTAGTAGTAGAGCAGTATTGGGGGTAGTAGTAGAGCAGTATTGGGGTAGTAGTATTGGGGGTAGTAGTAGAGTAGTATTGGGAGTAGTAGTAGTAGAGCAGTATTGGGGGTAGTAGTAGAGCAGTATTGGGAGTAGTAGTAGAGCAGTATTAGGAGTAGTATTGGGGGTAGTAGTAGGGCAGTATGGGGGTAGTAGTATAGCAGTATTGGGGGTAGTAGTAGAGCAGTATTGGGGGTAGTAGTAGAGCAGTATTAGGAGTAGTATTGAGGGTAGTAGTAGGGCAGTATTAGGAGTAGTATTGGGGGTAATAGTAGGGCAGTATTGGGGGTAGTAGTAGGGCAGTATTAGGAGTAGTATTGGGGGTAATAGTAGGGCACTATTGGGGGTAGTAGTAGGGCAGTATTAGGAGTAGTATTGGGGGTAATAGTAGGGCACTATTGGGGGTAGTAGTAGGGCAGTATTAGGAGTAGTATTGATGGTGGTAGTAGTAGGGCACTATTGGGGGTAGTAGAGCAGTATTAGGAGTAGTATTGATGGTGGTAGTAGTAGGGCACTATTGGGGGTAGTAGTAGGGCAGTATTAGGAGTAGTATTGGGGGTAATAGTAGGGCACTATTGGGGGTAGTAGTAGAGCAGTATTAGGAGTAGTATTGATGGTGGTAGTAGTAGGGCACTATTGGGGGTAGTAGTAGGGCAGTATTAGGAGTAGTATTGGGGGTAGTAGTAGGGCAGTATTAGGAGTAGTATTGGGGGTAGTAGTAGGGCAGTATTAGGAGTAGTATTGGGGGTAATAGTAGAGCAGTATTAGGAGTAGTATTGGGGGTAGTAGTAGAGCAGTATTAGGAGTAGTATTGATGGTGGTAGTAGTAGGGCACTATTGGGGGTAGTAGTAGGGCAGTATTAGGAGTAGTATTGGGGGTAGTAGTAGGGCAGTATTAGGAGTAGTATTGGGGGTAGTAGTAGGGCAGTATTAGGAGTAGTATTGGGGTAGTAGTAGGGCACTATTGGGGGTAATAGTAGGGTAGTTACTGTAGGTAGGGGGTTACTGTTTTATAAAGACACCCGAGGCTCCGCCCACCCGCGGCCGTAAGCACCGCCCCCTGGCCGCAAGTCCCGCCCCCAGTCTCCGTGACCCTCTAACACCCCCCCCCCCTCTATTTCTTTACCTGGGCTTGCCGTTCCTCCTCTTCTGTAGGGCACAGGCAGCTCTGCAGGAGGGGCGCTCCGTCCTCACAGCTCAGCTCCTTCGTTCATTAGTGGAGCAGGGGAGCTGCTTGTGCTGCTCTGCTTCCTGCTCCACTAATGAAGGAAGGAGCTAGGGGGCCCCTGGGGGATGGGGGCCCTGGGCAAGTGCCTACTTTGCCCCCCCCTAACGCCGGCCCTGCCTGTTGCCAGGCATTTCTGGTAGCTTATCTCTTGAGGAAACGCAAGAGAACAAAAGGCATATTGTTAGAGCTCCCCCAGCTGTGCTGGCCTCCTGAATACCGGGACGCATACATGCCTCTGTATCACTATTAAGTTGTTGTGCAGGGGTCTCAGACAGCTGAGTGACTACACCTATGTTGGCAGTATTAGCTGTCACCCAACTTTTCTAGAAGCTGAAAGGAATTTTATATAGCATCAAATTGAATAATAAAAATACACCTGTTTATGTCTGACCTATGAGAAACCCCTTCATGGCCAGAAATCTTATGTTCAGACGTAATAAATATTATATATATATATATATATATTATATATATATATATATATATCCCCCTCCTTGCTCTTTCAGTGCTGCCATTCTCTCCTATGTGACTGGTACTTTGACCCTCATGGGCGACTTAGAATCTAGAACCTTTGAACTAAGACATAGCTAAGAAACAACTTAGAGGGCAACTACTAGTAACTTATTTATCGCAAACCAAGAAATGGTCTAATGTGCCATTAGCTCCGCTGTTGTCGTCGCTATATATATATATATATATATATATATTGTGGACATGTCACTGGAGATGTGTTCGAGGGGGTGTACATCTCACCTAGGCTGATGCGTAGTGTGAGGTGGTAAGTCCAGGAGGGATCTGTTGCTCAGCAGTGCTATGCTGCTGAGTTATTATTTATTTTTACCGGGCCTGGATTTACTGGAATGGTGGATAGGTTGGTAGTGGGATCTGCCATTCCCTCCCCCTCGATCCAGTATGGGTTTTGGGATCAGGTGAGCTCTGATCCCAATCAGCCTGAGAAGGCAAAAGGTGAGCTCAGTGTGCAGGGGAGTCTCTCAGACAGGAGTGAACAGCCTGTATGGTGTGTTCGCTGGGAGCTGGGGCTTATGCACACCCTGCAATATTACCTGCCAAGTGAAGTGACAGAGAGGTAACCTGTTGTATTAGTAAGCGCCCAGACGGGCAGGACTTTTTGTTTTGTTTATTCTCACTGCACGGTGTTGCTGTATTTATGTTGCTGGACCGTTTATGCTACAAATAAACACCAAAGCTGTTTTTAAGTCCAAGTTTGCTGCCTGAACTGTGTCCTAACACACCATCCCCCGGGAAGATCCCTACAATTGGTGCTGCGGAGCGGGCAAAACGGTTGCTAGGGGCAACGGTGTGCATCAACTTGGCTACAGCTGCTTATGTCCTGGGTGAAGGCTGCGGCTTCGCTCCAAAAACAGTCAAGCAACATGGAGGAGATGATGAAGCAGTTAATGCAAGTGAGTCTGCAACAGCAGCAGGCTAATATGCAGCAACAACAGGCTCTGACAGACGCTAACCTACGCCATGAGCAAGCATTGGCCGCACAACAACAGGCTCAGGCAGCCGCTAAACAGGATCAGGCAGCCGCTAATCTGCGCCACGAACAAGCGATGGCTCAACAACAGAGACTTATTGAGCACCTGATAGCAAAGCAGGAGGCGTCTGCAGGTGCTAATCCCCAGCTGGTGGCAGCAGCCGCGCCAGAGACTTTGTCTGTGAGAAGAGCCGTGCAGCGTGCGCTGCAAAAGATGACTGCTGATGACGATGTTGAGGCCTATTTAACTGTCTTTGAGCGTGTGGCTGAGCGAGAAAAGCTACCCTCCACTGAGTGGGCAGAAGTGATTGCGCCTTATTTAACAGGCGAACCTCAAAAGGCCTATTATGACCTCAGTGAGCAAGAGGTCAAGGACTATCCTCGGCTAAAAGCAGAGATACTCGCCCGACTAGGAGTTACTGCTGCTGTCCGTGCCCGGAGGGTCCGCAACTGGAGCTACAGTCTGGACAAGTCAGCGAGGTCCCAGATGTACGACCTGATTCATTTGGCAAGAAAGTGGTTGGAGCCAGACACCTCTACTCCTGCACAGATCCTAGAGAGGGTCGTGATGGATCGCTACCTCCGCGCACTTCCTGCTGATCTGCAACGCTTGGTGGGACAAGGCGACCCTAGGAGTGCCGACGAACTCGTCAGCCTTGTGGAGAGGTTCCAGGCGACCGAGGACTACCTCCGTGATGTTCCTGCAGCACCGTCACCTCCCCGGAGTGCCAGATCTGTGCCTTCAGCTGGTAAGAGACTTCCATCTATTGGGGGAGTGTGGAGGGGTGCTGATAGAGGGAAGAGCGCTCAGGAGGTGTCTCAGGGGCAAAAGACTGGTGGTGGTCCCCGGTGGCTAAGTGGCCCTAAAAAGGACTCCCTGCCAAGGAGACCAGGCCCTATCCAGTGCTGGAGATGCCATGAGACGGGACATATGTCTGCCCATTGCCCTCTTACCACTGAGCCCATGGAGTGTGACGCTAGCCGGCGTCAGTCGCTATTTGCGGAGCCGTCTTTTGTTGCAGTCACTGGACTAGAGACTGAACCACAAGTCTGCAACATTACTGTAAATGACTTTCCTGTTAAGGCGTTGCTGGACTCAGGAAGCCTTGTCACCCTGGTGCATGCCAGCCTGGTGACTGGGGACTTTGTGCCAAAAAGACATATGAGTGTGGTGTGCATACATGGCGATACAAAGGTTTACCCTATAGTGCTGGCTAATGTCGGGACTGAACTAGGCGCTGTACAATATGAAGTGGGTGTGGTTAAAAACCTTATGCATAATGTGATATTGGGGCGTGATTTTCCTTTGTTCTGGGCTCTATGGGGAAAACAACAATCCCCTGAAAGGAGTGAGGAGACCCCTAAGTCTATTGCATTACCCACGGTAAATGATAAAAATGTACAGGATGAAAATGATGCTTTTCCTTTGCAGGTCCTGGCTGGTGAGGAAGAGGCTCCTCCCACTGCGCAGAATGTTCCAGACTTAGAGGTGTCTAGGGATAATTTTGGTACTGCACAATTACAGGACCCCACTCTCAAAAATGCTAGAGAGCAGGTCACTGTTATGAATGGGGTACCTCAGGAGCCAGAAGCTGAGAAAAAATTTCCACATTTTTCTATGACTAATGATCTCTACTATAGAGTCACTAGGATTAATGATGAGGTGGTGGAACAGCTTCTGGTGCCTAAGTCGTACCGGCGTCAGGTACTCGACATGGCCCATAATCATGTCCTTGGGGGCCACTTGGGGACAGATAAAACACAGGAGAGAGTCCTCCAGAGGTTTTATTGGCCTGCGATTTATGCTGACATAAAAAAATACTGTGAGTCGTGCCCCACATGTCAGCTTAGCGCTCCAGTGGCGCATTTTCGCAGTCCTTTGGTCCCACTCCCCATCATAGAGGTACCTTTTGACCGGATCGCAATGGACTTGGTGGGCCCCATTGTAAAGTCGGCTAGGGGACACCAGTACATTCTAGTTGTGTTGGACTACGCGACCCGCTATCCTGAGGCTGTACCCCTAAGAAACACTGCCTCTAAAACAATTGCACGGGAATTGTTTTATATGTTTTCCAGGGTGGGGATCCCCAAGGAAATCTTGACCGACCAAGGTACCCCCTTTGTGTCAAAGGTAATGAAAGAGCTATGCAAACTGTTTAAAATCTCACACCTACGAACCTCTGTATATCACCCACAGACAGACGGGTTAGTGGAGAGGTTTAATAAAACCCTGAAACATATGTTAAAGAAAGTAGTGGAAAAAGATGGTCGGGATTGGGATCACTTACTACCTTACCTGATGTTTTCTATTAGGGAAGTACCCCAAGCGTCCACAGGGTTCTCTCCCTTCGAATTAGTCTATGGTCGTCACCCTAGGGGTTTGTTGGATATAGCGAAAGAGACATGGGAAAGTGAGTCCACCCCATACAAGAGTGTTATAGAGCATGTAGCACAAATGCAGGACCGTATAGCCACTGTAATGCCCCTAGTAAGGGAACACCTCCAGAGGGCGCAAGAGGGCCAAAGCAGAATTTACAATCGTTCTGCAAGAATCAGGACATTTAGCCCAGGTGACCGGGTACTCATACTTGTTCCCACGGTAGAAAGCAAATTCTTAGCAAAGTGGCAGGGTCCCTATGAAATTGTAGAGAAGATCAATGAGGTCAACTACAAGGTACACCAACCAGGTAGAAGGAAGCCTTTTCAAGTTTATCACATAAACTTGATCAAGCCCTGGAAAGATAGGGAATCCTTGGTGGCGACAAATCCTGTTGGTCATCTGTCACCACCAATCCCTCCGGTCAGGATTGGTGACACCCTATCAGTGTCCCAGAAGCAGGAAGCTAAGGAGTTCCTGCAGAAAAATAAAAACAAGTTTTCTGACCTACCAGGGCGTACGCATCTCATTAATCATCATATTGAAACTGAGCCTAGAAGCAGAGTAAACCTTAAGCCCTATAGGATACCAGAAGCACGGAGGGAGGCGGTATCATCCGAGGTAAAACGTATGCTTGACCTAGGAGTCATTGAGGTGTCTCAGAGCGAGTGGTCCAGCCCGATTGTGTTAATCCCAAAGCCCAATGGAACTTGGAGGTTCTGTAATGATTTTAGAAAGTTAAATGAGATCTCCAAGTTCGATGCCTACCCCATGCCCAGGGTAGATGAGTTGATAGAAAGGATGGGTAATGCCAGGTACATAACTACCCTCGATCTCACTAAGGGCTACTGGCAGATCCCACTCACTCCTAAGGCTAGAGAGAAGACTGCATTCTCCACCCCTGATGGGCTCTTCCAATACGTAGTGATGCCATTCGGGTTACATGGAGCCCCTGCCACTTTTCAGAGGTTGATGGACTTGATTCTGCGACCACATCGTGATTACTCCGCTGCCTACCTCGATGATGTGGTCATTTTTAGCCCGGATTGGGAAAGTCACCTCTGTAAGGTCCAGGCGGTGTTAGATGCCATAAGTGATGCGGGGTTAACCATCAATGCAGAGAAGTGTGCACTAGCCTTAGAGGAGGCCAAATACTTGGGCTACATTATTGGGAGGGGGTTAGTGAAACCACAACTAAATAAAATTGAGGCAATACAGAATTGGCCTCAACCCCTCACAAAGAAACAGGTCAGAGCTTTCCTGGGTATTACGGGCTATTACCGAAGGTTTGTGCCGAATTTTGCTTCAGTTGCAGCCCCACTAACTGACCTGACAAAGGGTGCGAAGTCCGCAATGGTGACATGGACTCCAGAGGCCGAGAAGGCTTTTCAAAGCCTTAAGTCTGCCCTGTGCCAACAGCCTGTGCTAGTTACCCCTGACTTTAGGCGAGAGTTTCTAGTACAGACAGATGCCTCTAACACAGGGTTAGGTGCCGTCCTCTCACAGGTCGTGAATGGCGAGGAGCACCCGGTGATGTACTTAAGTAGGAAGCTATCCCCGGCCGAGAAAAACTATGCCATAGTTGAGCGAGAGTGTCTGGCAGTGAAGTGGGCCCTCGAATCCCTGAAGTACTACTTGCTAGGCAGGAGATTCAAGTTAGTGACAGACCATGCCCCCCTAACATGGATGAAGCTTAACAAAGAAAAAAACGCAAGGGTGACTAGATGGTTTCTGTCCCTACAAAACTTCAATTTCACTGTAGAACACCGGCCAGGGAAATTACAGGCGAATGCTGACGCCCTATCAAGGGTACACTGCCTGTGGGGACAAAACGCTCAGCCCTCCGGTCTGAAGAAGAGGGGGGGGATATGTGGACATGTCACTGGAGATGTGTTCGAGGGGGTGTACATCTCACCTAGGCTGATGCGTAGTGTGAGGTGGTAAGTCCAGGAGGGATCTGTTGCTCAGCAGTGCTATGCTGCTGAGTTATTATTTATTTTTACCGGGCCTGGATTTACTGGAATGGTGGATAGGTTGGTAGTGGGATCTGCCATTCCCTCCCCCTCGATCCAGTATGGGTTTTGGGATCAGGTGAGCTCTGATCCCAATCAGCCTGAGAAGGCAAAAGGTGAGCTCAGTGTGCAGGGGAGTCTCTCAGACAGGAGTGAACAGCCTGTATGGTGTGTTCGCTGGGAGCTGGGGCTTATGCACACCCTGCAATATTACCTGCCAAGTGAAGTGACAGAGAGGTAACCTGTTGTATTAGTAAGCGCCCAGACGGGCAGGACTTTTTGTTTTGTTTATTCTCACTGCACGGTGTTGCTGTATTTATGTTGCTGGACCGTTTATGCTACAAATAAACACCAAAGCTGTTTTTAAGTCCAAGTTTGCTGCCTGAACTGTGTCCTAACACACCATCCCCCGGGAAGATCCCTACAATATATAATTAGAATAGAATTTTTATCTGCCCCTGGGAAAGCTGGGTAACAACCAATATAGCCTGATAGATCTCCTATAAAGCTGCTTAGGGCCCTATTACACCAACAGATTATCTGACAGAATTTTTTGAGCCAAAGCCAGGAATGGACTATAGACAGAAAAAGGTCATAAAAGGAAGACAGATTTCTCCTCTTTTCAAATCCATTCCTGGGTTTGGCTTAAAAAAAATCTGTCTGATAATCTTTTGGTGTAATAGGGCCCTAACTTGGCAGATTGCTGGTAATACCCCATGTTGGAGCTGTAAAGACAACCCAGCTTTTCCAGGATCACACAACTATAAGAGATAGACGAATAGAATGTGTGTATATATATTATATATACACACACACACACATAAAACGTCTGAACATAAGATTTCTGGCCATGAAGGGGTGGCGGGCCATTACTTGCCCTGTGTGTCACTGTCAAATAACCTGACGTCATTGCACGCACACACCTAATCTGTGTCCTGGAAAGTCTACAGTTCTATAGTCGCTGCATGAAGGTGAGTTAACTCTATTATTGCCAGGCCTATTATTGTGGAGACAAAGACAAGACGTAATGGCGGTGACATAAGATCTAGTCTTTTATTCCTGTTGAGGAATCTGCTCTCTCATTCTGACTGTCAATGAGGGGAGCAGGAAACCATGGTATATCCAGCAGCCCTGTCCCTAACAACACGGCCCAGCCGGCTCCTAGCAATATACACAATCCCAAGTAAACAGGCAAAGTCCAACAAGAGTTCCTGGTGTCGGATATCCTCCATTACAGCTCCCAATCTACTACATAAGCACCATGAACAAGCTGTGGGACTATAAGTCCCAGCTCATCTATTCACATTCATTTCTAACTTAATTATTGGAGTTACAATCCCACCTATGCAATTCTATAAGGGGGCTAATAGAACTAAAATGTGTTGGACCATAACCATCACCCCTGATGCTGCGTTTACACGAAACGATAATTGGCCAGATCGTACGATTAAAGATGTCGTTTAGACGGTACGATATATCGTACGGAAATTCGTTTTGCGATCGCTTAAGCCTATCTCACACATTGGTTAAATCGGCGAACGACTGTTTACACGGAACAATCTGCAAATTTTTTTGTGAACGACGATTTTAGAACATGTTGTAAGATCAAAATGAACGATTTCTCGTTCGTCGTTTGATCGTTCGCAGCGTTTACACGTACGATTATCATTCGAATTTGCACGATAATCATTCCGTGTAAACGCAGCATAAGGCAACAAAGTTTACACCAAAAGTAGCAGGTCCCTGATCTCTGTGATACATCAATGATGGTGAAGTCTACAGTTCTATTAGAAGGTCCTGGCTTTAGTAGAACTACAAGTCCCAGCTTAGTAGACCCTATATACCAATGTACACATAGTAACTACAATGATACAATGTTGCATACATCACACTCAACTTTACACCTACTCAGTAAATGTTTCCTCTCCAGGGCTAAGAAGTAACCATCTCATCAGGGTCCGACCCTCCCCCAGGTCTTAAGTTGCTCTACAAGTGTCTTGTAGTTAGTTTTTCAGTTTCTTACCACCCCCCTTTCCCTTCTACCCCCCAGTCTGGGTGCAGCACTCACCGGCCTCCTGTCCATGACTGTGTGTCTCTGGCTTCCCCTGAGTGTCTCTGTGAGTTTGCAGCAGTCTCTTCCTGTTGTGTGTGAGTTATGAAACTAGCCCTTCCTGTTCTGCACTTGTCTTCTCTCCTCCTCCCTTCTACATAGGAGGGAGTGGTGTGAGGAGCTCACCTTCCTCCAGGTACAGATGGCTTATTATTTCCGCAATGCCGTCATGCAGTGGACATTCATTCCACTCAGTCACACGCTTTAGCATCATAGAAGTTATTTGCATGTTGCATGCACAAAAATGCATAGAAAGGCGTGTGTTTCCTTATTATTATTTTAGTGCATATCATATGCACAAAAACAGGGTGTAACTAGAAAGGGCTGGGCCCCATAGCAAACTTTTGATTGCCCCCCCTCCCCCATCCTACTGTGGGTAAACCCCGTTTGTTAGCCTCCCACCCAGTGTATATGTTAGGCATCTCACCTGGTATCCCCCCCCAGTAGATAGTGCCCTCCATGGTAGGCATCTCCCCTAGTGACCCCCAAGGTAGGCATTTCCTGTAGTGCCCCCCCCCCCCCCATGGTAGACATCTCTCCTAGTGTCCCCCTTGGTAGACATCTCCCCTAGTGCCCTCCTTGGTAGGCATCTCCCCAAGAGTCCCCCCATGGCAGGCATCTCCCCTAGTGTCCCCCCATGGTAGGCATCTCCCCCAGTGTCCCCCCTTGGTAGGCATCTCCCCTAGTGTCCCCCCATGGTTAGCATCTCCCCTATTGTCCCCCCATGGTAGGCATCTTCCCTAGTGTCCCCACTTGGTAGGCATCTCCCCTAGTCTCCCCCATGGTAGACATCTCTCCTAGTGTCCCCCCATGGTAGACATCTCGCCTAGTGCCCCCCATGGTAGGCATCTCCCCTAGTGTCCCCCTTGGTAGACATCTCGCCTAGTGCCCCCCATGGTAGGCATCTCCCCCAGTGTCCCCCCTTGGTAGGCATCTCCCCTAGTGTCCCCCCATGGTTAGCATCTCCCCTATTGTCCCCCCATGGTAGGCATCTTCCCTAGTGTCCCCACTTGGTAGGCATCTCCCCTAGTCTCCCCCATGGTAGACATCTCTCCTAGTGTCCCCCCATGGTAGACATCTCGCCTAGTGCCCCCCATGGTAGGCATCTCCCCTAGTGTCCCCCTTGGTAGACATCTCGCCTAGTGCCCCCCATGGTAGGCATCTCCCCTAGTGCCCCCCTTGGTAGACATCTCGCCTAGTGCCTCCCATGGTAGACATCTCCCCTAGTACCCCCGTGATAGGCATCTCCCCTAGTTTCCCCCCATGGTAGGCATCTCCACTAGCGTCCCCCCATGGTAGGCATCTCCCCTTGTGTCCTCCTGTATACAGTTTCCCCCAAAATAGACATCTCCCCTATTATCCTACCCCAGTATATAGTGTCCCCCATGGTAGGCATCTCCCTTGGTAGTATGATGGCAGCTCAGGAGGCCCAGTGTATTGTAGTGATAGGCCCCCTGATGTGGTGGGTCCCATAGCGGCCACTATGGCTGCTACAGTGGTAGTTACGCCTCTGCCAAAAACACATTCTATATGCCCTCCATTGTTTTCAGTAGGGATATGTGCCATGATTCACACTGTGAATTGAAACATGTATTTCTTGTTCATGCATTTCAAATAAGCTGGAATAACATTGAGTAGTTCTGCTAATGCTAAGTAACCCCATACAGTAGGGCTAATCTGCATCTCTGTCTAACAATGTACAGTAGAAAAGGCTTCCCTTGGAATTTCTGCCCTTAGGGAAAAATACCTCATGTGAACACGCCCATAGTGGTGGACAAAAGGATGGCATACAACAATAAACAATGATAACAAATGTGCACTTTATTGTGCATCTATTTCTTTAATAAAGGCCCTACTACAGCAGACGATTATTGGCTGGTTGGTGTAATAGGACATATTAGTAATAGGACATATTAAAAGACTACAATCAGTCGACATGCACAATGTCAGCTGATCGTGGTCATTCAATATGTTAAACGCAATGACTTCAATGGGCAGCCCATCCTGCTGCTCCCCCAATATTCGCCGGCAGATTCTGCTGTCCACCCAAAGAATTGACATGTTTGGGTAAGCAACGTTATCTGAACCTAATAGCTCGGCGTCTTATTTCCTGCAGCTGCAGAAGTTGGATGCCGCCCTAGGGCTGCCAGAGGAACATGAATACAGCCATATGCCATAGGCTATATCCATGTTTTCTTTGTCAATTCTTTGGGTGGTTTCACATTGAGGAATCCATGCAGAGAAGTTCTTGCGGTTCCGTCGCTCGCCCGCATGCATCTCCGTCTGTGCCATAGACTCTATTCTATGCACAGGCGGATTATGTCGTCCACCGAACATGACATGTCAATTCTTTCGGTGGACGGTGGAATCTGCCTGACCATAAAATAGAGTCTATGGGACCGGCGGAGATGAGCGACCAAATCCGCAGATTCCTCAGTGTGAACCCACCCTTTGAGAGGAGAGTGGCGGAAGCAGGCGAACCCTCCAATAGAGACACTGCGTGACATTGAGGCAGACGGGATCCTGCTGCGGAGAGCTCTGTAATGGAATTCAGCCGCTTTTGCGCCATGTGAACTGGCCCTGTGGGTATGTTCACACTTAGGAATAGACAAGGAATTGAATAGGAAATTTTCTGCTGGAAATTCAACTCTGGTAGAATAGGCACAAAATTTGACTTCTATAGGATTTCTTTAACAGAATCTGGCCAAAATTCTTTGTCAAAATTCCGCCTTTTGAACAACAGAGTGGAAATCCCATTGAACACAATGGGACATTCTTTGTTCATATTTTACGGGTGGAATTTCACTTCGGATTTCGCTTCAAATTCCTCCCTGATTCATACCCTAATACAGCCTTTACAGCTTACTAACCATATCCATAGACCTCAAATAATTCCACCAAACTATTGGTACATGCTCTCATTATCTCCCGCTTGGACTACTGTAACATCCTCCTCTCTGGCCTTCCAGCTAACTCCCTTGATCCCCTCCAGTCTATCCTTAACACTGCTGCCCGACTAATCCACCTTTCCCCTCGCTTTGCCTCAGCCTTTCCCCTCTGCCAATCCCTCCACTGGCTCCCCATTGCCCAACGTATTCACTTTAAACTGTTGACCATGACATACAAGGCCATCCACAACCTGTCCCCTCTGTACATCTCTGACCTGATATCCCGCTACTGTCCCTCACGCAACCTAAGATCCTCCAGTGACCGACCTCTGTCTGCGCTCCCCCCTTGTTCGTACCTCGCACAACCGCCTCCAAGACTTTGCCCGAGCCTCCCCCATACTCTGGAACGCGCTACCCCGACACATCTGTCTCTCATCCACCATCATGTCCTTCAAAAGTAACCTGAAAACCCATCTCTTCAAACTAGGCTACAACATACAATAACTCTGCATCACACTTGAATGGCTGCACTTTACCTCCTGTTTCTCTCCCTATACCCTATAGATTGTAAGCCCTCGCGGGCAGGGTCCTCTTCTCCCATGTACCAGTCTGTCTTTTGCCGTCACGTAATGTTTTCTGATCTTGTATTGTTCCTGCCTGTTGCCTTTCTATTGTATAGCGCTCTGGAATTAAGGGCGCTTTATAAATAAATAATAATATTAATAATAATAATAGATTGCATAATTTTAGTCTCAGGAGTTGCAAGCGCATATCTACTATCCCCTAATGGATTGTTTGTTTATCAGCTCATTGGTGAGCTTGGCAGGGTTAAAAATTGTCATCCAATGGCTGCACATCACCCCGTGTAATTGGGAATATGTGGCCAATGGAGATGAGCGAATCTTGAGCACGCTCGGGTCCATCTGAACCTCAACATGCGCCATTTGATTACTGGTGACTGCAGAAATTGGATTAAGCCCTAAGGCTGTCTAGAAAACAGGGATCAATTTTAGGACCCATAGGGTTGTATTAGGCACAGACACCCTTTAGTTTTGTTTCTGAAAGGTGTCCATTCCGGAAAATAGGACAGGTAATTATAGAACCTGTACTTTTTTTTTATGCTGATCTGGAAATCGTTCAGAATTCTATTTTTTTTTACTGATCAGGAAGTCCTGTTGGTTTCCTGACCGTTAATACTGACTACTGGCAGGAGATACTGATGATTTCCTGAAGCCTCCTGATCAGTGTTTCTTGACAGTAAAAACTGATGCATGAACATTTGCATGAGGCCCTAATCTGGTACTCCATCCAGGACCCCCTTTTCAGCAACGCTTGGGAGGGGGTACATGAAAACAATAACATCCACTTACCGCTGTGGCACTGCCACCCGCATTCCACTGCGGACTCTTCCTGGTCCTGAGACAGGACTTAAGATGTGACGTGCAGGCCTGGTCAATATATACGATAAATGTAAAGGAAAAAGTGATTGGCTCACCACGCAGCTGCAAACTTCGGGTAATGAAACCCACTGCACTCCAATTATATGGAGCAATATACTCACAGAGTCGATATGACTTCAGAAATCTTTTTAATTTTCTTCTATGAATAGATGCAGCATACACAAAAGAGTTACATGCTCACAGCTGATGTGACTCTCAAACGGGTTGCAGTGGGTTTCATTACCCGAAGTTTGCAGCTGCGTGGTGAGCCAATCACTTTTTCCTTCACATTTATCGTATATATTGGATTGCTTGTCCGGACTGGTGGAGTTCGGAAGTGTGGAGGGTGCTCATGAGCATTGTAGTGCGTGTTATTTTCGTTGAATTGTGCAGGCCTGGTCAGCCATTCAGTGGCTATATGGTGTCCTGCCTCTGCGGCTGAATGGGCCTGCCAGGTCACGTCTCCAGAGCAGGAAACCGCTGTACACTGGGGGACCAGAGCAGCGGAATGCGGATGGCAGCAGTGGAGCCAGGGAGGTAAGTAGATGGTTTTGTTTTTACCCACCATCTCCTGGGCATAACCAAAAAAGGAGTCCTGAACAGACTACCCATTTAGGCTGGGTTCACACTATGTATATTTGAGGCTGTATTTGGTCCTCATGTCAGGTCCTCATAGCAACCAAAACCAGGAGTGGATTGAAAACACAGAAAGGCTCTGTTCACATAATGTTGTAATTGAGTGGATGGCCGCCATATAACGGTAAATAACTTCCATTATTTCGATATAACAGCCGTTGTTTTAAAATAACAGCACATATTTGCCATTAAATGGCGGCCATCCACTCAACTACAACATTATGTGAACAGATCCTTTCTGTGTTTTCAATCCACTCCTTGTTTTGGTTGCTATACAGCCTCAAATATACGTAGTGTGAACATAGCCTTAAACTGCATGCATGATTCAGATGGAATATCTCAGGTTTCCACTACAGAACAACCTATTCAAATTTATCTTCATTTCTTCTGCATCTCTCTCTCTCTTTAGCTTGAGTCTTCAGAAACATGGTTGTGCCACAGAAACAGCTCTGATCCATTGGGGATGGACTCCATCAGACCTATGAAAGTGTCCTGTGGTATCTGGACCTAGCAGCAGATCCCTTATGTCTTGCAAGTTGTAAGGTGCGGCCCCCATGTTTTTCTAGCACATCCCACAGACATTTGAACCGATTGAGATTGAGGAAATATGGCCAAGTGACCATTTTGAGCTCCTTTTCTTGTTTCTTAGACCCTTCTTGAGCAATTTCTGGGCTATGTTCGCACTGTGGGATCCTAGAGAAAAAAGGCAGCAGTCTATGTGATAGAGACATGTCAAAAGTTTTGATCGGTTCAGACCAATGTGAATCGTGAGAATGAGCAGGGAGAGGACCGCACTGTGTCAGTGAAAGAGTCGGGCTCCCTAGACTTACATTAGGAGCCAGACGTATCATGTGACATAGAGCCAGGAGAGGACCACGCTTATGGCCCTATTCCACGGGTCGTTTAGAGGAGCAATATCGTTCGTATTCGGCCAATATCGGCCGCTACGAACGATATTCGTCCCGTGGAATAGAGTGCAACGATCAGCCGACATCGTTCATGTCGGCTGATCGTTGCAGTCGCTTGTTTTTCAACATGTTGAAAAACAAGCGACTGATATAGCAGCGATCTGCTGCCGTCGCTCTGTTGAATAGGAGCATCGGCAGCAGGCGCTGCTGTATCCTATGGGCTGCCCGGACGATCAGCGATCACCCGGGCAGCCCCCCGCCGCCCCTCCCGCACTCACCCGCTCGCTGCCGCCGCGATGAATAGCGGCGGCAGCGAGCGGGGAACGAGGAGCGAGGAACGAGGAGCTAACAGCGCTTGTTTGCTCCTCCAAACGACTCGTGGAATAGGGCCATTAGTGTGGTCCTCTCCCGGATTGTTCTCCTGATCGGTACAAGTCTGAACACTCAGACCCAGACCGATCAAAACTTTTGACATGTCTCTGAGGGTCCTATTCCATGGGCCATTGGGGGCTCGATCAATATTGTAAACGAGCGCCAATCTGCTAGATCGGTGCTCATTTACTGGGCCTATTCCACGGCCTGATAATCGTTTATCAAGGGCTGCAGGGACATCGTTACCGATGTCCTTGCAGCCCTTGTTTAAACACAATACCTAACCATGTTGTAGGTCTTCTCCTGCTCTCTTTCTTCCTCCCGATCCCACGCGAAGCAGCAGCCTCAGTGTGGCCTGTCTTAGCTGACAGACCAATCAGCCAATCACTGCCCGCGGCGGTCCTGGACAGTGATTGGCTGAGCGGTCTGTCAGCAAAGACAAGCCACACCGAAGCTGCTGCTGTACAGTAGGGGGAAAGTGGCCATGTTTTTGTAGCGCTGGATAACCCCTTTAAGTAATGAATCCAGGTTGTGTTTGGGATCTGATGATGGTCAGGTATGAGTATGGAGCCTTGTGTGAATGCATCAATCTTGCTTTAGCTGTGGAGTGACACATTACCCCCTGCTGGTGTGATGTCACCCCTAGTAGTGATACCAGGGACACTAACAGCTCAGTGATATGTGCTGGGCATCCTGCAGCCACATGTGTTGTCTCCCATGGCTTCCAGTTGCAGGATAATTGTCGCCACGCACTGCAAGGATTTCCCAGCAAAGTATTTAATGTGTAATCAATGTTTATTAGTTTCAATGAAAGACAAAACAAAACACAAACAGTACATACAGGGGGTCCATAACACAGATGTAGGACCAAAAAAATGACAAAAAGGAGAACACATAACACATCATAATCAAAAATCCGCTGTGAACTGCAAATGAAATGAAGAGGGCCCCTATAGGAGCCCCCGGTGAGAGGACACATCATTATGCCTGGAGGTGGGCGCAACCTGCTGAGTCAACAGGTAGCCCATGGGTCTGGGACCCCAAAGTGTTCCCACCGACTGGCACAATGGTGATGAACAAGCGCCCCCCCAGGACCATTAATGGTTTGATAATCATAAGTCTCACCGGGCCCGAGGAGCCACTACCAATATAAGAAAACGTGCAGCGGGACAATCAGTACCATAACATTCTAGAAACGAGAAACCTCGGTTGGAGGGTAGAAAAGATGAAAGGAAAGAGAAAAGCAAAGAAAGCAGAAAGACAGACAGACAGGGGAAGGGGCACAACAAGAGGGAAACGGAGGGGGAGGGGGAGGGGGGGAGGAGGGGAAAGCTACCCCGACCAAGGGGGCCACCCCCCTATAGGGGTATGAAAGGACATCGTGGATCCGAGAAACTCATCGGGTCACCCCCCCATCAAACAACGTTTGGAAGGCAGGAGTGTCTTTAAAGAGCAACCAAGGCATCCAGACCATCTTATACCGCTTAGTGGACCCCAAAGCCTCAGCCGATAGCTCCTCCATGCGGTGTAGGTGCGACATTTCGGCCTGCCACTCCGCCATGGTGGGGATCTGCGTAGAGCGCCAGTGACGGGGAATAACCGTCCTAGCCGCAGACAGACAGAAACGTAAAATACTCTTCTTCTGTCGGCCTATAGCGCCAGGGAGAATAGATAAAAGCGCCACCTGGGGAGTCTTGGGCGCTGTCAGCCCTGATATTAACTGATAAGTATCAAAGACACCCGACCAAAACGGAGTCAGCTTGTCACACCCCCACCACACGTGGAGCATGGTGCCCCTTTCACTGTTACACCGCCAGCAGACATCAGATACCGACGGGAACATAGAGTGCACCTTCGTCGGGACCCGATACCATCGGGACAGTACCTTATAATTTCGTTCCTGTGCAGAGCAGGCCGTGGACAATTTGTGGGTGAAAATGTGTGCTTTCTGTCTATCCTCTGGTGAGATCGTAGCAGCTAGGTCTCTCTCCCAAGCAGACCAGAACCCAGGGGGGTCGTCCACCCCATCCTGCTGAAGAAGGCGATATATCAAAGAGACACAGTGCTCAGGAGGAGAGTCCAAAAGAAATAGGGATTCAAAGGAGGTAGGGGTAGACATCAGGGAGCTGCGCCCCCCACGAGGGCTAAGGTAGGAGCGGAGCTGTGAATATTCAAGCCAGGAGAGCATGGTGGAGCCAGCGCGCATCTGCAGATCCTCAAGGGAGGGAAGGGGTTTGTCGCCCAACACAGTCTGAAAGCAGGGATTATCCTGGGCCTGCCAAAGCAAAAGCGTGTCTTTCCCACACGCTGGAGGGAAGTCAGGGTTGTGGAAGATTGGGGTGAGTGGGCTATAAGGTCTGGAAAGTATGTTACCCCGCACTAGGCGATGCCATAATTGTAAAGCAACTCTGGGTAAGGGGAAGTCCAGTGAGAAAGAAGGAGCGACAGTCAAGGGGAGCCAGGGAACATTAGATATAGGGTACTGTGTCTCCATTTGTTCAAGCCTAACCCAGTGTTTTGAGCCGGCGCCATACCGCCAGTCTAATAGGCGCATGAGAATGGATGCCCGATGGTACAGGCGCAGATCGGGTAAACCTGTGCCCCCATCCAACTTGCGTCGGGAAAGCGTGGAGTATTTAATCCTAGGGCGGGAACTATTCCAAATGAACTTCAGGAATGCTGTACGCAGCCTGCGGAAAAAGATGGGGGGGGGCATGATAGGGGTAGTTTGAAAGAGATATAGGAACCGGGGGAGGATGTCCATTTTTATAACATTGATGCGGCCGAACCAGGACAGTGGTTTCTTATTATATGCCTGGAGGTCTTTCAGTGTGCGATCCAAGAGGGGTTGGTAGTTAAGGGAATATAGACGGGTGAGGTCGGCGGAGACATTTATCCCAAGGTATGTGAGATAATCTCGTTGCCATCTAAAGGGGAAATTATGGGCAATGGAGGCGGCATCGTCAGTGGGAAGAGAGATGTTGAGTACTTCAGATTTCGTGTAGTTCACCTTAAAGTTAGATACCCGGCCAAAGCGCTGAAATTCAGATATAATAGATGGAAAAGAGATGTGGGGTTGTGTAACGTACAGGAGAAGATCATCCGCGTAAAGAGCGGCCTTATATTCAGTCCCCTGCATTGACAGGCCATGAACATTGGGGTTGTCTCGTATGGCTGTCGCTAGATGCTCCATTACCAGGACATACAGAAGGGGAGAAAGGGGGCACCCCTGCCGCGTGCCATTGGAAATGGGAATGGGGTCTGACAGCGCCCCGTTGACCCGTACCCTCGCCGTGGGACCAGTGTATAACGACAATATTTTGCTGAGGAAGCGAGGACCAACACCAACCTGCCGCAGAGCAGCCTGGAGAAAATCCCAGTCGACACGATCAAAGGCCTTCTCCGCGTCAACCGAAAGAAGGCAAAACGGTAGTGCGCGAGCCTTGGCCCCAGATATGAGAGCCAGAGTTTTGTTGGTGTTGTCCCTCGCCTCCCGCCCCTGTACAAACCCAACCTGGTCTAAGTGTGTGATCCCAGGCAGGAGCGGTGTCAGACGGGTGGCAAGTATTTTGGAGAACAATTTAATATCCACATTAATAAGGGAAATGGGCCTATAGTTGGCAACCTGAGTGTGATCCTTGCCCGGTTTAGGTAGAACACTAATGTGTGCCTCCAAAGACTGAGGCACCCAGCAAGAGCCATCCGAGACAGAGTTAAACACCTTCACCATAAAGGGGGAGAGAAGGCCGCTAAAGGATTTGTAGAAGGAAGGGGTGAACCCATCAGGACCCGGGCATTTACCGGCCGGGGTGTGTTTAATGGTGAACCTAATTTCCTGTTCAGAAATATCATCCTCCAACATCTCAACATCCTCCGTGTTCAGCCTAGGCAGGGCTGTGTCAGAAATGTATTCCTGGACGTCAGAGGGGGCCGTGGTGCTAGACGTGTCATTGGGGTGAATGTTATAGAGCTGGGAGTAATAGGTATGAAAAACATTCAGGATATCAGCGGGATTCTGTGAGTCTGTACCATCAGGCCGTGTTATGCGCGGGATATATGCCCGCCCCTGCCGGGGATGGATGAGACGGGCCAAAGGACGTCCGCACTTATCAGAATGGTCATAAAGGAAGCGACGATATTGCAAGCGTTGAGAGGTATATGTCTGATCAAGAAGCGCTCTTAAGTCATCTTTCAATTTGACCAATTCCGCATAAGTAACGGAAGCGAGTGTACGTTTATGCGCGGTTTCTAGCGTGTGGATGCGGTTCAGGAGGGACGTGATTTTAGAGGCCTTGTCACGCTTAAGGCGCGTGCCATGCTTTATGAAGGTGCCACGAAGGACGCATTTCATGGCTTCCCACTGCGTGGGTAGTGGGGTGGGGTCTGAGGCGTGGGTGTGGATAAAGGAAGTAATAGTCTTCTCAATATCAGCCACACACGCCACGTCCTTCAGAAGATGGTCATTAAGCTTCCATGACCAGGAGGGGTTAAGGTGGTTGGGAAGAGAAATAGAGAGATAAATAGGGGCATGATCGGAGAACAATATGTCGCCCACAGAGGCGGATGGTTGCCATGTAAGGGCGTATTGGCTGATCAGGAAATAATCAATGCGACTATAGGACGTGTGGGAGGGTGAATAGTATGTGTAATCTCTACCTTGAGGATGCAACGCGCGCCAGACATCCACCAGCTGGAGCCCATGCAGATCGCGCTTAAGCGCGCGTAGCCGTCGTGGGGGGACAGCGCTCCTACCTGCCGATGTGTCCATAATCGGATCCAGGGGAAGGTTGAAGTCTCCTCCAATGAGCAGAATCCCCTCTGTAAATTGAGAAAGAGTAGTCAAAAAGGAGCGACATGCAACAGTCTGATTCTGATTAGGAGAGTACCAGTTAGCAATGGTATATGTAATGGAGCCTATTTTCAATTTTAGGATCAGAAATCTACCCTTCTCATCTATGCAGGAGTCTAAGACAGTACCCGGTAGAGACCTATGAAGCGCAACAGAGACCCCCCGGGCCCTAGCATCCGGGTTCGGACTATGATACCAATGGGTAGAATATTTATCTCTAATGTTGGGGACGTGTTGGCTCTTAAAATGTGTTTCCTGTAACAACACTACCTGTATTTTCTTCTTGTGCATGTGATACAGAATTTGCGACCGTTTCTGGGGTACATTAAAACCACGGACATTCAGCGAACAGATATTTAGGGTCGACATCCTTGGTCAGGGCAAGAGGACAGTACAGGCAGGGAAGGATAAAACGATAGGGAAAGGGGGCTGAGAGGGGAAGGAGAGTAGAAAGAGTAGACAAAAGAGGAGGAAAGGAGATGGAAGAGAACAAGCGGAAAAACCCAAGTAAAGAAAAGGGTAGGCTCCACAGAGGGGGAAGGTAGAGTGGGACCAAACTACTCGTGTACCCAGAGGGCACGGATCCCGGTGAGAGCGAGACTAACCAGGTAGGAGTGCTCCCCCCAGTCCCCCCAGAGCCCACTGTAACAACATGGGTGAACGACCAACAGAACGCAAACTGAACCCACGGATCCCACCCCCGTGCAGCAGAAAAGGCAGACATACCCCCCAGCATAGAACAGAAACAATATGACAAAATTGAAGTGGAGGCGTCCCCCGTGTCCAAGCACCGCACCCCCCCACCAAGCACACTCTTAATATGTTGTAACAGTATTCAAGCCATTCTGACCACAGGTGCACCAGAAGGCGTATCCCTAAGGCAGAGTGCAGGGAGGGTCGGCAGGTGGACAGAGGGACGCCATCCCAGCAGAAAATAACCAATACCAGAAATGCAATAAAGTCCAACTGAAGAACTAGCTAGGGGTATAGCATACGAGGGGCGGCATCAGGAGAGCCTACGGCTCACACGAAGACTCCTAGGCTGAGGGCGGACTATTCCTCAGCGGGGTGGCAGGATCCCGCTGCTGTTGCGGGCGATCGGCCCGTCTGTTGCCACCTCGCCGTCTTCTCGAGGACCGCTGTGGCCGTGGAGGTGGAACAACCGGAGGGCCTAAAGGAAGTTCCGGCCAATCTGCTAGAGTGACCTCCGGTAGGTCAAGGGCCTCACGAAACAGGAACAAGTCTCTGGGGTGACTCAGTGACAGGACCCGACCGTCCCTTCGCACCTGGAGACGAAACGGAAATCCCCAAGAGTATGCAATATTGCGGCTGCGAAGCAATTCCAACAGGGGACGAAGCGCTCTGCGCTTTTGGAGGGTCAGACGGGATAGGTCAGGAAGAATTTGTATATTCCGGCCTTCGTACCGGATAGGACCAGCATCTCGCAGCTTAGACAGAATAGCCTCTTTCTGCTGGTACCGGTGCACCCTACAAATGACATCCCTAGGGTTGTCCGGATCAGAGGAACGTGGCCCCAGGGATCTATGAGCTCTGTCTAATTCCAGTCTGGCATCCGGTGGGGCACTCAGAACAAAGTTAAAGAGAGATTGTAAGGTAGAGTCCAGCTCCCGTGTCTCCACCGACTCAGGCAGTCCTCGGATTCGTAAATTGTTCCGGCGACCTCTATTCTCAATATCGTCTAGCGCATCAGAGAGGTATTGTAATTGATAAGAATGTTCGGAGAGAAGGTGATCATGGTCAGTGAGTCTATTGGATACGGTGTCAGTCACATTGGTATTAGATGCCACTTGTTGCTCTAGATGCTGGACCTCTGCCCGCAGAGTAGAAATATCGGCCCTGCAAGACGTCTCCAGGCGAGTGACATACTCCTCCATGTCACTTTTGGTTGGTATGGTGTGCAGGTGGGCACGGAGGTCCTTTAATTCCTTCAGAACATCCAGGAAGGATAACTCCATCTGAGAGGAGCCGGCTCGTCTATCCCCCATCACGGGCGCCTGAGCGGGTGAGGGAAGTGGGATCAAGGGTGAGGCAGGGAGAGATGGGCCTCCTTCACCCATCTGCACGTCCATCAAGAGGACCTGGTCATCCCGGTCACAGAAGAGCTCCTGGCTGCACTCAGGAGGGGGCGACAGGATACTTTCCTCTGAGGAGGACGGGAGCAATGGGGCAGGGGAGTCCAAGGCCTGTGACCCAGGGGAAGACAACCCAGCCGAGACATGGGAGGCGAGGGGGATAACAGGCCCACCATGAGGTATAGAGGTCCCCAATACTGCAGGGAAGGTGACGCTCAAGGCCCCGTTACCTTCCTCCATGCGGCCATCAGTGGAGATCACAGAGTCCTGGCTGTGAAGCAGGGCGCCCTCACTCTCGGCAGCGTGTATCTGGGCCTTCACCACGCCGGCATATGACATGGCGGCGGCCGTCAGCGGTGCAGGCCTGGGCGGAGGGCCCTCATCCTCATCGGAAGCCCAGCGCACGTCCTCTCCAGGAGCAACCACCCACCGTGTACGGAGAGGGGAGGTGGATGTCGCAGCCGCTGACCGTGCGGCAGGAAGAACCGGGCCTCCAGGGGAGTGCGCGGGCAAGATGGCGGCCGCGCCACGTGGAGAGGAGGCAGAAGGGGCAGCGTCTCCTACCGGAGCGGATCTCGTCCTCTGCGTTGCACCAAGTCTCGTGGCGGGTGGACCGGAGGTCCCGGAGAGGATCTGCGAGCTCCGGGAATCGGTGAGTATCGCCGCAGCAGCGGCCAGCTGGTCAGTGTGGATGGGTAGCGGCGCCATTACTGCGGACTGCAGCTGCGGAGGCTGTGAGGAGAAGAAGCTGCTAATGTCCCGGTTGGCAGGCGCAGGGCCCGTGGAGGGGGTCCTCTTAGTGTTCTGCTTTCCCCTCATCACTTTGGGAGCCGGGTGGTCGTTCCGTCGGGCTGAAATATCGGGCATATGAGGAGACCGGGCAGGAGCTCAAAGCACACACGTCCTTACTCCTCCATAGCCAGGCCCCGCCCTCCAGCAAAGTATTTAATGTTGTTTATGGGGGCACCCTATAGCTGACTTGTTGATAGTTTTCTGGATGGCACTTTATGGGAGCACCTTCTGCGTTGCTTTCTGGTGGCATCCTCTGGGTTGCTTTCTAGACGGTGCGTTATTGGGGTACCTTATAGATGTACTCTCTAAGTTTCTCAGGGATGGCACTTTATAGCGACACCCTCTGTGTTTCTCTTTGAATGGCACTTTTTAGAGGATTCCTCTAAGTTGCTCAGGAATTACACTTTCTGAGGGCACCTTTCGGGTTGTTCTATGGATGGCACTTTATGGGGGCACTCTCTGGGCTTCTTTCTGGATGGCACTTTATGGGGACACCCTCTGGGTTTCTTTCTGGATGGCACTTTAAAGGGGCACCCTCTGGGTTGCTCTCTGGATGGCACTTTATGGGGGCACCCTCTGGGTTGCTCTCTGGATGGCATTTTATGGGGGCACCCTCTGGGTTGCTCAGGCATCACACTTTATGGGGGCACCCTCTGGATGGCACTTTATGGGGGCAACCTCTGGGTTACTCAGTGATCACACTTTATGGGGGCACCCTGTGGGCTGCTGTCTGGATGGCACTTTATGGGGGCACCCTCTGGGCTGCTGTCTGGATGGCACTTTATGGGGGTACCCTCTGGGCTGCTCTCTGGATGGCACTTTATGGGGGCACCCTCTGGGTTACTCAGGGATCACACTTTATGTGTGACTGGGTTGCTTCCTAGATGGCACTTTATGGGGGCACCCTCTGGGTTGTTCTCTGGATACCACTTTATAGGGGCACCCTCTGGGTTGCTCAGGGATCACACTTTATGGGGGCACCCTCTGGGCTGCTCTCTGGATGGCACTTTATGGGGGCACCCTCTGGGTTGCTCAGGAATCACACTTTAAGGGGGCACCCTCTGGGTTGCTCTCTGGATGGCACTTTATGGGGGCACCCTCTGGGTTGCTCTCTGGATGGCACTTTATGGGGGCACTCTCTGGGTTGCTGTCTGGATGGCACTTTATGGGGACACCCTCTGGGTTGCTCTCTGGATGGCACTTTATGGGGGCACCCTCTGGGCTGCTCTCTGGATGGCACTTTATGGGGGCACCCTCTGGGTTGCTCAGGGATCACACTTTATGGGGGCACCCTCTGGGTTGCTCTCTGAATGGCACTTTATGGGGGCACCCTCTGGGTTTCTTTCTGGATGGCACTTTATGGGGGCACCCTCTGGGTTGCTCTCTGCATGGCACTTTATGGGGGCACCCTCTGGGTTGCTCTCTGGATGGCATTTTATGGGGGCACCCTCTGGGCTGCTTTCTGGATGGCACTTTATGGGGGCACCTCTCTGGATGGCACTTTATGGGGGCACCCTCTGGGTTGCTCAGGGATCACACTTTATAGGGGCACCCTCTGAATGGCACTTTATGGGGGCACCCTCTGGGTTGTTCTCTGGATACCACTTTATGGGGGCACCCTCTGGGTTGCTTCCTGGATGGCACTTTATGGGGGCACCCTCTGGGTTGCTCAGGGATCACACTTTATGGGGGCACCCTCTGGGCTGCTGTCTGGATGGCACTTTATGGGGGCAACCTCTGGGTTACTCAGGGATCACACTTTATGGGGGCACCCTGTGGGCTGCTGTCTGGATGGCACTTTATGGGGGCACCCTCTGGGCTGCTGTCTGGATGGCACTTTATGGGGGTACCCTCTGGGCTGCTCTCTGGATGGCACTTTATGGGGGCACCCTCTGGGTTACTCAGGGATCACACTTTATGTGTGACTGGGTTGCTTCCTAGATGGCACTTTATGGGGGCACCCTCTGGGTTGTTCTCTGGATACCACTTTATGGGGGCACCCTCTGGGTTGCTCAGGGATCACACTTTATGGGGGCACCCTCTGGGCTGCTCTCTGGATGGCACTTTATGGGGGCACCCTCTGGGTTGCTCTCTGGATGGCACTTTATGGGGGCACCCTCTGGGTTGCTCTCTGGATGGCACTTTATGGGGGCACCCTCTGGGCTGCTCTCTGGATGGCACTTTATGGGGGCACCCTCTGGGCTGCTCTCTGGATGGCACTTTATGGGGGCACCCTCTGGGTTGCTCTCTGGATGGCACTTTATGGGGGCACCCTCTGGGCTGCTCTCTGGATGGCACTTTATGGGGGCACCCTCTGGGCTGCTCTCTGGATGGCACTTTATGGGGGCACCTCTCTGGATGGCACTTTATGGGGGCACCCTCTGGGTTGCTCTCTGGATGGCACTTTATGGGGGCACCTCTCTGGGCTGCTCTCTGGATGGCACTTTATGGGGGCACCCTCTGGGTTGCTGAGGGATCACACTCTATGGATGGGACGCCTGGATGGCACTATATGGGGGCTATCATTATGGTAAGTAATATATAAAGGGTCTGAACATCATGTAAGCGGTAAGTATAGGGCACACACTGCCTCAGACTACACCCTCATCATCCCCCGTACACTGACTACGTGGGAGCAGGTAAACACGTGTTACACAATCACATACTTGATAAGTACCAGCCAGTACGCGGTGTCGGCCACGCCCCTTCTGAGATCGCCAACCAATCAGACGTTCAATACGCTCTAATCCCCCAGCGAGGCTTGGAACGCTGCCGGAAAGATTTGGGAAGTGTGCGCATGCGCATTGAGTGGGACACGGTGGTGCCTTAGTGGCACTTTTTGGGGAGAGAAGTTACAACCTGGCAGCTATGGAGCGAGGAAGAGGAGCAGGTAATGTGATAGCTGAGCAGAGGGTGAGGCCGGGGCGGGCTGGGTACCATGCACCAGGACACAGGGTGTGGATACAAGAGAGAGGCAGGGGAGATCACTGTCTATGGGGGTGCAGGATTATTGGGGTGCAAATAGATGTATATTTATATCATTCCTGTATTTGTGCCCCCAGAACTAATGCAGTGACATAGTAATAATAACTTAGAGCAGTGGTCTCCAGCTATTGGTTGTCAGGGCATGCTGGGAGTTGTAGTTTTGCAACAGGTTGGAGATCAGTGCCATAAAGCAGGTGTGAATATGTCTGTATTAGAGATATCTGATACAGGGAAAGCTGTGTGACAGTGCTATAGGATCCTTTGCAAAGAACAAGGGTGGGGAACCTTGGCTCTTAAGCTGTTGTAAAACTACAACTCCCATCATGCCTTGACAGCCAAACCTAAAGCTTTGACTGTCCAGGCATGATGGGAGTTGTAGTTTTGCAACAGCTGGAGGGCCAAAGGTTCCCCACCCTGCTATAGATAAAAGTAGGATGGTTCCCTACCTCTGTCATAGAAGGTATAAGGCTATATTTGTGTGCTGCATATTCTTCTGTGGAATATACATGAACACCTTGTGTAATATATGTTGCCTTGTTTTCAGGGGAAATGCATTAAAATAGGTAAATTTCACTTATTGTCACATTATCTGCATGTAGTCTGTGCATAAAACGCGCTGAATAGCAGGTACGTGGAACCCCCCCAAATTCCATCAGTGCAGCTTTAACAATAGGTGACCTGGCCATTCACGTGCTATACTGCTCTTAAGGCCCTATTCCACGGAACGATTATCGTTCATAAATTCGCTCCAACGACCGCTTGTTAACGATAATCGTTCTGTGGAATAGCTGTAAACGAGCGAACGACAAAGGCGAAATCGTTGGTGAGTCGTTCAAAATAGTTTTTCAGCGTATCGAAAAAAAAAGAATCATTGAAAGAATGAAAGATAATTCGCTAATTGGTTCGTAAAATTAGAAATCTTTCAGTCGTTCGTAAAAAAAAAAAAATTGTTTAGTGATCGTTAACGAGCGGTCGTTGGAGCGAGTTTATGAACGATAATCGTTCAGTGGAAAAGGGCCTGTAGTTGAGTTTCAAGTGTGTAGCACTGCAGGGTGATTATAGAGCTGAGTGCAGCCCTCCATGATGACAGCTGATCCCCAGATGTTTCTAAGGCCAGAGATGCTGATGGCAGGGTTGGTGAGTAGAGACTAGCCCTTTAAGGGAAACTTTCTAAGAACAGTGGTTACATTCTAAGTCCTATAATTCTGCATCCTCCATCCACAGGTAGTGGTCAGGGCACAGGGACAGCGGGGGCATTCTTCAGTTCATGTGGTAGATTTTTACATGTGTGTTTGCTCAACCATTAGGATTCATGTAGCCATCCCCCCGCAGTGCATAAAGGGGCTACTGTGCAGAGCGAATTCTCAACTCCACCACGTTGCACAAGGAGTACACCACAGCTCTGTGAGCATTAGAAGCAGAATTATTATTTATTTTATTATTATTATTATTATTATTATTCTTATTATAAACTTTGGCTCTGTTCACATTTCCACTCCAGGCTTCCTGTTTTTGATGGTAAAATTTGCTTCAGTCTGGCTGAAATGGCCCCACTCCTATTCATAGCTTTGTTTTTCTGACCTAGAGTTTTATTATACCTCTTTAGGTGGGTTAACACATACTGGAATATACCTATTCAAAGTGACAGTACCAGGAATCGCAGCAGATTTCACACAGCTAGTTCCACAGTGAAATCAGCGGATTTCACTGTGGAACTAGCTGTGTGAAATCTGCTGCGATTCCTGGTACTGTCACTTTGAATAGGTTTACATACTCGCAGCAGAATTTCCATTCCTCCGCCAGTAAGTAAAGCCCTATCCCCCTTAACCCGCCATGGCCTGGTGAATAGTTTACCGGTCCGTGCTCTGGCCTGCTTCTGTGGCTCCTGGCTCCCTGATGTCCTGCTCAGCCAATCAGGGGCTGGATGGGGCAATTATTGGCTGAGCAGGACGTCAAGGTAGTATAAAATATGTTCTTGAATTTGCCATTGTCCTCTTATGACAAGTTGAATGAAAGTTTCTGGAGGTTATTCCTCCCGATACCACCACCACTCTTGTCCTCATGTTCTGTGTGGTGTTAATCTCCGTTTTATTGAAGTGAATGGAGCCGAGTTGTAATGTCACATACAACCAGAGGACAGCTGTGGCGCTGTTTCCCGAAGAAAGTATCTGTTTTTCTAATTTCAAATAACCCCTTTAACTCAGAAGTTGTCATTCAGCTTTCTTAGACTTCCGAATGGTAGATTGGACAGATCACCCTATGGCACAGGTGTCAAACTCACAACCCTCCAGCTGTTGCAAAACTACAATATCCACCATACCTGGAGAGCTAAAGCTTTGGCTGTCCGGCATGATGGGAATTGTAGTTTTTGCAACAGCTGGAGGGCCTCGAGTTCGACCCCTTTGCCTTACAGTATGCTGGGTAAGCAGTAACAGTAACCAAATCAGTTTTAGGGTACAAACACACACAGCGTTTACGCAGCAGATACGCAGCAGATTTGATGCTGTGTTCAGTTATTTAGATCTAATCTGCTGCGTATTTGCTGCGTATCGCAGCAGTAAATACGCAGCGTATATGCCGTGTGTGTTTGTACCCTTACTCCACCTAAGCTAGAGAACTAAAGGCACTTTATGTAATGTTTCTTTATGTAATCCTGTAACTTTTTCTTTCTTCTAGCCGCCTTACGATCTGAGGCTTCCCAGCTGAGACAGCGTAAGAGTCACAATGCTACCTCTACAACAGCGCGGCCCAAACCCCAAGCACGCCCAGAGAAGGGCAGTTTCATGCGACGGGTGTTTGGTTTTGATTGGTCAGATCTGTCCAGCTGGCAGCGGTTTGTGAGTCTGATGAACCGGCCCACCGACCCTGCCGGCCTTGGGGTCTTCCGCTTCCTCTTTGGTGAGTTCCATAAACAGCAGAATAAATGTTACGCTCTGATCGCTCTCTGTGTCCTGTGCCAGCTCCGGACTTTCCTCTTCCATTGTAGGGACGGCTATTTTCCACAGCACATATGTAGGACATTAGGAAATCCTCCACCTCTCCTGGCCTTACTCATTTGATATAGTTTGACTAGTTTTATGTGGAGAGAGATAGATATCTCTATCAATACAGCTTTGACCAATTCTTCAGTCCCGCTTCCCTTGATGTAACATTACAATATATTTTATTTAAATTTCATGAGTGATTTTGCAATGAGAGAGTAGATGAGGTTGTCTACACAATGGGTCAGAGGTCATCTTCCCTTCTGTATCCTGTGTGTGGGGGGGTCACCTCCTTGTTTATACAGAGGGGGTTAATGTTGTGCAAAGAAAACCTGACCTTTCATCCCTTTACACAGTGTGCCCTCATCTAAGCGTTCTACCAGTCTCAGATGACTCTGATGAGAAATCGGCCCACCGTGTACAAACTAACCAGTTTAGGACGTTCTTGCCCAATAACATACCCATTTCATCATGAACACCTATATTTCATGCCCTATAATTTACTGAATATGCTCTTCCCCTTCCTTCCACAGAGCTTAGGGTTGTCCAGCCATTTTTTTTTTTTTTTTGTCTGAAAGTTTTCATGCAGGATGAAATAAAAACGAGTCCATAGACTCGTAGCTAGTGTTGAGAAGACCTGTCAAAAAAATCGGGTCCGGCAACCAGGGCTGTGGAGTTGGAGCCGGAGCTAGTTTTGGCTGGAGTCGGAAAAAATGTACAGACTCCGACTCCGAAAAAAAAAATTAAATTTTATAATTGAGTTTTCATATGCATTTTATAAATGTTCCTCATTAATAAAGTTTATGTTCTACCAATCTAAGCCCTTTATTTATATCAACCAGAAAAAAAACTTTCTCCCAAACGTTAGTTTCCTCTGTATATCAGTAATCATGTCTCTATTTGGCAGCTTGTTTCCGAGCTGGAAGAGTCCATTGTGTGGGGGGAGATCTGTGCTGTTCTCTTACTGGATGCTGGATGATTGTACATGAGCAGCAGTGTAATATAAAGATATCGGGGGAGATTATCAAACATGGTGTAAAGTGAAACTGGCTCAGTTGCCCCTAGCAACCAATCAGATTCCACCTTTCATTTTCCAAAGAGTCTGTGAGGAATGAAAAGTGGAATCTGATTAGTCGCTAGGGGCAATTGAGCCAGTTTCACTTTGCATGTTTGATAAACCTCCCCCATCCTTTGTAATCTAGAGGAGGAGGAGAAGCCATAAGTAGTGTAGCAGTAACCTCTGTCCTCAATATGGTATTTTCTCTCTGAGAGAAGATTGTGTGTGTGTGCGCGTGCGTGCTATGGCTGCAGCAGGCTGTGTGTGTGTGCGCGTGCGTGCTATGGCTGCAGCAGGCTGTGTGTGTGTGCGCGTGTGTGCTATGGCTGCAGCAGGCTGTGTGTGTGTGTGCGCGTGTGTGCTATGGCTGCAGCAGGCTGTGTGTGTGTGCGCGTGTGTGCTATGGCTGCAGCAGGCTGTGTGTGTGCGCGTGTGTGCTATGGCTGCAGCAGGCTGTGTGTGTGTGCGCGTGTGTGCTATGGCTGCAGCAGGCTGTGTGTGTGTGTGCGCGTGTGTGCTATGGCTGCAGCAGGCTGTGTGTGTGCGCGTGTGTGCTATGGCTGCAGCAGGCTGTGTGTGTGTTATGGCTGCAGCAGGCTGTGTGTGTGCTATGGCTGCAGCAGGCTGTGTATATGTGTGTGTGTGCGCTATGGTTGCGGCAGGCTGTGTGTGTTAGAAAGCGAAGCAGAAATTAAAGGGGTAGTCTGAGCATCAGTGAAAAATCCAGGGAGGACAGGGGGTTCGGGTCATAATAATAAAGAAGTCCTATTTACCCGTCCCCGTACCCCCACAGTGCACTCAGAAATGCCCGCTCAGCCAATGAGTGAGTGAGGCGGGACACAGTTTCAGTGAATGGATCTGAATTGTAATCCCCCACACAACCTGAGGACAAGGGTGGTGCTGTTTTTTTGGATAAAAGTAGCTTTGTTTTAATCCTGGATAACCACTTTAAGAACAGCACAACACGACTCTGAAATCTACAGCATGCCGGAAGTTGTAGTGTTGCCGCAGCTGGAGGGCTATGGATTGGGGACCTCTATTGTCTCTGCATTGTACGCAGGACATCCTTCAGTATCTCTTTGTTTCGCACCCAGGTTTGCTTATGGTTTTGGACATCCCACAGGAACGTGGCCTCAGCTACCTGGATCACAAGTATCTGGATGGGCTGGATGTTTGCAGATTTCCTCTCTTCAACTCCCTAAAACCTCTTCCTCTGGACTGGATGTATCTAACCTATGTGGTCATGTTACTGGGTGAGTGTGTATCTTCTATACCCCATTAGGTATGATCTAATATTGATGGAATAAGGGGATAACCCCTCTAAAATCTTTTCCTTCTCCTACTGTAATGTCGTCTGTCTTCCAGGGGCTCTCGGTATCACACTTGGATGCTTTTACCGCCTCAGTTGTCTGTGTTTCCTTGTGCCATATTGGTACGTTTTCTTCCTGGATAAGACCACTTGGAATAACCACTCCTATCTGTACGGACTCATCGGCTTCCAGCTCACCTTGATCAATGCCAATCGTTACTGGTAAGCGTCACTACAACCTTCTGTCCACTAGGTGGCGCCCTTTCCTTTAATTCCTATTGCTTGTTGTACAATTGCAGGACAGATTCAAAGAGAAGGTGGTATGTTATTATTCTACGCATTCCAGTCACTGTAAGTTGTATTGTTCTCTCACAGGTCTATAGATGGGCTATTTAGTCCTCGGAAGCGCAATGCCTATGTCCCGCTTTGGAATTACACTCTTCTTCGTACTCAGGTAACATCTTTGTGTGTGCAAAATACTTACACCAGATAAGTAATACTGTTATATAAAAGGGAGAAACAGCTGATAGTGGGTATATAGCACCCTCCTTTATCAACCATCGTAACCATAGAGCAAATTTATTGTCTGAGTGACTGGAGCGGCAGTGTGCATATTTGGCTGCTGTTCTATTCACTCTCTATGAAATTTCCTATATTCAGAAATGACTGGCTTCTCCATTGACCTGACATTTAACCACCATTCCTGTTATCTGCAGTTGGACCGCCACCAGCCGGCCAGCTATCACCTATCCTGTGAATGAGAGAGCTTTTAATATTGGGGTAACCTTGTTACCCAGGCCATACATTTTAGATAGCTGTTGAACAAACATTCCACCCGGTCTCATATTCTCATGTACACTTGGTTTGGCCGAGTGTATGTATAGTAAATGGAAAGAGTGTGGATAAGCAGCTTATCTCCCCTGAGAACAATTGAATTAAAGGGGTTGTCCAGCGAAAAACTTTTTCCTTCGAATCAACTGGTGTCAGAAAGTTATATAGATTTGTAATTTACTTTTATTAAAAAATCTCAAGTCTTCCCATACTTATTAGCTGCTGCATGTCATGCAGGAAATGTTTTATTTTCAGTCTGACACAGTGCTCTCTGCTGACACCTCTGGCCGAGACAGGAACTGTCCAGAGCAGGAGAGGTTTTCTATGGGGATTCATAGAAAACCAAGACAGAGTTCCTGTCTTGGACAGAGGTGTCAGCAGAGAGCACTGTGTCAGGCTGGAAATAAAACAACATTTCCTGCATGACATGCAGCAGCTAGTAAGTATGGGAAGACTTGAGATTTTTTAATAAAAGTAAATTACAAATCTATATAACTTTCTCACACCAGTTGATTTTATAGAAAAGATTTTCGCTGGATAACCCCTTTAAGCATGTTGAAGCACAACCGCCTGACCATTCTCTCTCAATGTCTGATATTGGGGGGGGTAGAGCCAGGGGGCCACCATCATAAGCATTGGATTGTTACAACAAAACCTTGAGGGTATTCTGGTTTCAGCAAATGACGTTTATTGATGTTCTTAAGGTATAGTATTTTCAGGTACTTTTTAAATCGATCGGTTGGGATCTTACACGCAGTCCATTTCAAGTAGATGGGATTTGGCTACAGCAACAAGTGGGGGATCAGTGCATGAAGAAGTGGGTTGGGGCAGATGGAAATGTATCAGTAATGATTTACAGGAGTTTAAATGGGTTTTCCGGTTAAAACGTACTTGTCCCCTATCCACAGGAGACAAGTAAGAGATCGTGGGGGGTGGGGGTCCGACCTTCATGATTTCCCTTCCCATCCCCTGCGATCTTCAGATTGTCCCCCAGTTCCTTTGTTTTAAATTGAGCCGCCGGTTGGCACATGACCCACAGCTCTATTCATTCTCCATTCTCTATCTCTATGGAGCTGCCAGAGAGAGCAGAGTACAGCCCTCTCCTCTTTCCTGTGGCTCTATAGAGAATAAATAGAGCTGCTGGTCATGCACCGATCAGTGTCTCCATTCAAAACAAAGGAGATGGGGACGATCTGGAGATTGCAGGGGGAATGTAGGTCGGACCCTCCGTGATCTCTCACTTGTCTCCTGTGGATAGGGGACAAGTATGTTTTTAATCAGAAAGCGCTTTTAACAGGACATTGATGGCCTGCCCTAAGCATATGAAATCAATGAGGATTTGACTCCTGGTTTTCCTGCCGATCAAGTGAAGGTGCTCTGACACTCCGGTGGTGTTTACCAGACACAGCTTCATTCTGTAATTTACTGCAGCTTGGTCCTATTAAACTGAATAGGACGGAGCGATGTGTGTTACCAGGTACAGCCGCTGTAGGATATATAGAGCTGTGTCTGGTTACATAGATACCGCAGTGCTTGTCCAAGTACAGCAAGCTCTTCCGGTAATGGTCGGGGCGTCCCTAACTGGACCCCCACCAATCCCATATTGATTACCCATCCTAACCTCCTCAATGGTGTGCTGAGTGACCCTCCAAGAACTCCCAGATGTCCCAAGGTGACTGTCCCTGTAGCTCTGTGGCCAATATGGATTCCGTTAGAATTGCATCCTTGGCCCCTTCCTGTAGCTCCATTAAAGAAAATCTGTATTCTAGTGAGGATGATATAAAGGGGTTGTCCAGGATTATAAAGAACATGGCTGCAGATTGGGGCCGGTCTCTGTAGACTGACATTCTTGTTTCTGATCAATCTTTCAGATCTTCATTGTGTATTTCATCGCTGGTATCAAGAAGCTGGATGCGGACTGGGTGGAGGGGTACTCCATGGGCTCGCTGTCACGTCACTGGCTGTTTGATCCATTTAAGTAAGGAAATATGCTTTATGAGGAGTGAACAGAGGCTTTATCATGTCATATATTGTATCATATGTTTACAAACATAGTAAGTTATACAACTTTATAATGTATGTTATGTATGTGAATGGCCTCCTTCCCCGTGTTCCCCGACCCCCGCCTGTGGACCCGGAAGTGTAGTGCATTATACATACCTGATACGTGTCGACCCCCGTCCGCCGTCTTCTGACAGTGATGTAATCTTCGGGAGGCCGGCCGACCCGCTCCTGCCGGCCCCCCCTCTGCCGCGTCATAACTGTGCTCAGCCGCGATTGGCTGAGCATAACTGTGCTCAGCCAATCGTGGCTGAGCAGCTGATGACGTGTGCAAGCACTATGCAACATTGTAATGAAATATTACCGGCCCTTTAATGAATAATAGATCCGCTTACTCTCAGGTCAGGTCTGGTGGAGACCACAGAACGTGCCGCAGTCATTCCCACTCGTCCTCCCACTATTATCCTGATCTGAGAGTCACCACACCTAAAGATCCAGAGGAAGGTGAAGAAACCCCCCGGAGATTTCCACCTCAGGGGGGAAAAAATTCCTTCCTGACCCAACAAGTGGTGATCGGATCTGATCTCCTTGGATCACCACTAGCCTGCCGCATACAGCTGTATATGTATGGCGTATATAAGATCTAGAGACTTCACCCTGTAATGAAAGAAAAAGACGTTAGTGCTGCACAATATGCTTTTTCTATAGTTATAAGTATTATAATTACATATACATATATATATATATATATATATCCCTCCTCTTAAGAGCTTATATATAGGGTGATATATAATACATGACTACGTGTCTGCCCCGAAGAGTACAATTTAATGTACACTATAATACCCCACTCCTAAGAGCTTACAATCTATCTGCTTCTTGAAACCTGCTCTTAAGAGTTTACAAGCTAATATTCACAACACATGTCCTGCCCACAGAGCTTACACTCTAATATACAGTACATGTCCTGCTCACAGAGCTTACAATATAATATACAGTACATGTTCTGCTCACAGAGCTTACAATATAATATACAGTACATGTTCTGCTCACAGAGCTTAGAATCTAATATACAGTACATGTCCTGCCCAAAGAGCTTACAATCTAATATATAATATGATTTCTAAGAGCTCACAGACTAATACATGCCCTCCTCCTAAGAGCTTACAGGCTAATCTATAATACATGACTGCCCTGAAGAGCTTACAATCTAATGTACACTATAATACCCCACTCCTAAGAGTTTGCACTGTAATGTACGATACAGATGTGGCCAGTGTTACCATGATTGTGACAAAGCATTTTGTGGTAACACAGGCTACATGTGTAGAGGCCCTGCTCCCCAGAGCTTACACTCTAATACACAAACCAACCTCCATTCTGCCACACAGCAGGTATGTATCAAGCTTACAATCAATGATAAGTGCATATATATATACATTACATAAACTATGGAGTCCATCAAATAAACCTATAAGAAGGGGGGATCTGAAACACTCACCATTTCAACTTCTTATCTAGAGGACAGCCACTTTGCAAACATGACATACACTCATCTAAAAAGCAACAGAAGACATTCCTTGGTTTCTTGTAATACACAGAATTGTCACTAGATGGTGCCATGTAGCTTCTGCCTATGTATAATATAGGCCTTATAGTATAGGACCAAAAATTTTCATGTACATGTCAGCTCAAGGCCCATCTATATGTTGCTTCTATGGCACCAACCTGTTCTGTGGCACAGTACAGAAATTGTCACCAGTCCCTGTCGCCACTCTGCTGTAAAATCAGTGGTTTGGCTTGTATTTGTATAGCTCTAATGTACATATTTATATATAGTATACAGAATATACATCATATTTACATTATATCTAAATCTACATCAGCCAGACCACTGCTTTTAGAGCAGAGTGGTGGTTGGTAACCTAGACAAGGAGCTGTCAACAATATAAGGAAAGAACAGAATGTGAGGAAAAGAATTCAAGTTCTCTAAATGAATGTGCAAAAATATAAACTTCACGAGTCCTTCAAGTACAACTATATTAGCTGAGATGTTAATACCCCTTTTAGAGTCTGTAGCTCCCCAGCAGCCATATCTACAGCACATAATTCATACTGAAACGTATCATGTTCTGTATCCAGGGTATAAGATATGTGACGGATATGCTGCTGTTTCACTCCCAGGCTCTTCATGTCGGAGGAGATGACAAGCCTTGTGGTTGTGCATTGGGGAGGACTGATCCTGGATCTGACAGCCGGATACCTTCTCTTCTTTGATGTCACCCGTCCTCTAGCTATGTTTTTTGTCTCTTACTTCCATTGCATGAACTCTCAGCTTTTCAGTATAGGTAAGTGTGTGCTTGCTTCCTGAGCCATGCACCATGAAGCTCTTAGAATTGGCCAATAAAGATGGTTCTTAATGTACATGCTCCACTAAACATTATTGCTTCCCACCTATGTTCTTGCTGCTTCATGTCCTATGTATTTATCACCCCCTCACAGGCATGTTCTCATACACCATGTTGGCCACTAGCCCGCTGTTCTGTTATCCGGACTGGCCCCGTCGGCTGGTGTCAAAGTTACCCCGCTGTTTACACTGGGCCCTTCCTCACACCCAGCCACCACAAAGGAGCTCAGAATGTGTCTACCCAGGACAGAGGGGAAAAAGCTCTATAGGACTACGACATAAACTAGGAGCCATCTTTACTGTCATCTACATAGCCGAACAGCTGTTCCTGCCCTATTCACATTTTATTACCCAGGTGAGCACTCCCAGATCCTCACAGGAAATCCTCTTTCTAGTATTTAACTATCGGTATGATTTTATGCTTCTGTCACCATTAACTACTTTTATTCATTGTGTCTCAAGGGCTACAATAACTGGACAAATGGCCTTTACGGTTACTCGTGGGATATGATGGTGCATTCACGCTCTCACCAGCATGTAAAAATTACATACAAAGATGGAGTCACCGGAGAAGTTGGATATCTTAACCCAGGGGTGAGTGTAGAATTTGAAAGCGTTCCTATTTAAGAAGACTTGAGACATGTCAAAAGTTTTGATTGGTTGCAGTCTGGGTATTTAGGCCCTCATTGGTCGCTATAACAATCCAGGAGAAGCAATTTACTGATCGCATCTTTCTCCTTCCTATATAAGACAGAGTCTATAATAAGTCTAAAGAACATATATTCTGCAATGAGATGGGGAAGGAAGTGCTCAGCTAAATTTTTACTGGCTCTATCTAGCAATTGGTGGAAGTCTTAAAGGGTACCTGTCACCGGATATCAGCGCCCGAAGCCGTGTGCGTGCGCTGCTGAGATGAGTCCGATGCCCATAGAGAATAACTGGAGCTGTCATTCTCTATGGGCATCGGCCTCATCTCTACAGCGCGCGCACACGGTTTCGGGCGCTGATATCTTCGTCCGGGAACAGGCTCCAGCAGCAGGACTCACCGTAAAAGGTAAGTATCCGGGGGCTGCATCGGGTGGGCCGGTACCCGCGTCCCCGGTGACAGGTTCCCTTTAACACCCAGATGCTGACCAATTTAAAACTTTTTGGCATTTTAACCCCCTCCCACCGCTGCCCTGTTTAATTAATGGCAATGTAAGCTATGCCTGATGCTGCAGCTATGTTATTTAATGCACAGTGGGTGACACAGGCGTAGAAGCAGCTCCCTTGTTATATACGGCGAGTCCCTGCTGTCATTGATAGTGAGGGACCCGCTACAACTCTCAGCACCAGAGCCACCCTGTGATGTTGCAGTCAGCACGAACACAGCACCTATAGGGGTAACAGAGGGAGAAATCTCCCTCTGTTCATCATTGGGGCTGTGAAAAGTGATCACAGAGTCCCAATGGTAGCTATGACAACTGGAAGCTTCCCAATGTCAGTGAAGACACTAGTGGGACAGTAAAAAAAACTAAAGGTAATAACTAAATGCTATTGTAAAAAAAAAAAAAAGTGATTACCATCCCCCCCCCCCACCCCCATTACAAATCGCAAAATGTGGATGTTTTTTTTTTTTTCTACGAGAAAATAGTAAGGATTTGAGAAACTATACCACTAACCTT